>NC_135236.1:539082735-539385765 GCF_051348905.1 Ranitomeya variabilis
CAGCTATCAGGGAGCCTTATAACCTACAGAGCTGTTGCACAGAAATCTAGCCTCCACTGTCCCTGCAAAGAAAAGGTGGTGTTGGACAGTGGAAATCACTACAGCACAAGCGGTTTTGGGGTTAATTTACCCTGCCTAACGCTATCCCTACTTCTGACGAAGCGGCAGCATCCTCTCCCTATGCTCAGATCAGCAGCAGTAAGATGGCAGTCGGCGGGAACGCCCCTTTATAGCCCCTGTGACGCCGCAGAAAGCAAGCCAATCACTGCCATGCCCTTCTCTAAGATGGTGGGGACCAGGACCTATGTCATCACGCTGCCCACACTCTGCGTGCACCTTCATTGGCTGAGAAATGGCACTTTAAGCGTCATAGGAAACGCGACTTTGGCGCGAAGATCGTGTACCGCATGGCCGATCCCACGCTGGGATCGGATCGGGTTTCATGAAACCCGACTTTGCCAAAAGTCAGCGACTTATGAAAATGACCGATCTGTTTCGCTCAACCCTAGTCATGATGTCATCATGTTGTGACCTTATAGACATTTGCGCAGAACCATCCCAGGCCTCATCAGAATGAGAAGCACTGTCCTTGCATGAAGAGACCTGGGGAGTTAGCGCCCATGGCAGCAATCAGAAGATATGGCATTAACCGGATTGGTGACAGTGAGGAGCGGAGAGGTCAGAGAGGTGACCGGTGAGTGGTAAGGTGAGTATAAAAGAAGTATTTTAAAAAATGTTGACATTTGTAAATACAAACAATAGAATGGAACAGCATCCAGTCCAGGTGATGAAAGAGAAAAAAGCCTTTATTCCGCCATGATACTTCATGACGATATCAATAAAGGCTTTTTTCTTCTTTTTTTTTTAATCACCTACACTGGATGTTGTTCTTTTCCATTGTTTGTATCACTTTTTGTCCCATTGGGTCATTGGACTTGGAACATGCATCTTGGGACTGACGTGCTGTCGGATGATTTTTCTTTGTCTGCTTCCTATAATTAGGCAGATAGGCACCAGTTTAAGTTGAAGTAGGAAGTGTCTGTGAGCAGTGCTGCAGTTTGGGTGAACTACTAAGAAAAGGTAGACTAAGGAACAAATATGAGATAGAGCGGCTTTGGATAGGCCTTGGATAGGATGACATGTCACAAGAAACCCTAAGTTTGCTAAAATCTGAAGGTAATGGACCTAAATAGGAAAGAGTTCGTGGGACAAATGGGGATTTCAAGGAATAGATCCAAGGCACCAGTAGTGAAAGCAAAAGGTTCCGGAACCACTGAGCAGTTAAAGAGACTTGCTAATCAGCACTGTGGCAACAAGCTGGGCTGTGACGAAGTAGGGTGAAACAGTGTGCTTCTCTGGCCCTGGAGTAAACTACAGTGGAAAAAACTATGTGTGTGAAAATGCTTTATACTGTGAAGGAAATATCCATACGTCTTTGTAACTGCTACAACATGTACATAACCCTTATCAAGTAACTGTTCAGTAAAGACGGTGCTACAGGCAGCCTGCATGGGTGCAAGACCCTCACAGCACCAACATCAACACCCAGCCAGGACCACCTCTTTGAAGTAACAACAATCAATGATAATTTCGGGAGCCATGTCTTCCGCTAGTATAGGTTCACTGTGTTTTATCAAGACCAAAGTCAGCTCACCAGGAAATTTTAGAGCACTTCATGATTCCCTCTGCCCACAAGCTTTTTGGAGATTGAAATTTAATTCTCAAGCAAGACTTGGCAGTGTCCACGCTGCCAACATTACCAATACCTGGTTTAAAAGCCCCAGTATCACTGTGCTTGATTGGCCAGAAAATTCACCTGATCTTAACCCCATAGAGAATCTCTGGGGTATTGTCAAAAAGAAGATGAGAGACACCAGACCCAACAATCCAGACGAGCTGTAGGCGGCTATCAAAGTAACCTGGGCTTCCATAACACCTCAGCAGTGCCACAGGCCTCCATGCCACGCCACATTGATGAAGTAATTAATGCAAAGGGAGCCCCAACCAAGTATTGAGGGCATTTACTAAACATACATTTCAGGAGGCCAACATTTCGGATTTTAAAATCATTTTTTCAAGCTGGTGTTTTATAAAGTATTCTAATTTACTGAGATAATGACTTTTGGGTTTTCAATGGCTGTAAGCCATAATCATCAACATTAACAGAAATAAACACTTGAAATAGATCTCTCTATCCCCTAGAATTTAAGTCCGCAAGGACAGGGTCCTCTCCCCACTGTACCAGTCTGACATTGTAAATTGTTTACTGTAACACTTTAGCGATATAAAGGGGGTGAAATAAGTATTGAACACATCACCAATTTTCTAAGTAAATATATTTCTATAGGTTGTAAGGCAGCAGCTTTCCCACCTAGTAAGGTAGTGAGGCAGTGACCCAGGCAAGTTAATCATAAAGACATTATTTACCAATTTAACAAACAAAATGCAAAGCTTTCACATCTGCATTGCAGCTGGTAAGGTTCGTAAACAGTTCGGTGCTGTGAGCGCATGTAACTCTGTAGTTATCTTAGATGCTATGTAAGCTCTACCCAGGTTTCTGGCACCTGCACTGTAGAAATCACGAGTACTGTGTTGGCTCTACAGCTCCCATCAGCTGACACCTGCTGCTGCTAATAACAGCGAACGCAAGAGCGACGGATGGGAGTATTTATTAGCAGGCTATTGCGCTGTAAATAAATAATAATAATTAAAAAATGGCGTAGATTCTCACCTATTTTTGACAACTAGCCATGGAAAACTCACAGCTGGGTGCTGCAACCCTCAGCTGTTAGTGTTGTCAAGGTTAGTTATCAAGAATTGAGGGATTCCCACACTGTTTTTTTAAAAATTATATGAATAAATAATTAAAAGAAAACAACATGGGGTCCCCCAATTTTTGACAACCAGCCTTGCTAAAGCAGACAGCAGGAGGCTGGTATTCTCGGGCTGGTAATGAGCCAGCCTGAAAATAGCAGCCCGCAGCTGCCCAGAAAAGGCACCACTATTATATGCGCCAATTCTGGCACTTTGCCTGGCTCTTCCCACTTGCCCTGTAGCGGTGGCAAGTGTGGTTCATATTTGTGGAATTGATGTCACCTTTGTATTGTCAGGTGACATCAAGCCCACGGATTAGTAATGGTGAGGGGCCTATAAGACACCTATCCATTACTAATCCTATAGTAGTATGGTAAATAAAGACACAGCCAGAATAAAGTCCTTTATTTGAAATAAAACAAAACACACTTACTTTTTTGTTTAAAAATAACAAACACAGTTATACTCACCTAAAGCCAATTTCCACTGAAGCCATCGATCTCCTGTAATAAAGCTAAAATAAAAAAACAGCAATATCCCTCACCTATCTATCGCTCTGTCCCATGCCATAATCCATATCTGGGGGAAAAACAGTTTTCAACCTGGAGGGTGCCAAGATGCGACCGTCCAGGCTTAGAACCACTGGTCACTGAACTGCTGCAAGCGCCGCCTCAGTGACTAGCGGTCACATCATCGAGGTTACCTCTGGTCACTGAGGCTGCGTTCCATGCCAGGTTGAACTGTTGTGACCTCAGTGAGAACCCCGCTAGCCCCATGAGAGTTACTATCTCTAGTCTGTGTTCAATATCACACAACGAGGCACACACTGAACCTCCAGATCTGCTGCACATGAAACCAAAAACTGACATAGCCAACCCTTACCTGCATTTTTAAATGAAAACCGTGACCCTGGGCCACTTGCAAGACCCAGACTGGAGGGAAAGATCTTTCCCACTACCTTCCTAAAGATCTTTCCAAAAATAAAAGCCCATATCAGGTTTTCCTAAATCTGATTTGGTCAAATAATTTGATCTAGTCCACACTTACTTTTATCTTGTGGTGTAACCACAGCTGTGGCACTGATTACAAGGCTCTCTAGCAGGCTCAATATGTCTCCTACCCCATCGTGGGGGAAACCTAACGACCCTCGTATATAACTCCCATCACTGCCTCACATACCGCCCTTCACTGTTCAAACTTGAGGGGTTGAACACCTGTTACCATACAGGGTGCCCATGACGGGCATCTGCATTTCCTTGCCAATTCCCAGCTCGATGTTTCACCGTGAAACTAAAGTTCTGTAATGACAAAAATCATCTTGTGATTACTCTCCTTGGCATTTCTCATTCAGACCAGAGGTGAATGGTCTGTTACCAGGAGGAACTGTCGCCCCAGGAAGAAATAGTGTAGGGACTTCAAGATCCACTTTATGTCAAAGCACTCCTTCTCCACTGCACTATAATTTCTCACTGCCGAGGTAAGTTTCCTATTCAAGCAGGTGACTGGATGTTCTTCTCTGTGCACCTCCTGTGACAGGCCTACTTCAGAGGCATCCGTTTGAACTAGAAAACTGTTCCTTAAGTTAGGGCTGGTGAGGATTGGCTGTTTGCACAACATCATGAACTAGAATGCTTCCTCAGCCTGAGAGTTCCATCAAACTATGATTGTTCGTTTTATTAAGAGATTGGTCAAATGTACTGATCGCCCAGCAAAATGAGGTATAAAGCGTCTGTAATTCCCGATGATGGCAAGGAATGCTCTTACCTACTTTGTAGTAATAGGCTGGGTCCAGTTTTTAACCCCTTTACCCCCTAGGGTCGTTTGCATGTTAATGGCCAAGCCAATTTTTACAATTCTGATGACTGTCGCTTTATGAGGTAATAACTCTGGAACGCTTCAACAGATCTTGGCGATTCCAAGACTGTTTTTTCGTGACATTTTGCCCTTCACGTTAGTGGTAAAATTGCTTTGATATACAGTACAGACCAAAAGTTTGGACACACCTTCTCATTTAAAGATTTTTCTGTATTTTCATGACTATAAAAATTGTACATTCACACTGAAGGCATCAAAACTATGAATTAACACATGTGGAATTATATACTTAACAAAAAAGTGTGAAACTGAAAATATGTCTTATATTCTAGGTTCTTCAAAGTAGTCACTTTGCACACTCTTGGCATTCTCTTGATGAAGACAAGCTATAAATCTGTCTTCGGCGTGTGAACCTGACTCTGGCAGCTCTTGATCTGTCCTGCTGTAATCCCTGACTTGCCCCGTGTCTGTTGACTCCCTCTGTCTGCCATTTTCCCAGTGTTTCTCTCTTTGTCCGTTTGATTCTCTGGTTTTTGACTTGGCTCGTATTCGGACTCGCTTCTGCCTTCTATTATTGTCATATCCGCTTCTGACCATTGCTGAACCCCCTGGCGTGTTCCTGATCACGTATACTGCTGCTACTATTGGTACTTCTGCTTCTGATGGTTTTTTGACTCGGTTTGTCTTACCACTCTCTCGCCACTTGGTGGGGCCTGTGCTGCTGCTCAGTGGTGCTTCTTTGTGTATGCAATCTCAATTCTCTCTGAAGCTCCCTATGGTGGAGGTTGCGCTATACTGCACTGCAGCATGATATCATAGCTGACATATACATTTAAAGGCATTTCTGCATTTTTATTCTCTGCTCTGTTTGCTATTGATCCGCTCCATACCTTAGCGGATCAAATGAACAGTTTTACAGTGATGATACAAGACCTGTTTGTGGAACAGAGGGCCTTGGCCTCATCTCATACCCACCTGCAAAGGGAGCTTTCTGACACAGTAAAATCATTGCAGACTGACTGTAAGCCCTCTACACTGTTGATGTCTCATTGCACTCTCGTGAACCTACAGTCAAGCGCCCAGATATCTTTTCCGGGGAGAAGGAGAGATTCCATACTTTTAAGGAGAGTTGCAAGCTACTATTTTCTCTTAGACCCCCATCTTCTGGAGAAGATGGAGTCAGCAGGTGGGGATAATCATTTCCTTACTGCTGGAGGGCTTTCTCTTTAACTGCCTCTGCCTCTGAACGTGTGTCTGTGGACAGATTTTTTGAGGCTTTGGGACTGATTTATGACAAACCAGACTGGGTTAAGGTAGCAGAGGAGATGATCATGGGTCTCTCCCAGGATGAACTCACTGCTGAACAGTATTGTTCTGAGTTTAGGCGGTGGTCTGTTGATGTGTCCTGGGGTTGACTCTGCTCTGAGATGCCTGTTTGAGAGAGGACTTTCTGATCATCTCAAGGATGCGCTGGCCCTTCATACACCAAGTCAGCTTATTTAGCGGTTTGTTTGTCCACCAACAATATTACCCTCACATTAATAACATAATCCAGCTCTGAGGGACCTATCTAAATATCACTAAAATGTAACCTTTATTGATTACCATTAAAATAATTCTGAACCCTCTACAAAGGTGACACAAATAACGAATACATAAAGTGCGCGTGCTCAAGAGGTGCTCAATAAAAAATGGTTTGGTCTCACCAAGTCTTGTTGTCCCATATTGAATCTATCTTGAACAGGAGCAAAAAATATGTGCCTTCCTAAATTTCATAAGGGGGAGGAGGTCTATTCTTCCCTGTCATGCCCCTGCATTGCTCCTGTCCTGACAAGGACAGTCCCCAGGTATATGCTATTTGGGGTACCCACCACCACTCAAAATATAAATGTGTATTTTCCCTGTCTGTGGACAGATTTTTTGAGGCTTTTCGTGTATGATGAACCAGACTGGGTCAGGGTAGCAGAGGACATGATCATGGGTCGAATGAACTCACTGCTGAACAGTATTGTTCTGAGTTTAGGAGGTGGTCAGTTGATGTGTTCTGGGGTTGACTCTGCTCTGAAATGCCTGTTTGAGAGAGGACTTTCTGATCATCTCAAGGATGCACTGGCCCTTCATATGCCACCCAGTTCCCCTGAGAAAGCCATGACCCAAGCCATTTGTATGGACCGGAGTTTATTGGAGAGAGGAATTATCCAGCGTGAGATTCCTGTATTGCCTGCCAAGTCTGAGGTGATGTCATTCAAGGAGACTATGGCACCAACTTCAAGGAGAAAAAGAGGAAACAACGACGTGATGGGAAATATTGTATTTATTGTGGAGATCCAGGACATTGGAAGGACTGCCCCTCTTGTCCATCGAGTAACAAGCTGCCGAGTCTGGGTGATTATCTAGGAGGTCATCCTGACTCTCAAGTACCATTTTCATCATTTCAGAAAGTTTTGTTAGAGGTGGAACTGTGTTATGGAGGTGGTTTTGCATCCACTTCAGCGTTTGTGGACTGTGGATCTTCCATGAATTTCATTGACTCTAGTCTGGTGTCCAAGTTAAAGTTAGGGACAGTTAAGCTGGAGAGTCCCATCCATATCGTTGCCATTGATAAGACACTGTTGGCTCAAAATGTCCTTAAGTTTATCTCTGAGGAGTTCCTCCTCAGGGTGGGTTCCTTGCACCAGGAACAAATTTGATGTTATGTTATGAATAATCTTCCTGCGGGACTGGTGTAGGGGTTCCCATGGTTGCAGAGGCATAATCCTGTTATAGACTGGGGATCTTGTGATATTGTTAAATGGGGTCCTAATTGTTCCAACGGTTGTCTTTCTGCTGGTTTTATGTCTGCAATTAGTCCGGAGGGTATTCCGGAGTACCTAAAGGACTTTGGGAACGTGTTCTCCGAAAAAGAGGCTGAGGTCTTACCACCCCATCGTCCTTATGATTGTACCATTAATCTTATTCCGGGTTCTAAATTGCCCAAAGCCCTTTTGTACAAACTTTCTGGCCCAGAACGTACTGCTATGAAAAACTATATCTCTTATAGTCTACGCAAAGGTCACATCCATCCATCTGTCCCACCTGTGGCCACGGGATTCTTTTTTGTCAAGAAAAAGATGGTGGTTTACTCCCATGCCTCGATTTCCAGGAACTAAATAAAATTACTGTGAGAGATACCTACCCTCTCCCACTCATTCCTGATCTCTATAACCAATTGTCTGGGGCTAAGTGGTTTTCCAAACTTGATCTCAGGGGAGCAGATAACCTTATCCGCATTCAGGAAGGGGATGAGTGGAAAACGGCATTTCTCACCTCTTATGGTCTGTTTGAAAATTTTGTCATGCCCTTTGGTCTCATGAACGCGCCCACGGTGTTTCAGAAATTCATGAATGATATTTTTTCTGATTTTATCGGGCACTTTATGGTTGTACACCTGGATGATATCCTTGTTTTCTCGTCTGACAAGGAATCCCACATTGGTCATTTACGTGCTGTTCTTCACAGGTTACAGGGAAATTCTCTGTTTGCTAAACCCACGAAATGTTTGTTTTGTGTCCAGGAGCTTTCTTTTCTGGGGATAATCCTTTCTGCCATTGGGTTTCGGATGGATCCTGGAAAGTTACAAGCCATTGTTGATTGGGTGCGACTCAGAGACCTCAAGGGGTTGAAGCGTTTTCTGGGTTTCACCAATTATTATCAAAAATTCTTCAAGGGGTTTTCTCAGGTGGTCAAGCCACTCACCGATCTCACTCGCAAAGGGGCTGATCTCAAAGTTTGGTCACCCTTGGCAGTTGAAGCATTTGTTACATTAAAAATGTGTTTTATGTCTGCTCCTGTATTGGTTCAGCCCAATCCATCTGAACTGTTCATTGTAGAGGTGGACGTATCAGAGGTGGGAGTGAGGGTGGTGTTGTTTCAGGGACCTGTTACTTTGACCAATTTAAGACCATGTGCCTTTTTCTCCTGGAGGTTTTCTTCTGCAGAGAGGAACTATGACGTTGGTAACTGGGAGCTATTGGCCATAAAATTGGCTTTTGAAGAATGGAGGCATTTTTTGGAGGAGGCGGTTCGTCAGATCACGGTTATTACGGACCACAAGAACTTGTCTTATATTGAATCTGCCAAATGGTTAACTCCTAGCAGGCTAGGTGGTTGCTTTTTTTTTCTCGTTTTCATTTTTCAATCACTATTCAGCCTGGTTCCAAGAATGTCAAGGCGGATGCCTTATAATGCAGTTTTAATCCGATATCACCCCCCAAACCTCCTTCCTCCATTCTTCAGCATGGGGTGGTTGTTGAGGGGGTATCCTCTGAATTGGAGCAGGCTCAGTCTCTTGCTCCGCCCTCTTTGCCTGATAATAAGCTTTTTGTCCTGGTTCAGTACCGGTTGAAGGTTCTCCAGGAATTCCACGATTCTGCTCTCAGTGGAAACCCGGGGATCTCAGCCACCCAGAAAGCCATTGCTAGGCTCTTTAGGTGTCCCTCCATGATCTCTGATATCACTGTGTTTGTATCTGCTTGTGATACCTGTGCCCGTGCTAAGAGCTCCCATAACCGGCCAGCCGGGGAATTGGTGCCATTGCCAATTCCAGATAGATCTTGGACTCATTTGTCCATGGATTTTATCACTGATCTCCCTCCTTCCAATAGCAAAACTGTAATCTGGGTAGTGGTTGACAGATTCAGCAAACAGGCGCATTTTATACCTCTGGCAGGATTGCTTAATGCTGAAACACTATCTGATCTGTTTGTTGACCACGTTGTGCGGCTGCATGGTGTGCCTTTGAATGTGGTTTCTGATAGAGGGGTACAATTTGTGTCCAAATTTTGGAGGGCTTTTGTTTTCCTCTGCTTACCCTCCTGAGACCAACGGTCAGACAGAGAGGACCAATCAGTCACTTGAACAGATTTTGCGGTGTCTTGCTACTTCTCAGCAGGATGATTGGTGTTCTTCATTGCCCGTGGCTGAGTTTACATTTAACAATTGGATTAACCAGTCCACGGGCACCTCTCCATTCTTCTGTAACTATGGTTTTCACCCCCATTTTGATGAATTTTCTAGGCTGGATTCAGGATGTCCAGGGGCTGATACGACTGTGCAACGATTGGGGGAGGTGTGGAGGGAGATCCAGAAGAACATTGGGGAGGCTCAGGGCAAACATAAGCTTTTTGTGGATAAGCGATAGTCTGTAGGACCTATATTCCTGGTAGGAGATAACGTGTGGTTGTCTACCAAGAACATTAATCTTAAGGTTCCTTCTGCTAAGCTAGGTCCCAGGTTTATTGGTCCTTATAATATCATTGAGGTGGTCAATCCAATTGCCTTTCGCTTACGGCTTCCTCCATCTCTTCAGATCCCCAATGTGTTCCATAAGTCCCTTCCCTCTGCTAGGCCTCCTTCCCCTCCGCCTCCTGTCTCTGTGGATGGTCAGACCGAGTTTGAAGTGGAATGGATTGTGGATTCTCGCACGGTCCGTAGTTCACTTCAGTATTTAGTCCATTGGAGGGGTTACGGTCCTGTGGATCGATCTTGGGTCCCGGCGTGATATGTCCATGCTGATCAATTGGTTCAGGCATTTCGCACACGTTATCCGGGGAAGTCTGGGGGTCCGGTGGCCCCCCTTGAGAGGAAGGTACTGTCATGATCAGTCCCAGGGTTGAATCATGTCTGCCTTTTTTCCGGGCGGATCATGTCAAGGGTTAACTTTGCTCTGCCTCATTCTGGGTTCAGGTTTCCTATTTAGCTCTGATGCATCCTGCTGGTGGTGTCAGCTACAGTTCTGCCTTCGGCATGTGAACCTGACTCTGGTAGCTCTTGATCTGTCCTGCTGTGATCCCTGACTTGCCCCGTGTCTGTTGACTCCCTCAGTCTGCCGTTTTCCTAGTGTTCCCCTGTTTGTTGGTTTGATTCTCTGGTTTTTGACTTGGGTTGTATTCGGACTCGCTTCTGCCTTCTGTTATTGTCTCATCCGCTTCTGACCATTGCTGAACCCCCTGGCTTGTTCCTGACCACGTGTATTGCTGCTACTATAGGTACTTCCGCTTCTGACGGTTTATGACTCTGCTTGTCTGACCACTCTCTCACCACTTGGTGCCGCCTGTGCTGCTGCTCTGTGGTGCTTCTGTGTGTACGAAGTCTCACTTCCCTCTCAAGCTCCCTCTGGTGGAGGTTGCGCTATACTGCACTGCAGCAGTATGACATTAACATTTAACTTTTTTTCACAAAAAAATTAAAACTAGACCCTCTAAAGAACTTATCTGGATGTGTGGTGAGCATGTTGAACCCTCAAGTGCTTCACAGAAGTTTATAACATAAACATAAAGTTTATAACGTAAAAATAAAAAATCATATTTTTTTTTCACAAAAATTATCTTTTCGCTCCCAATTACAGGAGAAATATTGGACCCCAAAAGTTGCTGTGCAATTTGTCCTGAGTATGCTGATACCCCATATGTGGGGTAAACCACTGTTTGGACTCATGGCAGAGCTCGGAAGGGAAGGAGCGCCAGATTTTACTGTTATGGTTTGCAGGTGCCATGACCCACTGGGAGAGCCCATGAGGTGCCCAAACAGCAGAACCCCCATAAGTGACCCCATTTTACAAACTACACCTCAATGAATTCATCTAGGGGTGTAGTGATCATATTGACATCATGGGTGTGTCACAGAATTTTATATCAGTGGACAGTGAGGACAAAATAACTACAGTTTTACCACCAAAATTTTGCTTTAGCCAAATATTTTACATTTTCACACAAGAAGTGGGTAAAAATGGCAAAAAAAATTGTCCCACAACTTCTACTGAACGTGGCAATACCCCAGATGTGGCTGTACAGTGCTACTTAGCCATATGGAGAGACTCGGGAGAAACGGAGTGCTATTTGCCTATTCATGTGAACGGTTCTGTGCACATGTCAGTCTGTTTCCATGGACCGTGGAACTGACATGTCCATTTTTTAATGTCAGCTTGGGCCATAAAATGTCCCACACACATGCATACACATAACACACATGGATGTCATCCACGTAACATGTTCCCCGATGCCGGGCGCTGAACATGGCTCTCATAATTTTTCCCTGCTCTGCTGACCGTGAGCAGGCGAGAATGATGAGAGTTACATTTAAGTAATAAAAGAGACAACAGGTGGCGGCTGATGGGACTATTACTCCCATCAGTCTACCCCTCCTGCAGCTAATAACAGTGACAGTGATGGGAGTATTCATCTGCCACTCCTGCTCTGTAACTAAATACCGTAATTTAAAAAAATGGCGTGGGTTCCCCCCTATTTTTGATAACCAGCCAGACAAAACTCACAGCTGGGGGCTGCAACCCTCAGCTGTCAACTTCAGCAAGGTTGGATATAAAGAATAGAGGGGTCCCCATGCCATATTTTTTTAATATTTAAATAAATAATTTTAAAAAAGCAGCATGGGTCCCCCCATTTTTAACAACCAGCCTTGCTAAAGCTCACAGCTGGGGGCTGGTATTCTCAGGCTGGTAGGGGGCCTTGGATATTGACTCCCCAGCCTAAAAATAGCAGCCCGCAGCAAAAAAGGCATCTATTAGATGCATCAATTCTGGTGCTTTGCACAACTCTTCCCACTTGCCCTGTAATGGTGGCAATGGGGTAATAGTTGTGGGGTTGATGTCACCGGTGACATCAAGCCCACGGCTTAGTAATGGAGAAGCATTTATAAGACACCTATCCACTACTAATCCTATAGTTGTATGGTAAATAAAGACACAGCAAGAATAAGGCTATGTTCACACTTTGCGGTTTTTGCTGCGGATCTGCTGCGGATTTGATGCTGCGGATCCGCAGCAGTTTTCCATGCAGGGTACAGTACAATGTTACCCTTTGGAAAACAAAATCCGCTGTTCCCACTTTGCAGAAAATCCCTTTAAAAACCACGCGGAATTGCTGCGGAAAAAAAGAAGGAGCATGTCACTTCTTTCTGCGGATTCCGCAGCGGTTTTCAACATGCACCAATAGGAAAGTGCTGTTTGAAACCCGCAGAGGAATCCACAGAAGAAACCGCAGGAAAATCCACAGCGAAAACCGCAGCGGTTTTTCAATGCGGTTTTTCCAAATCCGCTGCGGAAAAATCTGCAGCAAAATCTGCAAAGTGTGAACATGCCCTTAAGTCTTTTATTTGAAATATAAACAAAACACAGTTTAACATTTTTATTATTATACCTAATCCAAGCGAAGCCTTCAATCTCCTGTAATAAAAGTAAAATAATAAAACAACAATATACCATACTTGTCCGTCGTTTTGTCCCACTCCGTAATCTATGTCTGGGGGGATATACTGTAATGTTTGGAACCTGGACTGTGTCAAGAAGTGACAGTCCCGGCTGAAAAACACTGGTGAATGAGCTGCTTGGGAATGCAGCCTCAGTGACTGGTGGTGACGTCATAGAGGTAACCTCCGGTCTCTGAGCTCCATTCCTAGCCGGGGTGAGCTGTCGTGACTTCTGTGAGATCCCCGCTAGCACCGTGAGCCCTGAGCGCTCACTGTGCTAGCGGAGTGCAGCTAGTGTAGGGAGAGCTGCTGCTGAGATAGGGTCAGAATCGCCCTTTTAATAGTTAGTGTTGGTCTGCAACTGTTCAGTCCACAACTCCTGAGAAACCAACAGTCCTATTTAGGGCTAATTTGAGGGTCCCGAGATTTCAGCGCAAGGTAGGCAGGGGAGTCTATGTGCACATATCCTTATCAGTGCAAGACCTGCAGGCACTGTATATGCGTACATATCCCTCACTGCATGCCTCCCAAAGCTCCGTAACTGTCTGTTGCTGCTGCTTATTTACTATATACCTAGCTGCAGTTTTCAGTGTTTTTTTTTTTTTTTTTTAAATTCACCAAAACCCCCCCCAAAAAAATGTATACAGTCTGTAAAGTCAGACTGAGGCCTAATGTATCTGTGTTTTAAAAATCCTAGTTTTGCAGGCATACGTAGCATAGTTCTGTGTGCTAGCCTGGTTCTACTTTTTTTTTTTTTTTTTAATTCACCAAAAAGCAAAAAAAAAAAATATATAATACAGTCTGTTATGTCAGGCTGAGGCCTGGTGTTTCTGTGTTTGAAAAATCTAATTTCCAGCCTAAAAATAGCAGCCCGCAGTTGCACAGAAAAGGCATCTATTAGATGCGCCAATTGTGGTGCTTTGCCTGGCTCTTCCCACTTGCCCTGTAGTGGTGGCAATGGGGTAATAGTTGTAGAGTTGAGAGCTTTCAATCTCTTCTGCCAGAGGCAGAGAGGTGTACTAAAATGTTGCAGTACCAAAGGGCCCTTGTAGCGGAATTACTTAGAAAATTCCCATGTGAGAACGCTGGCAGCAGACGTCAGAGTTTGCTGTACAACCAAGGAGTAGTAGAAAACGAAAAGGTTGATTCCAGCTCCAAAGTGTTTGAATAAAATTAGATCCTTTATTGGTACATGTTTAAAAAACACAGGCTGCAATGCTCTCCATAATGAAAACGGGAAACGAGCTACGCGTTTCGATCTATTACAGATCTTTGTCAGCTCTGACAAAGATCTATAATAGATCGAAACGCGTAGCTCGTTTCCCGTTTTCATTATGGAGAGCATTGCAGCCTGTGTTTTTTAAACATGTACCAATAAAGGATCTAATTTTATTCAAACACTTTGGAGCTGGAATCAACCTTTTCGTTTTCTACTACTACAAGTTACCACGTGGATCGGCGTGGAGGTTCCGTGCACCTGCCAATGGCTGCTTGGTGAGCTGGCTCTTTGTTTTTCTTTTGTGTCTACAACCAAGGAGTCCCAGCGAGAAAGACAGAAGTACAATCCAGCTCAGGCAGGGAAACAATGGCAAAGTTCTGGGACAGTTTTCTCAGACCCTCCCATCGTGCTGGCACAGAGGCAAGGAATGCTGTCACAAGAAGTGCAATGTTTGGGAAGATGCTGAGGGAGTACCTTGCAGATCGTATAAACATCCTCCGGAATTCCTCTGTGCCTTTTAATTATTGGGTATCCAAGCTGGACACGTGGCATGAACTGGCTCTCTACTCCTTGGAGGTCCTTGCCTGCTGCTGGCCTTCTGTCAGAGTGAGTTTTTAGTGCCGCTGGTGGAATTATAACAGATAAGCGCATCCGCCTGTCAACTGAAAATGCTGACAGGCTGACTCTTATAAAAATAAACAAGGGCTGGATTGGGCAAGACTTCTGTACCCCACCAAGTGAAAACAGCGAAACATAACTTCTAATACATTCTCTTTTTTGGGGAGGTGTATTCTCATGCACCTCTTCACAACCACACATGGGTATACACTTCCAGATTTGGCCTGTTTGTTGTTATCCTCCTCCTTATCCTCATCCTCATCATCTACAACCAGTAGAACACCAGGGTGAATGGATTTCGTGATGCCAAAGTCCGAATTGTTTTGGTGCAAGGGTGTTTTTATGATGCCCGTTACTAATTGGAAACCAAAACAAATGCTACTCCCACAGAGGGAAATGTCATAAAAAAAAGATGTACCTCTATTAATCCCATTTATTCTTATATTTCCCATTTTCACTATCTCTGGACAGTCCTCTAATGAAGTAGTGTATACCTCTACAATAGAAAATTATTCAAAGACTTTTATATTATATTTTTATTTATAGCCCTGTCTATGAGCTGTTACAAGGGACAAACATATCTCGTTGGACACATTCTGGCTTCAAATCTATGACCCTGTGTTCATCCGTCCCTTTTGTTATTTACTTTCATCGATGGATTCACATTTTTTATTTATTTGTATGATTTCATTATGATTTATCTTTATGTCTCCTCATTCTCCACCACTAGATCACCAGGCTAAACGTCTTCTGTGCCGCTACAGGCAGTCCAAGTTTTGGCAAGGGTGTCTATGATGCCCATAGTATATTTTTAAAAAATGTATCCCCCTTGGGGAAATGTTTGTCACCCCATGCACTGCGTGTATGGGCATTACAAGTCTAGGAGACACACTCCTTTACATTGGGCCTAGGTTTTTAATGAGGCCTTCAGCAATGTCTCCTCATTCTCCACCACTAGATTACCACGCTGAACGTGTTCTGTGCTGCTATAGGCAGTCCATTTTTTTGGCAAGGGTGTTTATGATGCCCATAGTATATATTTTAAAAAATGTATCTCCCTTGGGGAAATGTTTCCTTGTAGATTGTAAGTTTGCGAGCAGGGACCTCACCCCGAATGTCACTGTTTAAATTGTCTTAACTTGTATTGAATTTATTGTCTGTACATGTCCCTGCTTAATTGTAAAGTGCTGCGGAATATTTTGGCGCTATATAAATAAAAATTATTATTAATTGTTTGCCAGCCCATGCACTGCGTGTATGGGCATTACAAGTCTAGGAGACACACTCTTTTTCATTGGGCCTAGTTTTTAATGAGGCTTTCAGCAATGTCTCCTCATTCTTCACTACTAGATCACCGGGGTTCACGTATTCCGTGCTGCTACAGACAGACAATTTTTTGGCAAGGGTGTCTATGATGCCCATAGTATATATTTTTTTTAATTTACCCCCATGGGGAAATGTTTGTCAGCCCATGCACTTAGAGAATGGGCATTACGAGTCAAGGAGACCCACTCCTTTGTAATGGGACAGTTTTTTTATGAGGCCCTCCTCCATGTTTCTTCCAAGGGGGGATTGGGGTGTGTGCAAATTTGGGTTAAGGCGGCCCTTGCATTCAATGCATAAGGAAACTGTATGGCAGGAAAAACTGAAGAATGTGAAGTGGGTTTTCCTGTGGCCATCCAGTACCTGGTTCAAAGGCTTATTGGGGTGCATATGACTTGGTAGTAGGGCAGGCCTTGCAGTTAATACATACGAAAACAGTATGGCAAGACTAACTGAAGAATGTGAAGTGGGCTTTCCTGTGGCCATCCAGTACCTGGGTTCAAAGGCTTATAGGGGTGCATATGACTTGGTAGCAGGGCAGGCCTTACATTCAATGAAACATTTTTCCAGGAGACCCCTCTGTACCTCTCATGAAAGGGGTATTGGGGTGCTCTTAGCAGCCCAGCCACTCACTGCATAGGCAATAACAGCATAGGAGACCCACTGTTTAATAATGGCCCTTTAAGAATATTAATTCCGCCTGATACCCCTCTAAAGATAGGCTTTGTGACTTTAAGAGTCCCGCCTTCAGAAAAGAAACAAGATGTGTCTGATTATGTGTCACACACCACATGGCCAGCTAGGGTTGTTAAATGTTACAATGACATTTCCCAGTGAATGCATTTGCATTGGTTGAAAGCAATGTTAAAGTTGAAAAACGCATAAAAAACGCTGCGTGTGAACATAGCCCAAGTGGTGGAGGAACATTTTGGTCTGGGGTAAATTATTTTGCCTTATATACATTTCATTAGCCTGTAAAGGATGTACCTTAACATATTTCAAAGCAAAATCCATTTTGGTTTAGTTTTTGTATGTTTTTGGGTGCACCTGTAAAAATGGCGTGAAAACTCTGATAACATTACTTACAGCTGTGACCTAGGAGTCAGAAATGCTTCCAGGGCCGATCCCTATGATGTTTCTGTGTCATTTGAGCAGTGTTTCCATCATTTTCTGACGTTTTTAGACCTTAAAAGGACCCCCGGGGGATCGCGATAAAAATACTCGGGTTTCCCATAGACTTACATTGGGCTCGTTGCTCGGGTCGAGTACCCGAGTATTCCAATATGCTCGACCCGAGCAACAAGCACCCGAGAATTTTAGTGCTTGCTCATCACTTACTATCACTAAGTTTGTTACTGTGAATTGAGCTATACTTTGTACTAAACGCCACCACTTTTGTGGTGTCCTGTATAGCACATGGTTTTATCTGTCTTTTTGTATGTTCATTATTGTCTCAATAAAGATTTTTGTACACTTTTTTTTTTTAAAAACTCCATCTGTCCTCCTTTTTAAGATACAATATTTTTGGAGTAATATGTAATCAATTGCGTCACTTTTGGCACACTACCTACAGTAAATACGAGTCTGGGTTTTGTTGTAATGATCAGGCACATAGCAGCAAAGCAACCGACTTTGTGGACTGAACCCCAGGGTCCAGGAGCAGTTTCTTTGGGTGACACCACTGCTTCTTCCGCTGTTGTGCGTGCAAGCCAATCCCCTGTCCATGGTGCATGTGAAGATGCCTCCTGCCCTGCACGTGTCATTGCACACACTCAACTAGCACCATCAGCAAGCACATCCACGTCCTTGTCCCAGCGCAGCCATCAGTTGTCCATACCTCAGTCCTTGGAATGCAAGCGCAAATGCGCAGCCAACGCCTCTAAGGCCACACTTCTAAATTCACACATTTCTTGACTGCTTGCACTCAAAATTTTGCCTTTTAGGCTTGTGGAGATGGAAGCTTTCTGCAACCTGATGGCGGCCGTCCCTTGGTTCTCGGTCCCCAGCCGCCACTATTTCTCCCAGTGTGCCATCCCCTCATTACACAAGCATGTGTCACACAACATTAGCCATGCTCTCAATAATGCAGTTACTGGGAAAGTCCACATAACCATGGAGAAGTGGACAAGTGCTTGTGGGCAGGGATGGTAAATCTCGCTGACGGCACACTGGGTTAACATAGTGGAAGCCGGGACCCCAGTCAGACCTTGGGATGGAACACGTCCTCCCGACGCCGAGGATTGCAGGCCCTAGGTTAATCAGGGTTACCCCACAGTCTACAACTCCTGCACCTCCTCCTCCTCTTCAGCCTCCATCTCCAAAATGACCACATCAGTCACAAGCTGGAAGCAGTGAAGCACTGCCTCAGCCAAGTGGCATCAGGCTGTGCGGAAGCTAATATGCTCAGGGGACAAACTGCACAATGCTGAAGAGTTGTGGATAGCTCTGAAAGAGCAGGCAGATCTGTGGCTGACACTGCTGAACCCACAGCCAGGCATGGTCGTGTGTGACAATGGCCGGAATCTGTTGGCGGTTCGGAGGCGAGGCGAGCTCAGACATGTACCATGCCTGGCCCATGTGCTTAACCTCGTGGTTCAGCGGTTTCTCAAAATCTGCCCGGAGCTGCCGGATCTGCTTGTGAAAGTATGCCATCTGTCTGCCCATTTTAGAAAGTCAGCTACACCTTCCGCTGTCCTTGCCGTGCTTCAGCAGCATTTGCAGCTTTCGGTCCACTGACTGATGTGTGATGTCCCCACGCGTTGGGACTGTACACTGCAGATGTTGGAAAGGATTTGTGAGCAGAAGAGGGCAGTTGTTGACTACCAGCATCCACAAGGCTGTCGGTATTCAGTTCAGACTCCACAAATAAGACCATAGGAGTGGACATGGATGTCAGACATATGTACCATCCTCCAAAACTTTGAGGACTCCACCAAGATGGTGAGCGGCGATGACGCCATAATTAGCATCACCATCCCGCTTCTCTGTATTCTGAAACGCTCTCTGCTCACAGTCAATGAGGATGCATTGCAGGTCGAGCACGGTGAGATGGAACAAGGAACCATACAGGGTGACTACACACAGCCCAGCCTCATCTCATCTCAATGTAGATTGGGAGACAATGAGGAGACAGAACAGGAGATAGTTTAATGCGCTTTAGACGGTACTACCTGCATAACTGTCATACCGTATGTTCAGCGTGGATGGCCTGAGGACAGGGAGGAGGAGGAGAGCATGGTCAGTCGTCCTCTTGATGAGGACAGTGAAGTCTTGCCTGTTAGCAGTCTGGCTCGCATGGCTGAGTTCATGTTACTCTGCTTTTCCCGTGACCCTCGCAATCTAAAAATTTGGAGGGGAAAGTCATTACTGGTTGTTGACACTTCTAGACCCACACTACAAGGAGAACTTTCTATCTCTTATTCCTGAAGCGGACAGGTCTACTAAAATAGGGCAGTACCAGAAGGCCCTTGTTGAGGAATTATTTAAAAAAATTCCACCTGAAAACGCTGGCAGCAGAGGTCACAGTTTGTTGGACAACCAAGGATTACAGGCAAGAGAGAAACAACTCCAATCCAGCAGAGGCAGGGGAACACTGGCAAGGTTCTGGGAGCCTTTTCTCAGACCCTCCCATCGCACAGGCCCTGAGGCGTAGGGTAATCTCACAAGGAGTGCAAAGTTTTGGAAGATGTTGATGGAGTACCAATGTCCTCCATAATTCCTCCGTGCCTTATAATTATTGGGTATCCAAGCTGGACATGTGGCATAAACTGTTTCTCTACGCCTTGGAGGTCTTGGCCTGCCCTGCCGATAACTTTTTGTCAGAGCAGGTTTTTAGTGCTGCTAGTAGAATTATAACTGATAAGCGCATCCGCCTTTCAACTGAAAATGCTGACAGGCTGACTCTCAAAAAAATGAACAAGGGCTGGAATGGGCCAGACTTCTCTACACCACCAAATGATAGAAAGGTAACATAAACTCAAATCTAGTGTCTTTTTTTGGGAGGTCTATTCCCATGCACCTCTTCATACCCATACATGGGTATAAGCTTCCTGATTTTGGCTATTTGCTGTTGTCCTCCTCCTTCTTCTCAACCTCATCCTCTACCACCATGTCACCAGGGTGACCGTGGTCCGTGATGCAACACTACCATAATTTTTTTAAAGGGTGTTTATGTTGCCAGTAAAAAACATTTTATACAGTGTGTTCATGTATACCTCCCAGGGGTAAATGTTTGTCAGCCCATATACATGGGCTTTACAAGTATAGGAGGCTCACTCCTAGTGTTGAGCGATACCGTCCGATACTTGAAAGTATCGGTATCGGATAGTATCGGCTGATACCCGAAAAGTATCAGATATCGCCGATACCGATACCCGATACCATTACAAGTCAATGTGACACCAAGTATCGGAAGGTATCCTGATGGTTCCCAGGGTCTGAAGGAGAGGAAACTCTCCTTCAGGCCCTGGGATCCATATTACTGTGTAAAATAAAGAATGAAAATAAAAAATATTGATATACTCACCTCTCCGGAGGCCCCTGGACATCACCGCTGGTAACCGGCAGCCTTCTTTGCTTAAAATGAGCGCGTTTAGGGCCTTCCATGATGTCACGGCTTCTGATTGGTCGCGTGCCGCTCATGTGACCGCCACGCGACCAATCACAAGCCGCGACGTCATTCTCAGGTCCTAAATTCCTAGAATGAGGAGTTTAGGGCCTGAGAATGACGTCACGGCTTGTGATTGGTAGCGTGGCGGTCACATGAGCGGCACGCGACCAATCAGAAGCCGTGACGTCATGGAAGGCCCTAAACGCGCTCATTTTAAGCAAAGAAGGCTGCCGGTTACCAGCTGTGATGTTCAGGGGCCTCCGGAGAGGTGAGTATGTCAATATTTTTTATTTTCATTCTTTATTTTACACAGTAATATGGATCCGATACCGATTCCCGATACCACAAAAGTATCGGATCTCGGTATCGGAATTCCGATACCGCAAGTATCGGCCGATACTTGCGGTATCGGAATGCTCAACACTACTCACTCCTTTTTAATGAGAACTTTTTTTATGAGGCCCTCCTGTTGTGAATTTGCTTTTTGCTCCCTCTAGTGGTTACTAGTTTTTTGACTCTGGTTTTTCTGTCATTCCTTTTATCCGCACCTGGGTCGTTAGTTAGGGGTGTTGCTATATAAGCTCCCTGGACCTTCAGTTCAATGCCTGGCAACGTAGTTATCAGAGCTAGTCTGCTGTGCTCTTGTCTACTGATCCTGGTTCCAGTTATATCAGCTAAGTCTGCCTTTTGCTTTTTGCTATTTGTTTTGGTTTTGTATTTTTGTCCAGCTTGTTCCAAATCTGTATCCTGACCTTTGCTGGAAGCTCTAGGGGGGCTGGTGTTCTCCCCCCGGACCGTTAGACGGTTCGGGGGTTCTTGAATTTCCAGTGTGGATTTTGATAGGGTTTTTGTTGACCATATAAGTTACCTTTCTTTATTCTGCTATCAGTTAGCGGGCCTCTCTGTGCTAAACCTGGTTCATTTCTGTGTTTGTCATTTCCTCTTACCTCACCGTCATTATTTGTGGGGGGCTTCTATCCAGCTTTGGGGTCCCCTTCTCTGGAGGCAAGAAAGGTCTTTGTTTTCCTCTACTAGGGGTAGCTAGATTCTCCGGCTGGCGCGTGTCATCTAGAATCAACGTAGGAATGATCCCCGGCTACTTCTAGTGTTGGCGTTAGGAGTAGATATATGGTCAACCCAGTTACCACTGCCCTATGAGCTGGATGTTTGTATTCTGCAGACTTCCACGTTCCTCTGAGACCCTCGCCATTGGGGTCATAACAGTTTGCAAGGCCAATATTAAATGTTTAATGCATTGCAGAAGAGGGATTATAAGAAAGAAGATTCTGAGTTTTTTTTTTTTTTTTTCTTCTTCCCCTTTACCTCAGAGTGGCTATGCTTGCTGCAGACATGAATGTCCAGACCTTGATTACAAGTGTGGACCAGCTGGCTACTCGTGTGCAGGGCATACAAGACTATGTTATCAGAAATCCTAGGTCAGAACCTAAAATACCGATTCCTGAACTGTTTTCCGGAGACAGGTTTAAGTTTAGGAATTTCGTGAATAATTGTAAATTGTTTTTGTCCCTGAGACCCTGTTCATCTGGAGATTCTGCTCAGCAAGTAAAAATTGTGATTTCGTTCTTACGGGGCGACCCTCAGGATTGGGCTTTTTCGCTGGCGCCAGGAGATCCGGCATTGGCTGATCTTGATGCGTTTTTTCTGGCGCTCGGTTTACTTTATGAGGAACCCAATCTTGAGATTCAGGCAGAAAAGGCCTTGCTGGCTATGTCTCAGGGGCAGGACGAGGCTGAAGTGTATTGCCAAAAATTTCGGAAATGGTCCGTGCTGACACATTGGAACGAGTGTGCACTGGCCGCTAATTTTAGAAATGGCCTTTCTGAAGCCATTAAGAATGTTATGGTGGGTTTTCCCATTCCCACAGGTCTGAATGATACTATGGCACTGGCTATTCAAATTGACCGGCGGTTGCGGGAGCGCAAAACCGCAAATTCCCTCATGGTGTTGTCTGAACAGACACCTAATTCGGTGCAATGTGATAGTAAAACCGCAAATTCCCTCATGGTGTTGTCTGAACAGACACCTGATTTAATGCAATGTGATAGAATCCTGACTAGAAATGAGCGGAAAATTCATAGACGCCGGAATGGCTTGTGCTACTACTGTGGTGATTCTACACATGTTATCTCAGCATGCTCTAAACGTATAGCTAAGGTTGTTAGTCCTGTCACCGTTGGTAATTTGCAACCTAAATTTATTCTGTCTGTAACTTTGATTTGCTCACTGTCATCTTATCCTGTCATGGCGTTTGTAGATTCAGGTGCTGCCCTGAGTCTCATGGATCTCTCATTTGCTAAGCGCTGTGGTTTTACTCTTGAACCATTAGAAAATCCTATTCCTCTTAGGGGTATTGATGCTACACCATTGGCAGCAAATAAACCACAGTATTGGACACAGGTTACCATGTGCATGACTCCTGAACACCGCGAGGTGATACGTTTCCTGGTTTTACATAAAATGCATGATTTGGTTGTTTTAGGGCTGCCATGGTTACAGACCCATAATCCAGTCCTGGACTGGAAGGCTATGTCAGTCTCAAGTTGGGGCTGTCGTGGTATTCATGGGGATTCCCTGCCTGTGTCTATTGCTTCTTCTACGCCTTCGGAAGTTCCGGAGTATTTGTCTGATTATCAGGATGTCTTCAGTGAGTCTGAGTCCAGTGCACTGCCTCCTCATAGGGACTGTGACTGTGCTATAGATTTGATCCCAGGCAGTAAATTTCCTAAGGGAAGACTGTTTAATCTGTCGGTACCTGAACATACCGCTATGCGTTCATATATCAAGGAGTCTCTGGAGAAAGGACATATTCGTCCGTCTTCTTCCCCTCTTGGTGCGGGATTCTTTTTTGTGGCAAAAAAGGACGGATCTTTGAGACCTTGTATTGATTATCGGCTTTTAAATAAGATCACTGTCAAATTTCAGTATCCTTTACCGCTGTTGTCTGACTTGTTTGCCCGGATTAAGGGTGCCAAGTGGTTCACCAAGATAGACCTTCGTGGTGCGTACAACCTTGTGCGCATTAAGCAAGGTGATGAATGGAAAACCGCATTCAATATGCCCGAAGGTCATTTTGAGTACTTGGTGATGCCTTTTGGGCTCTCCAATGCGCCTTCAGTTTTTCAGTCCTTTATGCATGACATTTTCCGGAAGTATCTGGATAAATTTTTGATTGTTTATCTGGATGATATTTTGGTTTTTTCTGATAATTGGGATTCGCATGTGGAGCAGGTCAGGTTGGTCTTTAAAATTTTGCGTGAAAATTCTTTGTTTGTCAAGGGCTCAAAGTGTCTCTTTGGTGTACAGAAGGTTCCCTTTTTGGGGTTCATTTTTTCCCCTTCTGCTGTGGAGATGGACCCAGTCAAGGTCCGAGCTATTCTTGATTGGACTCAGCCCTCGTCAGTTAAGAGTCTTCAGAAGTTCTTGGGCTTCGCTAACTTCTACCGTCGTTTTATCGCTAATTTTTCTAGCATTGTGAAACCTTTGACGGATATGACCAAGAAGGGCTCCGATGTAGCTAACTGGGCTCCTGCTGCCGTGGAGGCTTTCCAGGAGTTGAAACGCCGGTTTACTTCGGCGCCTGTTTTGTGCCAGCCTGACGTCTCACTTCCCTTTCAGGTTGAGGTGGATGCTTCGGAGATTGGGGCAGGGGCCGTTTTGTCGCAGAGAGGCCCTGGTTGCTCTGTTATGAAACCTTGTGCCTTTTTCTCTAGGAAGTTTTCGCCTGCCGAGCGAAATTATGATGTGGGCAATCGGGAGTTGTTGGCCATGAAATGGGCATTTGAGGAGTGGCGTCATTGGCTCGAGGGTGCTAAGCATCGTGTGGTGGTCTTGACTGATCACAAAAATCTGATGTATCTCGAGTCTGCTAAACGCCTTAATCCGAGACAGGCCCGCTGGTCATTGTTTTTCTCCCGCTTTGATTTTTTTGTCTCGTATTTACCAGGTTCTAAGAATGTGAAGGCCGATGCTCTTTCTAGGAGCTTTGTGCCTGATGCTCCTGGAGTCGCTGATCCTGTTGGTATTCTTAAGGATGGAGTTATCTTGTCAGCTATTTCTCCGGATCTGCGACGTGTGTTGCAGAGATTTCAGGCTGATAGGCCTGAGTCTTGTCCACCTGACAGACTGTTTGTCCCGGATAAGTGGACCAGCAGAGTCATTTCCGAGGTTCATTCCTCGGTGTTGGCAGGTCACCCGGGAATTTTTGGCACCAGAGATCTGGTGGCCAGGTCCTTTTGGTGGCCTTCCTTGTCAAGGGATGTGCGGTCATTTGTGCAGTCCTGTGGGACTTGTGCTCGAGCTAAGCCTTGCTGTTCTCGTGCCAGCGGTTTGCTCTTGCCCTTGCCTGTCCCGAAGAGACCTTGGACACATATCTCCATGGATTTCATTTCTGATCTTCCGCTATCTCAGGGCATGTCCGTTATCTGGGTGATATGTGATCGCTTCTCCAAGATGGTCCATTTGGTTCCTTTGCCTAAGCTGCCTTCCTCTTCCGATCTGGTTCCTGTGTTTTTCCAGAACGTGGTTCGTTTGCACGGCATCCCTGAGAATATTGTGTCAGACAGAGGATCCCAGTTCGTTTCCAGGTTCTGGCGATCCTTTTGTAGTAGGATGGGCATTGATTTGTCGTTTTCGTCTGCTTTCCATCCTCAGACTAATGGACAGACGGAGCGAACCAATCAGACTTTGGAGGCTTATTTGAGGTGTTTTGTCTCTGCTGATCAGGACGATTGGGTGACATTCTTGCCGTTGGCTGAGTTTGCCCTTAATAATCGGGCTAGTTCCGCCACCTTGGTTTCGCCTTTTTTCTGCAACTCTGGTTTCCATCCTCGCTTTTCTTCGGGTCATGTGGAGCCTTCTGACTGTCCTGGGGTGGATTCTGTGGTGGATAGGTTGCAGCAGATCTGGAATCATGTGGTGGACAACTTGAAGTTGTCACAGGAGAAGGCTCAGCGCTTTGCCAACCGCCGCCGCGGTGTGGGTCCCCGACTACGCGTTGGGGATTTGGTATGGCTTTCTTCCCGCTTTGTTCCTATGAAGGTCTCCTCTCCCAAATTTAAACCTCGTTTTATTGGGCCTTACAAGATATTGGAAATCCTTAATCCTGTATCTTTCCGTCTGGATCTTCCTGTGTCGTTTGCTATTCACAATGTATTTCATAGGTCCTTGTTGCGGCGGTACATTGTGCCTGTAGTTCCTTCTGCTGAGCCTCCTGCTCCGGTGTTGGTTGAGGGCGAGTTGGAGTACGTGGTGGAGAAGATCTTGGATTCTCGCCTCTCCAGGCGGAGGCTTCAGTACCTGGTCAAGTGGAAGGGCTATGGTCAGGAGGATAATTCCTGGGTGGTCGCCTCTGATGTTCATGCGGCCGATTTAGTTCGTGCCTTTCATGCCGCTCATCCTGATCGCCCTGGTGGTCGTGGTGAGGGTTCGGTGACCCCTCACTAAGGGGGGGGTACTGTTGTGAATTTGCTTTTTGCTCCCTCTAGTGGTTACTAGTTTTTTGACTCTGGTTTTTCTGTCATTCCTTTTATCCGCACCTGGGTCGTTAGTTAGGGGTGTTGCTATATAAGCTCCCTGGACCTTCAGTTCAATGCCTGGCAACGTAGTTATCAGAGCTAGTCTGCTGTGCTCTTGTCTACTGATCCTGGTTCCAGTTATATCAGCTAAGTCTGCCTTTTGCTTTTTGCTATTTGTTTTGGTTTTGTATTTTTGTCCAGCTTGTTCCAAATCTGTATCCTGACCTTTGCTGGAAGCTCTAGGGGGGCTGGTGTTCTCCCCCCGGACCGTTAGACGGTTCGGGGGTTCTTGAATTTCCAGTGTGGATTTTGATAGGGTTTTTGTTGACCATATAAGTTACCTTTCTTTATTCTGCTATCAGTTAGCGGGCCTCTCTGTGCTAAACCTGGTTCATTTCTGTGTTTGTCATTTCCTCTTACCTCACCGTCATTATTTGTGGGGGGCTTCTATCCAGCTTTGGGGTCCCCTTCTCTGGAGGCAAGAAAGGTCTTTGTTTTCCTCTACTAGGGGTAGCTAGATTCTCCGGCTGGCGCGTGTCATCTAGAATCAACGTAGGAATGATCCCCGGCTACTTCTAGTGTTGGCGTTAGGAGTAGATATATGGTCAACCCAGTTACCACTGCCCTATGAGCTGGATGTTTGTATTCTGCAGACTTCCACGTTCCTCTGAGACCCTCGCCATTGGGGTCATAACACCCTCCTCCATGTCTCTTCCAAGGGGCATTGGAGAGCCTCAAAATTTTTGGCAGCTCTTGCATTCACTGCATAGGCAAACACTATGGGAGACCCACTTCCTAATAATGGGAAGATTGTTTTCAGGAGGCCTTCCTGTACATCTCTTCAAAAGGGGTATTGTGGTACATCTAAATTTTTGGCAGCTCTTGCATTCACTGCATAGGCAAACAGTATGGGAGACCCACTTTCTTATAATAGGAATATTGTTTTCAGGAGGCCTTCCTGTACGTCTCTTCAAAGGGGTATTGGGTTCAGTCTAAATTTTGGGAAGGTCTTGCATTCACTGCATAGGCAAACAGTATGGGAGACCCACTTCCTAATAATGGGAACTTTTTTATGAGGCCCTCTTCCATGTCTCTTCCAAGGGGCATTGGAGTGCCTCCAAATTTTTGGCAGCCCTTGCATTCACTGTATAGGCAAACACTATGGAAGTCCCACTTCCTAATAATGGGAACATTTTTTCATGAGGCCCTCATGTACATCTCGTCAAAGGGGTATTGGGGTGCATCCAATTTTTTTGCAGCCCTTGCATTCACTGTATAGGTAAACAGTATGGGAGACCTACTTCCTAATACTGGGAACATTGTTTTCAGGAGGCCCTCTTGTACATCTCTTCAATGGGGTATTGGGGTGCGTCTAAATTTTGGGCAGGCCTTGCATTCACTGCATAAGCAAACAGTATGGGAGAACTGCTTCCTAATAATGGGAACATTGCTTTCAGGAGGCCCTCTTGTACATCTCTTCAAAGGGGTATTGGGGTGCGTCTACATTTTGGGCAGGCCTTGCATTCACTGCATAGGCAAACAGTATGTGAGACCCACTTCCTATTACTGGGAATATTGTTTTCAGGAGGCCCTCTTGTACGTCTCTTCAAAGGGATATTATAGTGCATCCAAATTTTTGGCAGCTCTTGCTGTCATGGTTCCCAATGGCAAGGGAACGTAAGAAACATATAAATAACGAACGAGCTCTCGGGTGATGGAAACTCGAGTTGACCGTGAGCTAAATCTACCACACAACTAACAGTAGCCAGGGAGCATACCTACGGCTTCCTAAATGCCACGCGCCAGCCGGAGGACTAACTACGCCTGGTAGACGAAGAAACAGACCTAGCTTACCTCTAGGGAAATACCCCAAAAGATGATAGCAGCCCCCCACATGTAATAACGGTGAATTAAGAGGAAAAGACATACACAGTATGAAAGTAGATTTAGCAAAGAGAGGTCCACTTACTAGATAGCAGAAGGATACAAAAGAGGACTTCACGGTCAACTGAAAACCCTTTCAAAAACCATCCTGAAATTACTTTAAGACTCCTGTGTCAACTCATGACACAGGAGTGGCAATTTCAGCCCGCAAGAGCTTCCAGCTACAGAGAATTACAAAAACTGCAAACTGGACAAAAGGTACAAAACAAAAGGACAAAGTCCACTTAGTAATCAGCAGACTAGTAGCAGGAACATGCAACCGAAGGCTCTGGTTACAATGATGACCGGCAAGGATATGACTGGAGAGCAAGGCTAAATAGGAAACTCCCAAACACTGATGGAAGCAGGTGAACAGAAGCAGCAAAGTGCAAACAAGTCACCAGTACCACCAGCAACCACCAGGGGAGCCCAAAAAGCGGATACACAACAGTACCCTCCCCTTAAGGAGGGGGCACCGAACCCTCACAAGAACCGCCAGGGCGATCTGGATGAGCCCTATGAAAGGCACGAACCAAATCCGAGGCATGAACATCAGAGGCAGTTACCCAAGAATTATCTTCCTGACCATAGCCTTTCCATTTAACCAGATATTGAAGTCTCCGTCTGGAAATACGGGAGTCCAAGATCTTCTCTACGACGTACTCCAATTCACCCTCCACCAGCACAGGAGCAGGAGGTTCAGTAGAAGGAACCACCGGTACCTCATATCTCCGCAACAACGACCGATGGAACACATTATGGATAGCGAAAGATGCCGGGAGGTCCAAACGAAAGGAAACAGGGTTAAGAATCTCCAAAATCCTATAAGGACCGATGAACCGAGGCTTAAATTTGGGAGAAGAAACCCTCATAGGGACAAAACGGGAAGACAACCACACCAAGTCCCCAACGCGAAGGTGGGGACCAACACGACGACGACGGTTAGCAAACTGCTGAGTCCTCTCCTGGGACAATTCCAAATTATCCACCACTTGTCCCCAAATCCGATGCAACCGATCCACCACCGCATCCACTCCAGGACAATCCGAAGATTCAACCTGACCAGATGAAAACCGCGGATGAAACCCTGAATTGCAAAAGTAAGGAGAAACCAAAGTGGCAGAACTAGCCCGATTATTAAGAGCAAACTCCGCCAACGGCAGAAAAACCAGCTATAAATCGACGATAAAAATTAGCAAAGCCCAAGAATTTCTGAAGACTCTTCAGAGAAGTAGGCTGCGTCCAGTCGTAAATAGCCCGAACCTTGACAGGGTCCATCTCAATAGAAGAAGGGGAAAAAATGTACCCCAAAAAGGAAATTTTTTGAACCCCAAAAACACACTTTGAACCCTTTACACACAAAGAATTCTCCCGCAAAACCTGAAAAACCCTCCTGACCTGCTGAACATGAGACTCCCAGTCATCAGAAAAAATCAAAATATCATCCAAGTACACAATCATAAATTTATCCAAATATTCACGGAAAATATCATGCATTAAGGACTGAAAGACAGAAGGTGCATTAGAAAGGCCGAAAGGCATTACCAAATACTCAAAATGGCCCTCAGGCGTATTAAATGCGGTTTTCCACTCATCCCCCTGCTTAATTCGCACCAAATTATACGCCCCACGAAGATCAATCTTAGAGAACCACTTAGCCCCCCTTATGCGAGCAAACAAATCAGTCAGCAAAGGCAACGGATACTGATATTTGACTGTAATTTTATTCAGGAGTCGATAATCAATACAAGGCCTCAGAGAGCCATCCTTTTTAGAGACAAAGAAAAAACCGGCTCCTAAAGGTGATGGAGAAGGACGAATATGTCCCTTTTCCAGGGACTCCTTAATATACTCGTGCATAGCAGCATGTTCAGGTACAGATAGGTTAAACAAACGACCCTTTGGAAATTTACTGCCAGGAATCAGATCTATGGCGCAATCACAATCCCTGTGAGGAGGGAGTGAACCAATTTTAGGCTCTTCAAAAATATCACGATAATCAGACAAAAATGCCGGAATCTCAGATGGAATAGATGACGAAATGGACACCAAAGGAGTGTCCCCATGAGCCCCCCGACATCCCCAGCTTACCACAGACATAGCTTTCCAGTCAAGGACTGGGTTATGAGACTGTAACCATGGTAATCCAAGCACCAAAACATCATGTAAATTGTACAACACAAGGAAGCGAATCACCTCCTGATGGTCTGGAGTCATACGCATAGTCACTTGCGTCCAGAACTGTGGTTTATTACAAGCCAAAGGTGTAGAATCAATACCCTTCAGAGGTATAGGGACTTCCAGAGGCTCTAAATCAAACCCACAGCGCCTGGCAAAGGACCAGTCCATAAGACTCAGAGCGGCGCCAGAGTCCACATAGGCATCCACGGTAATAACTGATAATGAACAAATCAAGGTTACAGACAAAATAAATTTGGACTGTAAAGTGCCAATTGAAATAGACTTGTCAACCTTCCTAGTACGTTTAGAGCATGCCGATATAACATGAGCAGAATCACCACAATAGAAGCATAACCCATTTTTACGCCTATAATTCTGCCGCTCGCTTCTGGACATAATTCTGTCACATTGCATTTTCTCTGGTGTCTCTTCAGAAGATATCGCCAAATGGTGCACGGGTTTGCGCTCCCGCAAACGCCGATCAATCTGAATTGCCATTGTCATGGACTCATTCAGACCTGTAGGCGCAGGGAACCCGACCATAACATCTTTAACGGCATCAGAAAGGCCCTCTCTGAAATTTGCCGCTAAGGCGCACTCATTCCACTGAGTAAGCACAGACCATTTACGAAATTTTTGGCAGTATATCTCAGCTTCATCTTGCCCTTGAGATAGGGCTATCAAAGCTTTTTCAGCTTGAATCTCCAAATTAGGTTCCTCATAAAGCAACCCTAAAGCCAGGAAAAACGCATCCACATTGAGCAACGCAGGATCCCCTGGTGCCAATGAAAATGCCCAATTTTGAGGGTCACCTCGCAGCAAAGAAATTACAATCTTAACCTGCTGGACAGGATCTCCTGAGGAGTGAGGTCTGAGAGAAAGGAATAATTTACAATTATATTTGAAATTCAGAAACCGAGATCTATCTCCGGAAAACACCTCTGGTGTAGGGATTTTAGGTTCAGAAATAGGAGTATGCATAACAAAATCTTGTAAATTTTGAACCTTCGTAGCAAGATCATTTAAACCTGCAGCCAAACTCTGAGGATCCATCTTTAAACAGGTGAGCTCAGAGCCATTCAAGGATTATAAGGAGAGAAAGGCAAAGGCAGTAATTAGAGCTGAAATACAACTGATCCAACTATGGAGCAAGCATAGGGGAAACGAAAAAAAAAAAAAAAAAAAAATTACAGACTTCTTTTTTCTCTCCTTTCTTCTGCCAATAAGTTTAACACTGGCCGGTCATACTGTCATGGTTCCCAATGGCAAGGGAACGTAAGAAACATATAAATAACGAACGAGCTCTCGGGTGATGGAAACTCGAGTTGACCGTGAGCTAAATCTACCACACAACTAACAGTAGCCAGGGAGCATACCTACGGCTTCCTAAATGCCACGCGCCAGCCGGAGGACTAACTACGCCTGGTAGACGAAGAAACAGACCTGGCTTACCTCTAGGGAAATACCCCAAAAGATGATAGCAGCCCCCCACATGTAATAACGGTGAATTAAGAGGAAAAGACATACACAGTATGAAAGTAGATTTAGCAAAGAGAGGTCCACTTACTAGATAGCAGAAGGATACAAAAGAGGACTTCACGGTCAACTGAAAACCCTTTCAAAAACCATCCTGAAATTACTTTAAGACTCCTGTGTCAACTCATGACACAGGAGTGGCAATTTCAGCCCGCAAGAGCTTCCAGCTACAGAGAATTACAAAAACTGCAAACTGGACAAAAGGTACAAAACAAAAGGACAAAGTCCACTTAGTGATCAGCAGACTAGTAGCAGGAACATGCAACCGAAGGCTCTGGTTACAATGATGACCGGCAAGGATATGACTGGAGAGCAAGGCTAAATAGGAAACTCCCAAACACTGATGGAAGCAGGTGAACAGAAGCAGCAAAGTGCAAACAAGTCACCAGTACCACCAGCAACCACCAGGGGAGCCCAAAAAGCGGATACACAACATCTTGCATTCACTGCATAGACAAAACAGTATGGGAGGACCGCTTCCTAATAATGGGAACATTGTTTTCAGGATGCCCTCCTGTACATCTCTTCAAAGGGGTATTGGGGTGCGTCCAAATTTTGGGCAGCCCTGCCACTCACTGCACACGCAATAACAGTATAGGAGACCCACTGTTTAATAATGGGAACTACAAAGCATAGCTGGCTGAAGGCTCTCTAAGAATAGTGAGGGCCTACTGCTTGCCCTTTAAGAATTGTAAAGGCCGCTTGATGGCCCTATAAATATAGGCTTTGTGACTTTTCAGAGTCCCTCTTTCATATATGAAACAGGATGTGTCTGATGATGTGTCACACATCACATAGCCAGATAAGGTTATAAAATGTTAAAATGACATTTCCCAGTGAATGCATTTGTCTTGGTTGAAAGCAATGCTAAAGTTCAAAAACACAATAAAATTGCTACGTGTGAGCATAGCCCAAGGTGTCAAGGAGTATTTTTGGTTATTTATTTTGCCTTATATACAAGTTATTATCCACCCTGGAAAGGATATTCCTTAACATATTTCCCAGGAAAATCTATTTTGGTTTAGTTTTTGTATGTGTTATTGTGAGTCTGTAAAAGTGGTGTATTAGACTCTGACAACATTGGTCACAGCAGTGACCTGGGAGTCAGAAATGCTTCCAGGGGTCTTCCCCATGCTGTTCACATGTCATTTAAGCACTCTGTAGACCCCGGGCGGCCGCCGGAAAAATGCTAAAGTTTCCCATAGACTTACATTGGGCTCAGTGCTCGGGTCGAGCACCTGAGCATTCCAATTTGCTTGACCCGAGCAACGAGCACCCGAGCATTTTAGTGCTCGCCCATCACTAGTTCTATTACACTTTTAGGAGGAGTAGGCTCCTGTTCCCATGCCTCTTTGGCAATGTCCAGTAGGTCCCTGGGATGTCTGTCTGCCATATAATAGTTCAAATGGAGAGAATCTTGTTGAGAACTGCAGTACTTCCCAGATGGCAAACATTAAGTAGGGCAGCAACATATCCCTATCGTTCCCATCTTTGGATACTTTTTTAGTACATTTTAGTGTTTTGTTAAATCTCTCCACTAGACCATTTGTCTGGCGTTAGTACACCGATGTGCGTAACTGATCTGGATAGTATGCACAATTCCTTTGGCACCTTGGACATAAAAGGAGTCCCTTGATCCATAAGGATCTCCTTAAATAGCCTAATGTCCCTTTTCCAGGCTCATTGGCTTGAAGGGGCTGGCATGATACCTGCAGTGGGACAGAGTCCTACACAAAGTCCTGAATGACCAAGTAATATTCGATGAGACTAACCACCTGATTTAGGTTGTCCGGGTCCCGTTGCCCCAACCAACCAGTGCTGTATGGCTGCCGGCAGAGTTCATACCAACTGGTCGACTACTACCCTCCCAACCATCTGGACTGGGCTCAAGGTCTCAGGCTGGAGCCACTTTTTTATGAGATACAGTAAGTCATATGACTGAGACCTAGCGGTTCGCACCTCCACAAAGGACAATTGTTATACCTGCTGTGCTCGTACATATATGTTGACCACCATCTGTGCAACGGTCTCAACTTTGAGTGAGTCTTTCATAGTCCCTAGCTTCCTCATGGCTGCGATCAAAATATGCTTTCTGGGCATCTTCCATGAAGAACGGGGCCACCACTTCAGCCCACTGTTTGGTTGCCAAATTCTCCTGCTCCTCTGTTCTTTCAAACACGGTGAGGAAAGCTTCCAGGTCATCCTTCGAACTCATCTTGCTCAGCACCGACCTGACTTTGTCCTGTGCCTCGGGATTGATTGATGTCATCGGTGGGGGTGTCTCTCTCAGGGCCACCATCTGTTCTATTAATAGGCTGTTAGCCTGCTGCTGTTGTGCAGTGAAGAGGACTAACTGCTTTAGTAGTTCCTCCATCTTGTCTGAGGGCCTGAGTTGTAGTGTTGCAGGCTTAATCACAGGCATGCAGTTTTCTTTGAGGTATTCACATTGTCTGCATTTTCTACCGTATGTTAGGCAGTGGCTTTCCCACAAGTAAGATAGTGAGGCAGTGACCCAGGTAAGTTAAACATAAAGACTTTATTTGCCAATTTCACAAAGAAAACACAAACCTCTCTCATCTGGATTGCAGCTGGTAATGTCTGTATATAGTTTGGTGCTGTGGGCTCATGTACCACCATAGGAATCCAATGTGCTTTGTTGGCTTTGCCCAGGTCTCTGGTTTTCGTCTGTGTTCAGTCTCACACAGCTAGGCACACACAGAACCTCCAGCTCTGTTGCATATGAAACAAAAAACTGACACACCCAACCCTTACTTGCAGGTCTAAATATAAACCGTGGCCATGGGCCACTTACAAGATCCGAACTGTAGGAAGATATATCCCTCCCACTACCCTTCTGCAGATTTTTCCAAAATAAAAGCCCATGTGAGGGTTTTTTTAAATCTGACTTGGTCAAATAACTTGAACAAGTCCACACTTACTTTTATTTTACATTGTAGCTGTGATTACATTGTTCTCCAGCAGATTCAGTATGTCTCTAGATGGCCTTACTTTTGACTTTAGAATACTTTGCTACAGAGAGGAGTTCTTGGTCAAATCAATGACTGCATAGGGCCCAGGTTCCATGACTGCAAGCTAAGCTGAAATAATGACACAAACAATATTCTTTTTCACATTTGATGGGGACAAAGTTGTTTGTGTTGTAATGCTGTGTCTGGTTTTCATTACAGTGAGGGAAATAAGTATTTGATCCCTTGCTGATTTTGTAAGTTTACCCACTGACAAAGACATGAACAGTCTATAATTTTAAGGGTAGGTTAATTTTAACATTGCGAAATAGAATATAAAAAATAAAATCCAGAAAATGACATTGTATAAATTATATAAATTTGTTTGCATTTAGCAGTGAGAAATAAGTATTTGATTCCCTACCAACCATAAAGAGTTTGGGCTCCTACAGACAAGTTAGACGCTACTAATCAACTCATTACCTGCATTAAAGACAGCCGTCTTACATACTCACCTTTATAAAAGACTCCACAGACTCAATTAATTAGTCAGACTCTAGCCTCTACAACATGGGCAAGACCAAAGAGCTTTTTAAGGGTGTCAGGGACAAGATCATAGACCTGCACAAAGCTGGAATGGGCTGCAAAGCCATAGGTAAAATGCTGGGAGAGAAGGAGACAACTGTTGATGCAATAGCAAGAAAATGGAAGAAATACAAAATGACTGTCAAACGACATCGATGTGGGGCACCATGCAAAATCTCACCTTGTGGGGTATCCTTAATCATGAGGAAGGTGAGAGATCAGCCTAAAACTGGGGGAACTTGTTAATGATCTCAAGGCAGCTGGGGCCACAGTCACCGAGAAAACCATTGGTAACACATTACACCATAAAGGTTTAAAATCCTGCATTGTCCGCAAGGTCCCCCTGCTCAAGAAGGCACATGTGCAGGCCCATTATAAGTTTGCCAATGAACACCTGGATGATTCTGTGAGTGATTGGGAGAAGGTGCTGTGGTCAATGAGACAAAAATTAAGGTCTTTGGCATTAACTCAACTCGCCGTGTTTGGAGGAAGAGAAATTCTGCCTATGACCTAAAGAACACTGTCCCCACTGTCAAGCATGGAGCTGGAAACATTATGTTTTGGGGGTGTTTCTCAGTTAAGGGCACAGGACTACTTCACCACATTATTGGGAGAATAGATGGAGCCATGTACAGTAAAATCCTGAGTGACAACCTCTTTCCCTCTGCCAGGACATTAAAAATGGGTCGTGGCTGGGTGTTCCAGCAAGACAATGATCCAAAACATACAGCCAAGGCAACAAAGGAGTGGCTCAAAAAGAAGCACATTAAGGTCATGGAGTGGCCCAGCCAGTGTCCAGATCTTAATCCCATAGAAAACTTATGGAGGGAGTTGAAGCTCCGAGTTGCCAAGCAACAGTCTCAAAATCTTAATGATTTAGAGATGATCTGCAAAGAGGAGTGGGCCAAAATTCCTCCTGACATGTGAGCAAACCTCATCATCCACTACAAAAAATGTCTGACTGCTATGCTTGCCAACATGGGTTTTGCCAGCAAGTAATAAGTCTTTTTTCTAGAGGGATCAAATACTTATTTCTCACTACAAAATGGAAATACATTTATATAATTTATACAATGTGATTTTCTGGATATTATTTTTGATATCCTATCTCTTAGTGTTAATATTAACCTATCCTTAAAATTATAGACTGTAAGGACTGGTGGAACGCACCAAATATTAATAATATGAGGTGTGTTCGCAGTCCGGGGTCCACTGTGCAGAGATGACACCTGCTGCTGAGTAATGGCGGATAGACGCTTGCTCACACATGGGTTAGACCTCACCCAGTGTGAAGAGAAGCAAACTTTGTTGCTTCACAGAGTTGCCATAAATATGCTGTGCCCTGTTAGCAGTAACAGGGTGCAGTCATCAACATAAGGAATGGGAATGATTACGGAGCTTTCATCCATCGACATACATCCATCTACACACACATGTTATCAAGTTTATACTAGCGCATGGCTGTGTGGCCATGCAAACCTTTTATAGAGGAAGCTCTTCCTAGTGGTCCAATAGGAGCTGCTACAGGACCTGAGCATGTGACCCCCGACCTCAAATGAGAGGTTGTCCCTTGGGCACACTCAGCAGAGAAAAAGCAGGACTTAGTCCCAGTAGCGTCTGCTCACCGCTGATCAGTGCTGGTTACAATGGCTGAGCCTGGAAGATCAGCAGTAACCAAGCGCACAGTATCTGCTTGAGCCAGACACTGGGACCGATGTTTCTACTGAGCAGGCTCCACTGTGGCTGGAGAAGAATGGGAGACCACAGCAGAGGTGGTTCGAGATTCCCCCTGTGCAGCGATGGGAACTCGACACCTAACATTACCCCCCTCCTTGGACCACGCTACACTAGCAGGCCGCAATGAGCTGCAGAGCCCGAAAGTGCCCCGCAGGCTCCCAGGACCTGTCCTCTGGGCCATGACTCTTCCAATTCACCAAATAGAATCTTTTGCCACGTACCACATTACACCCCATGATGGCGTTCACGTCATAATCGTCCGTAGACGAACCCGATGTCCTGGCAAATTACTTGGAAAACCGGGACATATAAACGGGCTTTAAGAGGGACACAAGAAAGGTGTCGGTGATGCCTAGGCGTGGAGGAAGATCCAGACTGTAGACCACAGGGTCAACCTGTTCCAGGACCTTGAAGGGACCCAAGTAACGAGGTGCAAACTCTGTGGACTCAACTCGCAGCCTGATGTTATGGGCGGAGAGCCACACTAAATTGCCAGGGGCAAAAGTCGGAGCGAGGCACAGATGTGCATCGGCGGAGACCCTCATTCTTTCCTTTGAGGCCCGTATGGCATCCTGTGTGCTGTCCCAAATGTCACGTGCCTCCACAGCCCAGTCTGCCACCCTGCAGTTGGCGGTAGACACTGGCATGGGCACAGGAACCCCGCGGATGCTGGCCGTAATTCAGGAGGAATAAGGTCTGACCAGTGGAGTCAGCTACGGCGTTGTTCAGCGCAAACTCCACCCACGGTAGCAAGGATGCCCAGTCATCCTGCCTGGCTGAGACAAAATGTCACAGGTATGTGACAAGGGTCTGGTTGGCCCGCTCTACCAACCCATTCGTCTCGGGATGGTATGCTGAAGAGAGATTCAGCTCGATGCTGAGAAGACGACAAAGCTCTCTCCAGAACCGAGACGCAAACTGGGGACCCCGATCACTGACAAATTTGTCAGGCATACAGTGTAGGTGGAAAACGTGTATAGCCCATAAAGCGCTGCACCACTTTAAGAGAATTGGGTTCCTGCCAGTCCATCACAGCCTGAAGCTTAGCAGGATCCATGGGCAATCCCTGGGCGGAGATGATATAGCCCAGGAAAGACAAGGACTCCTGCTCAAACACACACTTCTCCAACTTGGCATAGAGGGAGTTTGCCCGTAGGAGGTCGAAGACTTTGCAAACATCTTTCCGGTGTGAGTCTATATCTGGAGAGTAGGTGAGAATATCATCCAGATAGACTACGACCGAGGTGGTGAGCATATCCCGGAAGACATCATTCACAAAGTCTTGGAAAACGGCAGGAGCATTACAGAGCCCAAAGGGCATCACCAGGTATTCATTGTGCCCGTCCCTGGTGTTAAATGCTGTCTTCCATTCGTCCCCCTCACTAGATGCAAATCAGGTTGTAAACACCCCGCAGATCAAGTTTAGTAAATACCCTCGCTCCTCGCAAACTATCGAATAGCTCTGATATCAGAGGCAGAGGGTATTTGTCATTAATGGTGATGGCGTTAAGACCCCTGTAATCAATGCATGGACGTAGTTCTCTGTTCTTCTGCACGAAGAACGAAGAAGAACTCAGCCCCTGCAGGTGACACTGACTTCCTAATGAATCCTCTTGCCAAATTCTCCTGGATGTATTGGGACATCGCCTCCGTCTCCGGGAGAGACAGAGGATAGACTTGACCCTGGGGAGGCTCTGCACCAGGCAAGAGATCAATAGGACAGTCATAGGGGCAGAAGGGTCTCTGCAGTCCTCTTGGAGAATATGTCCGCATAGGGCCAATAGTGCTTGGGGAGAGAGGAAAGCTCTGTGGGTACTTCAGTAGTAGCAACCTGAATGCACTCCCTCAGACATCTACCCTCACAAGATTCACTCCATCCCAAAATTCTCCCTTTGGACCACTCTATATGTGGGGAGTGGTAACGTAACCAGGGTATCCCAGCAGGATCTCATCTATCCCCTCGGGAATGACCAGTAAAGAAATAATCTCCTGATGGGATGGCAACATAGAAAGAGTAAATGGAATGGTCTGGTGTATTATCTGTGAGGGCAGTGTTGACCCATTCACCACTCTTATGGTCACTGGTTTGGCGAGCATCACCAGGGGTATTGCGTGTCGTTGGGCAAAAGCAGAAGACATGAAGTTGCCCTCCACCCCGGAATCCACGCAAAGCTCTACCATATGAGTGGATGGGCCTCTAATAATTGTCCCCTTAAAGGACAGTTTGGATTAAAATGTTGCCGTGTCTAGTGTACCTCCTCCTACATTAGACGCTGACGTTTTCCCGACTGCTGGGGACATTTTCTAGCATAATGTCCAGACTGCTGGCATACAGGACAGACCTTAGGTGCACGAGCGGTTCGGGACTTAGACCCCGCCCATGACACCTCCATGGCCTCAGGTGGCTCGGACTCCTGGACCGGAGATTCCAGAGGTTTGGAGAAGGTGGGAGCCAGGTGAAACCTCTGCCTACACAGGGATCGCTCCAACCTTCGCTCATTAAAACAAAGTTCAATGTGGGTAGATATAGCGATTAGCTCCTCCAGTGTGGCAGGAATCTCACTAGTGGCCAAAGCATCCTTCACACGGTCAGCGAGTCCCCTACAGAACACTGGGATAAGGACTTTATCCGACCAGTCCAGCTCAGATGTCAATGTCCTGAAGTGGATAGCGAAATGTCTGACCATGTACGAACCCTGTATCAATGCCAGCAGTTGGAGCGCCGAATCATGGGTTACATGAGTGTTGTGATTTCTGTTTTTGGCTCCCTCTGGTGGCTACTGGTGGTACTGGCTTACTTTTGTCTTTTGTTTCCAGTGCACCTGTTCCCATCAGGAATTGGGAGTTTCCTATTTAGTTTGGCTTCTCAGTCATTCTAGTGCCGGCAATCAATGTTATCAGAGCACCTCTGTTGCTTGCTACCTGCTCCAAGTCTGCAATTCAGCTAAGTTGGATCTTTTGTATTTTTGTGTTTGTTTTGTCCAGCACGCATTTATACACTCTTGCTGCTGGAAGCTCTAGTGATCTGAAATTACTACTCCGGTGTCATGAGTTGATATCGGAGTTAAAGTAATTTCAGGATGGCTGATTAGGGTTTTGAGGTGACCGCGAAGTCCTCTTTTGTATTTTCTGCTATCTAGTCAGAGGGCCTCTCTTTGCTGAACCTATATTCATACTGCGTACGTGTTTTCATCTTACCTAACCATTATTATATGTAGGGGGCTACTATCACTTTTGGGGTTTCCCTGGAGGCAAGTCAGGTCTGTGTATTCCTCTACTAGGGGTAGTTAGATCTCCGGCTGGTGCGAGACGTCTAGAGATAAAAACGTAGGCACGCCCCCCGGCTACTGTTATTTGTGTGTTAGGTTCAGCATCGCGGTCATCTGAGTTACCATCTTCCTAGAGCTAGTCCGTTTTTGCCTAAGTCCCTGCCATTGGGAATCATGATAGTATTGCCGGCCAAAATGTATTAAAGGTATTGGCTGAAGAAAGAGAGAAAAAAAGAAGTTTCTGACACTTGTTTTTTTTTTTTTTTTTTTTACTCAGAAGTTCTGTCTAGCCATAATTTCAATCTGCTTTTTTTTCTCTCCTCTTAACCCCTGAATGGCTCAGATCTCAGTTGTTAAGAAATGGATATCCAGAGTTTAGCTTCAAACCTGAATACTCTTGCCTCTAAAGTTCAAATTATCCAAGACTTTGTTATACATGCTCCTATGTCTGAACCCAAGATTCCTATACCTGAGTTCTTTTCTGGAGATAGATCTCGTTTTTTGAATTTTAAGCACAATTGTAAATTGTTTCTTTCTCTGAGATCTCGCTCCGCTGGAGACCCCGCTCAGCAGGTTAAAATTGTTATTTCCTTGTTGCGGGGTGACCCCCAGAATTGGGCATTTGCATTGGCACCAGGGGATCCTGCGCTGCTCAATGTGGATGCGTTTTTTCTGGCACTGGGGTTGCTCTATGAGGAACCTAATTTGGAGATTCAGGCTGAAAAAGCCTTGATGGCCCTCTCTCAGGGGCATGATGAAGCTGAAATATATTGTCAAAAATTTCGAAAATGGTCTGTGCTTACTCAGTGGAATGAGTGCGCCCTGGCGGCGAATTTCAGAGAAGGTCTCTCTGACGCCGTTAAAGATGTCATGGTGGGGTTTCCTACGCCCACAGGTCTGAATGAATCCATGACTATGGCTATTCAGATTGATCGGCGTTTACGGGAGCGCAAACCTGTGCACCATTTGGCGGTGTCTTCTGAGCAGGCACCGGAGAATATGCAATGTGATAGAATTCTGTCCAGAAATGAACGGCAGAATTATAGACGTAAAAATGGGTTGTGCTTCTACTGTGGTGATTCTGCTCATGTTATATCAGCATGCTCTAAACGCACAAAAAAGGGTGATAAGTCTTTTGCAATTGGCACTTTACAGTCTAAGTTTATTTTGTCTGTAACTTTGATTTGTTCATCTCCTGGCGCCAGCGAAAAAGCCCAATCCTGAGGGTCGCCCCGTAAGAACGAAATCACAATTTTTACTTGCTGAGCAGAATCTCCAGATGAACAGGGTCTCAGGGACAAAAACAATTTACAATTATTCACGAAATTCCTAAACTTAAACCTGTCTCTGGAAAACAGTTCAGGAATCGGTATTTTAGGTTCTGACCTAGGATTTCTGATAACATAGTCTTGTATGGCCCTGCACACGAGTAGCCAGCTGGTCCACACTTGTAATCAAGGTCTGGACATTCATGTCTGCAGCAAGCATAGCCACTCTGAGGTAAAGGGGAAGAAGAAAAAAAAAAAAAAAACTCAGAATCTTCTTTCTTATAATCCCTCTTCTGCAATGCATTAAACATTTAATATTGGCCTTGCAAACTGTTATGACCCCAATGGCGAGGGTCTCAGAGGAACGTGGAAGTCTGCAGAATACAAACATTCAGCTCATAGGGCAGTGGTAACTGGGTTGACCATATATCTACTCCTAACGCCAACACTAGAAGTAGCCGGGGATCATTCCTACGTTGATTCTAGATGACACGCGCCAGCCGGAGAATCTAGCTACCCCTAGTAGAGGAAAACAAAGACCTTTCTTGCCTCCAGAGAAGGGGACCCCAAAGCTGGACAGAAGCCCCCCACAAATAATGACGGTGAGGTAAGAGGAAATGACAAACACAGAAATGAACCAGGTTTAGCACAGAGAGGCCCGCTTACTGATAGCAGAATAAAGAAAGGTAACTTATATGGTCAACAAAAACCCTATCAAAATCCACACTGGAAATTCAAGAACCCCCGAACCGTCTAACGGTCCGGGGGGAGAACACCAGCCCCCTAGAGCTTCCAGCAAAGGTCAGGATATAGATTTGGAACAAGCTGGACAAAATACAAAACCAAAACAAATAGCAAAAAGCAAAAGGCAGACTTAGCTGATATAACTGGAACCAGGATCAGTAGACAAGAGCACAGCAGACTAGCTCTGATAACTACGTTGCCAGGCATTGAACTGAAGGTCCAGGGAGCTTATATAGCAACACCCCTAACTAACGACCCAGGTGCGGATAAAAGGAATGACAGAAAAACCAGAGTCAAAAAACTAGTAACCACTAGAGGGAGCAAAAAGCAAATTCACAACAGTACCCCCCCCTTAGTGAGGGGTCACCGAACCCTCACCACGACCACCAGGGCGATCAGGATGAGCGGCATGAAAGGCACGAACTAAATCGGCCGCATGAACATCAGAGGCGACCACCCAGGAATTATCCTACTGACCATAGCCCTTCCACTTGACCAGGTACTGAAGCCTCCGCCTGGAGAGGCGAGAATCCAAGATCTTCTCCACCACGTACTCCAACTCGCCCTCAACCAACACTGGAGCAGGAGGCTCAGCAGAAGGAACTACAGGCACAATGTACCGCCGCAACAAGGACCTATGAAATACATTGTGAATAGCAAACGACACAGGAAGATACAGACGAAAAGATACAGGATTAAGGATTTCCAATATCTTGTAAGGCCCAATAAAACGAGGTTTAAATTTGGGAGAGGAGACCTTCATAGGAACAAAGCGGGAAGAAAGCCACACCAAATCCCCAACGCGTAGTCGGGGACCCACACCGCGGCGGCGGTTGGCAAAGCGCTGAGCCTTCTCCTGTGACAACTTCAAGTTGTCCACCACATGATTCCAGATCTGCTGCAACCTATCCACCACAGAATCCACCCCAGGACAGTCAGAAGGCTCCACATGACCCGAAGAGAAGCGAGGATGGAAACCAGAGTTGCAGAAAAAAGGCGAAACCAAGGTGGCGGAACTAGCCCGATTATTAAGGGCAAACTCAGCCAACGGCAAGAATGTCACCCAATCGTCCTGATCAGCAGAGACAAAACACCTCAAATAAGCCTCCAAAGTCTGATTGGTTCGCTCCGTCTGTCCATTAGTCTGAGGATGGAAAGCAGACGAAAACGACAAATCAATGCCCATCCTACTACAAAAGGATCGCCAGAACCTGGAAACGAACTGGGATCCTCTGTCTGACACAATATTCTCAGGGATGCCGTGCAAACGAACCACGTTCTGGAAAAACACAGGAACCAGATCGGAAGAGGAAGGCAGCTTAGGCAAAGGAACCAAATGGACCATCTTGGAGAAGCGATCACATATCACCCAGATAACTGACATGCCCTGAGATAGCGGAAGATCAGAAATGAAATCCATGGAGATATGTGTCCAAGGTCTCTTCGGGACAGGCAAGGGCAAGAGCAAACCGCTGGCACGAGAACAGCAAGGCTTAGCTCGAGCACAAGTCCCACAGGACTGCACAAATGACCGCACATCCCTTGACAAGGAAGGCCACCAAAAGGACCTGGCCACCAGATCTCTGGTGCCAAAAATTCCCGGGTGACCTGCCAACACCGAGGAATGAACCTCGGAAATGACTCTGCTGGTCCACTTATCCGGGACAAACAGTCTGTCAGGTGGACAAGACTCAGGCCTATCAGCCTGAAATCTCTGCAACACACGTCGCAGATCCGGAGAAATAGCTGACAAGATAACTCCATCTTTAAGAATACCAACAGGATCAGCGACTCCAGGAGCATCAGGCACAAAGCTCCTAGAAAGAGCATCGGCCTTCACATTCTTTGAACCTGGTAAATACGAGACAACAAAATCAAAGCGGGAGAAAAACAATGACCAGCGGGCCTGTCTCGGATTAAGGCGTTTAGCAGACTCGAGATACATCAGATTTTTGTGATCAGTCAAGACCACCACACGATGCTTAGCACCCTCGAGCCAATGACGCCACTCCTCAAATGCCCACTTCATGGCCAACAACTCCCGATTGCCCACATCATAATTTCGCTCGGCAGGCGAAAACTTCCTAGAGAAAAAGGCACAAGGTTTCATAACAGAGCAACCAGGGCCTCTCTGCGACAAAACGGCCCCTGCCCCAATCTCCGAAGCATCCACCTCAACCTGAAAGGGAAGTGAGACGTCAGGCTGGCACAAAACAGGCGCCGAAATAAACCGGCGTTTCAACTCCTGGAAAGCCTCCACGGCAGCAGGAGCCCAGTTAGCTACATCGGAGCCCTTCTTGGTCATATCCGTCAAAGGTTTCACAATGCTAGAAAAATTAGCGATAAAACGACGGTAGAAGTTAGCGAAGCCCAAGAACTTCTGAAGACTCTTAACTGACGAGGGCTGAGTCCAATCAAGAATAGCTCGGACCTTGACTGGGTCCATCTCCACAGCAGAAGGGGAAAAAATGAACCCCAAAAAGGGAACCTTCTGTACACCAAAGAGACACTTTGAGCCCTTGACAAACAAAGAATTTTCACGCAAAATTTTAAAGACCAACCTGACCTGCTCCACATGCGAATCCCAATTATCAGAAAAAACCAAAATATCATCCAGATAAACAATCAAAAATTTATCCAGATACTTCCGGAAAATGTCATGCATAAAGGACTGAAAAACTGAAGGCGCATTGGAGAGCCCAAAAGGCATCACCAAGTACTCAAAATGACCTTCGGGCGTATTGAATGCGGTTTTCCATTCATCACCTTGCTTAATGCGCACAAGGTTGTACGCACCACGAAGGTCTATCTTGGTGAACCACTTGGCACCCTTAATCCGGGCAAACAAGTCAGACAACAGCGGTAAAGGATACTGAAATTTGACAGTGATCTTATTCAAAAGCCGATAATCAATACAAGGTCTCAAAGATCCATCCTTTTTTGCCACAAAAAAGAATCCCGCACCAAGAGGGGAAGAAGACGGACGAATATGTCCTTTTTCCAGAGACTCCTTGATATATGAACGCATAGCGGTATGTTCAGGCACCGACAGATTAAACAGTCTTCCCTTAGGAAATTTACTGCCTGGGATCAAATCTATAGCACAGTCACAGTCCCTATGAGGAGGCAGTGCACTGGACTCAGACTCACTGAAGACATCCTGATAATCAGACAAATACTCCGGAACTTCCGAAGGCGTAGAAGAAGCAATAGACACAGGCAGGGAATCCTCATGAATACCACGACAGCCCCAACTTGAGACTGACATAGCCTTCCAGTCCAGGACTGGATTATGGGTCTGTAACCATGGCAGCCCTAAAACAACCAAATCATGCATTTTATGTAAAACCAGGAAACGTATCACCTCGCGGTGTTCAGGAGTCATGCACATGGTAACCTGAGTCCAATACTGCGGTTTATTTGCTGCCAATGGTGTAGCATCAATACCCCTAAGAGGAATAGGATTTTCTAATGGTTCAAGAGTAAATCCACAGCGCTTAGCAAATGAGAGATCCATGAGACTCAGGGCAGCACCTGAATCTACAAACGCCATGACAAGATAAGATGACAGTGAGCAAATCAAAGTTACAGACAGAATAAATTTAGGTTGCAAATTACCAACGGTGACAGGACTAACAACCTTAGCTATACGTTTAGAGCATGCTGAGATAACATGTGTAGAATCACCACAGTAGTAGCACAAGCCATTCCGGCGTCTATGAATTTTCCGCTCATTTCTAGTCAGGATTCTATCACATTGCATTAAATCAGGTGTCTGTTCAGACAACACCATGAGGGAATTTGCGGTTTTTCTATCACATTGCACCGAATTAGGTGTCTGTTCAGACAACACCATGAGGGAATTTGCGGTTTTGCGCTCCCGCAACCGCCGGTCAATTTGAATAGCCAGTGCCATAGTATCATTCAGACCTGTGGGAATGGGAAAACCCACCATAACATTCTTAATGGCTTCAGAAAGGCCATTTCTAAAATTAGCGGCCAGTGCACACTCGTTCCAATGTGTCAGCACGGACCATTTCCGAAATTTTTGGCAATACACTTCAGCCTCGTCCTGCCCCTGAGACATAGCCAGCAAGGCCTTTTCTGCCTGAATCTCAAGATTAGGTTCCTCATAAAGTAAACCGAGCGCCAGAAAAAACGCATCAAGATCAGCCAATGCCGGATCTCCTGGCGCCAGCGAAAAAGCCCAATCCTGAGGGTCGCCCCGTAAGAACGAAATCACAATTTTAACTTGCTGAGCAGAATCTCCAGATGAACAGGGTCTCAGGGACAAAAACAATTTACAATTATTCACGAAATTCCTAAACTTAAACCTGTCTCCGGAAAACAGTTCAGGAATCGGTATTTTAGGTTCTGACCTAGGATTTCTGATAACATAGTCTTGTATGCCCTGCACACGAGTAGCCAGCTGGTCCACACTTATAATCAAGGTCTGGACATTCATGTCTGCAGCAAGCATAGCCACTCTGAGGTAAAGGGGAAGGAGAAAAAAAAAACTCAGAATCTTCTTTCTTATAATCCCTCTTCTGCAATGCATTAAACATTTAATACTGGCCTGGCAAACTATTATGACCCCAATGGCGAGGGTCTCAGAGGAACGTGGAAGTCTGCAGAATACAAAAATCCAGCTCATAGGGCAGTGGTAACTGGGTTGACCATATATCTACTCCTAACGCCAACACTAGAAGTAGCCGGGGATCATTCCTACGTTGATTCTAGATGACACGCGCCAGCCGGAGAATCTAGCTACCCCTAGTAGAGGAAAACAAAGACCTTTCTTGCCTCCAGAGAAGGGGACCCCAAAGCTGGACAGAAGCCCCCCACAAATAATGACGGTGAGGTAAGAGGAAATGACAAACACAGAAATGAACCAGGTTTAGCACAGAGAGGCCCGCTTACTGATAGCAGAATAAAGAAAGGTAACTTATATGGTCAACAAAAACCCTATCAAAATCCACACTGGAAATTCAAGAACCCCCGAACCGTCTAACGGTCCGGGGGGAGAACACCAGCCCCCTAGAGCTTCCAGCAAAGGTCAGGATATAGATTTGGAACAAGCTGGACAAAATACAAAACCAAAACAAATAGCAAAAAGCAAAAGGCAGACTTAGCTGATATAACTGGAACCAGGATCAGTAGACAAGAGCACAGCAGACTAGCTCTGATAACTACGTTGCCAGGCATTGAACTGAAGGTCCAGGGAGCTTATATAGCAACACCCCTAACTAACGACCCAGGTGCGGATAAAAGGAATGACAGAAAAACCAGAGTCAAAAAACTAGTAACCACTAGAGGGAGCAAAAAGCAAATTCACAACACTTTGCCAGACGCTGTGGGTTTAGCCTAGAGCCTTTGGAAGTTCCTATCCCTTTGAAGGGTATCGACTCCACACCATTGGCTAGGAATAAACCACAATACTGGACACAAGTGACTATGTGTATGACTCCTGACCATCGGGAGGTGATTCGCTTCCTTGTGTTGCATAACTTGCATGATGTCTTAGTGCTTGGATTGCCATGGTTGCAAACTCATAATCCAGCCCTTGACTGGAAAACAATGTCTGTGTTAAGCTGGGGATGTCATGGGGCTCATGGGGAAGTACCTTTGGTTTCCATTGCTTCATCTACTCCCTCTGAAGTTCCGGCATTTTTGTCTGACTATAGTGATGTTTTTGAGGAGCCTAAACTTAGTTCTCTCCCCCCTCACAGGGATTGCGATTGTGCTATAGACTTAATTCCTGGCAGCAAGTTTCCTAAGGGTCGTTTGTTCAATCTGTCTGTGCCTGAGCATGCTGCTATGCGAGAGTATATTAAGGAGTCCTTGGAAAAGGGACATATCCGTCCATCCTCATCCCCTTTAGGAGCAGGTTTTTTTTTCGTGGGTAAAAAAGATGGCTCCCTGAGGCCCTGCATTGATTATCGCCTGTTGAATAAGATTACAGTCAAATACCAGTATCCTTTGCCACTATTGACTGATTTGTTTGCTCGTATTAAAGGGACAAAGTGGTTCTCTAAGATTGATCTTCGGGGTGCGTATAATTTGGTGCGGATTAAGCAGGGAGATGAGTGGAAAACTGCATTTAATACGCCCGAGGGCCATTTTGAGTATTTGGTAATGCCTTTTGGTCTTTCTAATGCCCCTTCAGTCTTTCAGTCCTTTATGCACGATATTTTCCGTGAATATCTGGATACATTTATGATTGTGTATTTGGATGATATTTTGATTTTTTCGGATGACTGGGAGTCGCATGTTCAACAGGTTAGGAAGGTTTTTCAGGTTTTGCGGGCCAATTCTCTGTTTGTAAAGGGTTCAAAGTGTATTTTTGGGGTTCAGAAGATCTCTTTTTTGGGGTACATTTTTTCCCCTTCTTCTATTGAGATGGATCCTGTCAAGGTTCGGGCCATTTGTGATTGGACGCAGCCTACTTCCCTGAAGAGTCTTCAGAAATTCTTGGGCTGTGCTAATTTCTATCGCCGATTTATAACTGGGTTTTCAAGTGTTGCTAAGCCTCTGACTGATTTGACTAAGAAGGGTGCTGATGTTGCCGATTGGTCCTCTGCGGCTGTGGAGGCCTTTCGGGAGCTTAAGCGCCGCTTTTCTTCTGCCCCTGTGTTGCGCCAGCCTGATGTTTCGCTCCCTTTTCAGGTAGAGGTTGATGCTTCCGAGATTGGAGCGGGGGCGGTTTTGTCGCAGAGAAGTCCCGATTGCTCAGTGATGAGACCATGTGCATTCTTCTCTCGAAAGTTTTCGCCCGCCGAGCGAAATTATGATGTCGGTAATCGGGAGCTCTTGGCTATGAAGTGGGCATTTGAGGAGTGGCGTCATTGGCTTGAGGGTGCTAGACATCAGGTGGTGGTCTTGACTGATCACAAGAATCTGATTTACCTTGAGTCTGCCAGGCGTCTGAATCCTAGACAGGCGCGCTGGTCGTTGTTTTTCTCCCGGTTTAATTTTGTAGTTTCATACTTGCCGGGTTCGAAAAATGTGAAGGCAGATGCCCTTTCTAGGAGTTTTGAGCCTGACTCCTCTGGTGATTCTGAGCCTACGGGTATCCTTAAGGATGGGGTGATTTTGTCTGCTGTCTCCCCAGACTTGCGACGTGCTTTGCAGGAGTTTCAGACTGATAGGCCTGATCGTTGTCCGCCTGGGAGACTGTTTGTTCCAGATGAGTGGACCAGTAGAGTCATCTTGGAGGTTCATTCTTCTGTGTTGGCAGGCCACCCTGGAATCTTTGGTACCAGAGATTTGGTGGCCAGGTCCTTTTGGTGGCCCTCCCTGTCTCGGGATGTGCGTACTTTTGTACAGTCTTGTGATGTTTGTGCTCGGGCCAAGCCTTGCTGTTCTCGGGCTAGTGGATTGTTGTTGTCCTTGCCTATTCCGAAGAGGCCGTGGACGCACATCTCTATGGACTTTATCTCGGACCTCCCGGTTTCTCAGAAAATGTCCGTCATTTGGGTGGTGTGTGACCGTTTTTCTAAGATGGTTCATTTGGTACCCTTGCCCAAATTGCCTTCTTCATCGGAGTTGGTTTCTTTGTTTTTTCAGAATGTGGTTCGTTTACATGGTATCCCGGAAAACATCGTTTCTGACAGGGGATCTCAATTTGTGTCTAGGTTCTGGCGAGCGTTCTGTGCCAGGATGGGCATTGATTTATCTTTCTCGTCTGCTTTCCATCCTCAGACTAATGGCCAGACGGAGCGAACTAATCAGACCTTGGAGACTTATTTGAGGTGTTTTGTGTCTGCTGATCAGGATGATTGGGTCGCCTTTTTGCCGTTGGCAGAGTTTGCCCTTAATAATCGGGCCAGTTCTGCCACTCTGGTTTCTCCTTTCTTTTGCAATTCAGGGTTTCACCCTCGTTTTTCATCTGGCCAGGTGGAATCTTCGGATTGCCCTGGAGTGGATACTGTGGTGGATAGACTGCACCGGATTTGGAGTCATGTGGTGGACAATTTGAAGTTGTCTCAGGAGAAGACTCAGCAGTTTGCTAATCGTCATCGTCGTGTGGGTCATCGTCTTCGTGTTGGGGACTTGGTGTGGTTATCTTCTCGTTTTGTCCCTATGAAGGTCTCTTCTCCTAAGATTAAACCTCGGTTCATAGGTCCTTATAAGATTTTGGAGATTCTTAATCCTGTATCTTTTCGTTTGGACCTACCAGCATCTTTCGCCATTCATAATGTCTTCCATCGGTCGTTGTTGCGGAGGTACGAGGTACCGGTTGTTCCTTCTGTTGAGCCTCCTGCTCCTGTGCTGGTGGAGGGTGAATTGGAGTATGTTGTGGAAAAGATTTTGGACTCTCGCGTTTCCAGACGGAGACTTCAATATTTGGTTAAATGGAAGGGATACGGTCAGGAAGATAATTCTTGGGTGACTGCCTCTGATGTTCATGCCTCTGATTTGGTCCACGCCTTTCATAGGGCGCATCCAGATCGCCCTGGTGGTTCTCATGAGGGTTCGGTGCCCCCTCCTTAAGGGGGGGTACTGTTGTGATTTCTGTTTTTGGCTCCCTCTGGTGGCTACTGGTGGTACTGGCTTACTTTTATCTTTTGTTTCCAGTGCACCTGTTCCCATCAGGAATTGGGAGTTTCCTATTTAGTTTGGCTTCTCAGTCATTCTAGTGCCGGCAATCAATGTTATCAGAGCACCTCTGTTGCTTGCTACCTGCTCCAAGTCTGCAATTCAGCTAAGTTGGATCTTTTGTATTTTTGTGTTTGTTTTGTCCAGCACGCATTTATACACTCTTGCTGCTGGAAGCTCTAGTGATCTGAAATTACTACTCCGGTGTCATGAGTTGATATCGGAGTTAAAGTAATTTCAGGATGGCTGATTAGGGTTTTGAGGTGACCGCGAAGTCCTCTTTTGTATTTTCTGCTATCTAGTCAGAGGGCCTCTCTTTGCTGAACCTATATTCATACTGCGTACGTGTTTTCCTCTTACCTAACCGTTATTATATGTAGGGGGCTACTATCACTTTTGGGGTTTCCCTGGAGGCAAGTCAGGTCTGTGTATTCCTCTACTAGGGGTAGTTAGATCTCCGGCTGGTGCGAGACGTCTAGAGATAAAAACGTAGGCACGCCCCCCGGCTACTGTTATTTGTGTGTTAGGTTCAGCATCGCGGTCATCTGAGTTACCATCTTCCTAGAGCTAGTCCGTTTTTGCCTAAGTCCCTGCCATTGGGAATCATGACACATGAGGTCCCATAAAGACCTGTTTCAGAGTATCCAGGAGCCTTGGAGCACTCTGCACCACATGATCGTCACGCTCCCACAGCGGTGTTGCCCACTCCAATGCCCTGCCCGATAGAAGGGATATAATAAATCCCATTCTGGCCAGTTCCATGGGAAAATGTGCAGCCAGGAGCTCAAGATGTATGGCATACTGGCTCACGAATCCCCCACAGCTTACTGTTGCCAGCAAACTTATCCGGCAACGGGAGACGAGATAATGTCGGAGCAGGGGTGGCAGTGGACAAACTAGCTGTAGCCACACTAGCAGCCTGAACAGCTACTGCAGTAATATCCACAGCTGAGGTAGTACGCTTGAGAGCCGCCAGCCTGCCCTCCAGCTGCTGGATGTACCGCTGCAGTCACTGTTCTTCCACCATTACTAGCCAGACCCTGGCACTAGTAAAATTTTAGGGCTGGCGGAATGCACCAAATAAAAATAATATGAGGTGCGTTCGCAGTCCAGGGTCCACCGTTCAGAGATGACACCTGCTGCTGAGTAATGGCGGATAGACCCTTGCTCACACGTGGGTTAGACCTCACCCAGTGTGAAGAGATGCAAACTCTGTTGCTAGCAGTTGGGCCATGTGAACCTTTTATAGACGAAGCTCTCTGGGACCTTCCTAGTGGTCCAATAGGAGCTGCTACAGGACCTGAGCATGTGACCCCTTACCTCCAATGAGAGGTCGCCCCTTGGGCATGCTCAGTAGAGGAAAAGCAGGACTTAGTCCCAGGAGCATCTGCTCGCCGCTGATCAGTGCTGGTTACAATGGTTGAGCCTGGGAGATCAGCAGTTACCAAGTGCACAGTATCTGCCTGAGTCAGATACTGGGACCGATGTCTCTGCTGAGGAGGCTCCACTATGCCTGGAGAAGAATGGGAGACCGATCTTTACTGCTTGGGTTTGCCCATCTCTGGTTAAGACATAGCAGGCATACTGTATGTATCCATCTATCTATCATTACATTAAATATTATTAGAATATATGCAAGTTAAATTTTATATTGTGATTAAAACAACAAGATTAGACACAATGAACAAAAAATTGGAATAAGAGATTTCGTAGTACAACATACTAAGTCACAGAAAAGGAAGAAATGTTATTGCTGTCGTATTGCCAAGAGTGAGAATTTCCTCTGGTCCAACATTGGCTACATCCTTAAATGTTTAAAATACTGTAGTTTCTTACCTCAATATTTTATCATTTAGGCCTTATTAAGTAAAAACTACGCAAAGCAATGTATTAAATGTACTGTAATTCCTTAAATAAATGTCATTGCCATGTTCCCGTAAAAAAAAAACAATCAAATGTAAAATGTTAGCCGTATTCCCCTGAAAACTATCAATATCAACCAAACACCAAAATTGTCACGACACATCTGGTTCACATAGATATTAAGGTTCTTGCCTTTCGGTGAACTTTACTTTGGCTCTGAAAAAGTGCATCAGAATAGTTGGATAACACTTGAATCTGAATATCAAAATACATTTGGAGAGATTAAAACAACGATATTGGAAAGGATCTAACTGAGCCTGGTTTTATTCTATATTATTAACACAACAGACAGAACAAAAATAAATTTATTTTAAATTAAGTTTGGTGTGAACAATGCTACTAAAATAACAATTAAGATAGATATTTTAGAATACTAATAAAAATGGAGAGTCTAATCTTTTCAATTTTAGTCACATTAATTAGATGTAAAGATATGTAATAGAAATAATGTCTAAATATTGTAGGGGTTTATTTTTTTATTTTATTGTTTAAAGACTTCCTATGAGACAACCATATTTAAGCAATATATTACCTTACTATAATATCTGTAATGACCGTACAGAAAAAATGTGTGCCTTAATAAGTACTTTCAATAAATAAAATGCTAGGCGGGTATCAGAACAAAATACAAAGGGGGTGCAGAAGGAAGGACATATAAAAAGTGGGTATGGTAAGTATTCAGACCGCTTTAAATTTTTCACTCTTTGTTTCATTGCAGCCATTTGGTAAATTCAAAAAAGTTCATTTTTTCACATTAATGTACACTCTGCACCCCATTTTGACTAAAAAAAACAGAAATGTAGACATTTTTGCAAATTTAATAAAAAAGAAAAACTGAAATATCACATGGTCATAAGTATTCAGACCATTTGCTCAGACACTCATATTTAAGTCACATGCTGTTCATTTCCTTGTGATCCTCCTTGAGATGGTTCTATTCCTTCATTGGAGTCCAGCTGTGTTTAATTAAACTGATAGGACTTGATTTGGAAAGCCACACAAATGTCTATATAAGAACAAACAGCTTACAGTGCATGTCTGACCAAATGAGAATCATGAGGTCAAAGGAACTGGCCAAGGAGCTCAGAGACAGAATTGTGGCAAGACACAGATCTAGCCAAGGTTACAACTGAATTTCTGCAGTACTCAAGGTTCCTAAGAGCACAGTGGCCTCCATAATCCTCAAATTTAAGAGGTTTGTGACCATAAGAAGTCTTCCTAGACCTCGCTAGCCAGCCAAACTGAGCAATCATGGGATAACAGCCTTGGTGAGAGAGGTAAAGAAGAACCCCAAGATCACTGTGCCTGAGCTCCAGACATGCAGTCGGTAGATGGGAGAAAGTTCCACCAAGTCAACTATCACTGCGGACCTCCACCAGTTGGGCCTTTATGGCAGAGTGTCCGAATGGAAGCCTCTCCTCAGTGCAAGACATATGAAAGACTGCATAGAGTTTGCTAAAAAACACATGAAAGACTCCCAGACTATGAGAAATAAGATTCTCTGATCTGAAAAGACGAAGACAGACCTTTTTGGTGATAATTCCCAGCTGTATGTATGGAGAAAACCAGGCACTGCTCATCACCTGCCCAATACAATCCCAACAGTGAAACATGGTGGTGGCAGCAACATGCTACGGGGGTGTTTTTCAGCTGCAGGGACAGGACGACTGGTTGCTATTAAAGCAAACATGAATGCGACCAAGTACAGAGATATTCTGGATGAAAACCTCTTCCATAGTGCTCTGGACCTCAGACTTGGCAGAAGGTACACCTTCCAATAAGACATTAACCCTAATCACACAGCTAAAATAACAAAGGAGTGGATTCAGAACAACTCTGTGACCATTCTTGACTGACTCATCCTGAGCCCAGACCTACCCAATTGAGCATCTCTGGTGAGACCTGAAAATGGCTATCCACCAAATGCATGCACAACACGTTATAATGGCCCCAAATGCTGCCAAAACACATCAAATGAGGGACAGACACCAGTAAAGTGGCCTCATTTCACCCATAGTACAGATTTTAGCATGGCACTGCAGCAATCAGCCAGGCACGAGGTATCGTGGTCTGGGACAGCATTTACAGCTTTCAATTGAATGTCACAGTAACAAAAAAGAAATCAGATTGCTGCACCAACTGCTCGTGAATACCGCCACACACCTGTGTGTCAGGTAGCCAGCGTATATGCCATATCCATATGCAAGAATCGGGTGCCACCACAAGAAATAAAGTCCATAGAGTTACCAAAACCATTAAAAAAGAGAGTGGGCACTCAAGACCCGTGGAAGCGCAGCAGGGCGAAACGGCAGTCATCTTGTAACATCACGTTTCTCCCTGCTGTTCCTGCTATTGACATGTGGTCATAATAAAGACTGAATATTGGCAGATGGTGAGTGCCCACTCTCTCTCTTTTTCAAAGGTTTTGAATGTCACAGTAAGATGAGGTGGGTGAGGGATCGTTGTAGGGCCCCTTTGCTGGGAGCCCTGACACCGCATGCAACACCTCTACCTGCTTTCATGCTGAGCCACACTCAGGTGGGACAAATATCATATTTCTAGACTACCATTGTCAGAAAAATTTAAGGATAGTAACATGGGTAGTAGAGTCCAAGGAAGTGGAGGCCTGATGGTTTCAGAGGCTTACTGCTACAGGCAACACGCATTAAGGAGACCCAACCAGGAGTGTTCACTTTTGTTCAGGAGTGTTCATTTCCAAAAATTATTGGCGGACACCACCAAAGTGGCATCAATTTCACCTCAGTGGAAATAGTATAATAGGGACCAACAGGTCTTTCACTACACCCAATCCAGCAGATGGAAACCCAACCAGGAGTCTACACATTTATAAAAATTAGTGGCAGACACCAACAAAGTGGCATCAATTGCAATAAAGTAGAATTAGTATAGCGGGGACCAACACCTCTTCCACTACAGCCAACCCAGGGGATGGAGACTGTAATGGGCAAGGTGGTGGAATCACTGTTCCATATCCCTCTGAGTACCTGGAAGAGGCGTAACAAGGTGGCCTACCAAATCTCTACTCGAACAAGAGGCAGCAGGCGAAAACTGCGACCCAAGAAGGTACAAAGAGGTGGCACCAGGTGCTACTCCATGGCTGATCTACAGATGCTGGCAGCTGACCCCCTACAGCAGTAAAGCTGCTACTGCCCAAAGGAGGGATGAAAAATGCAGGCAGGCACCGTAGGGACTCTGGAACCATAGGTGCAGATGGGACCCGCTGAGGAACAGAAAAGCACTGGCAGGTGTGGGCTCGCCGAGTGTTAGACATATGGGTGCTGGCAGGTGGGATCTGGACCAGCTGATGGACAGAAGGGCACAGACAGGTACAGTACAAGCAGAGGGGCACAGACAGGTAAGAGCAGATGGGTACAGGGTAGACAAGCAGACCTGGGGAACCTGACAACTAGCAAGCATACAAGGCAAACTAACAACATAGCTCAGGCACCTCCATTTTGGAGGAGAAGACTTAAATAGAAGTTGTAGCCCAGCTATAGGTTGGGATACCTTAGTTTGATGCGAGCTGTCCCTTTAAGAGGACAACTACACACATAGGGGGCAAGATGAGGAGGTGATGTGTGAATGTGAGACACTGAATATCCTGCCTGTTAGGTACATGGAGATCCAACACAGAACCAACTCTGTAATGTCAACAGATCAGAAAGTCTGTAGTAAGAGGGAATGGTCCACTGTGTCAACGTCAGATGCCAGGTCCAGGAGAAGGAGGAGGACAAACTCGTGTCACTTTCATTTGGTGGTTAGTAGGTCATTGGTGACTTTAGTCAGGCAGTTTCAGTGGAATGGTGCAGATTGAAGTCAGATTATAAGCGGTCAAAGAGGGAGCAAGAGGAGAGGTGGGAGAACAGTTCAAAATGGACGTGTTGTTCCAGTAGTTGGAGGGAAAGGGGAGAAATGATAAAGGGCGATAGGTAAACACAGAGGATGAGTCAAGGGTGAGCTTTTTGAGGATGAGCATGATCAAGGTATGTTTCAATCAGGATGGAAGACACGAGTTGTTAGTGACAGGTTAAAGATGTGGGTTATTCTTGTAATGAAGACTGTGGTAAAGTTTGGAATGAGGTGGGACATTATTGTGTCAAGTTCACAGGTGGTGAGGCAAAGCATTCAGCTGAGATGAGAGGGAGGGGGAACTGGTGGACGCAGGAAAGAACAGAAAGTACTGAATAGTTGTTTAGGATTGTGAGACAGATATGATATGAGGGATGAGAAGTCGGTTTGTTTTGCTGCAGTCAGAATTTGCGCAGTATTTTTACAACTTCTGTTACTGGACGGGCAACTCCGCCCCCTTTCTTTGGCAACCATACAACGGTACGCTTTCTAGATGAGGCTAGAAAGAAAATGTGCTCCAGTAGATGGAAAGCACTGGATCAAGTGGCCTCTGCTCCTCTTCCTCCTCCTTAACATCACACACAGTACAGTCCTCAGTGGTGGCACCCCAATTAACCTTTTTTTCCCTCCACATCACAACTCTCCAAGCGCCCCACTGACTGTTGGGAACCACAAATTATTGAGTCTGCAGATCCCTTCACACATTGTATGCCATGGGCATAGGAAGTGTGCTCTAAAGATTCACAGAGTGAAGAAAAGGAAATCATCTGCACCAATGGCCAAATTTTTTCTGACTTAGATCTATGGCCAGATGAAGTTTTGTTGAGCATAAACCAAACTCTTGTCAACAGATGTTAACCCCTTTGGGTGAAAGTGATCCATTTGTGACAAGACTCAGATATTTGAGGAGCCTGCGGACTGTACTGTGCTGTCAAGGCAGGAAGAAGAGGAAGGTGACTCTCGGGGTGAGGAGTGGGAGAACAGAGAGAATGACGATTAGGTAGTAGATCACACTTGGTGTAAACCCTGAGGCATGCAGCTGAGTAGCTCAGCAAAGGAGGAGGAAGACGAGGAGTTTATGTGGAAAGACTTATGCAACCACGACAACCAATGCATCCTGAGGCCCAACCCTGGCAGTGGACAGCAGTGTTCACAGTTCTGCAGTTGACTAGCTTGGGTCTTTTTTTCAGACCGGCAAAATTCTAAAAAATCATGTTATCTGTCAACTTTTTTAAAAACAAACTAGTAGAGTAAAAAGCATGGCATGTAGTACCTGGCACATGCATTAATTTGGGATGTCATTGTGCTAAAATGCAAACTAGCGGGTCTTGCCAACCACCGTCCACCCCATCAACCGCATCTTCTGATTCTTACTTCTCCCTCACAATGACAAGTGTTACACAGGTCTCCGGCCATAGGAACTCCACTTGTTTACTGCCTACAGTTGGAGTGATTAAGAGCTTGTCAGCTGATACGGAATTGGACATGCCTGTTGTTTTGACTGATCTTACATACCAAGCACATCCTATCTTTCTTAATCCACCATAACATCCCCGCCTGTAACTCTCTCACAGTCCAGCAGTTTGCCGTGTTCACCCTACTCCACCCTGTATTGGCACAGCAGCAAACCCTCTTTTGTGCAGTTGTGCTCACATAAAAGATTCTTCACTCCTACACATGTTACAGTTAACAGTTTTAATTTCACCATCTTCTATCTACTACTAATAATAAACTTTATTTATATATCACAAACACATTACGCATAGCTTTACGAGTCAGCAGTTCATATAAAACAGTCAAAAGTTTAAGATAATCAAGCAATTAAGGCAAAAATAATGATGACCCTGCTCTTTAGAGCTCACAATCTATAATGAGGTGGAGTGACACCAATTACAGGTGCTTATTTACAATGATGGTACAACCATCTTGAAAAGGGGGTAGATAAAGGCTGCATGAGCTTTTTGGGTACCGTTGAGTTTGTTGGTGAATTATTATGTTCTGAGAAGTAGAGAATAAGATATATATATATATATTTATATATATATCTATATATATATATATATATATATATATATATATTTATAGGACTATGATTAGGGAACATGATAGGCCGCCGTGAACACATATGTTTTTAGAGAGCATCAAAAAATGTCTAAGTTTTTGTTATACTTCTAGTTTCATGGGGGACAAAGGGGTACTCCCTTGTCAAAACTCAGGCGAAACGCGCATTAGGCAGGTGTGGGATGCTGCGGAGTTCCTTACCGGTTAGTATACCGCTATCTATCCTCTCATACATGCACTTTCTATTGCACACTGGCACTTTGTATTGGATACTTACAGCTTTATTATCATTGTGATCTTAGTATGTGTCAGTTTTACTTATTTCTTGATGTATTTATTTGAGGATAATGTTACATTGTGTATACTATATGCAGTAATTGGTTTCTAAATGTCTTTATTTTTATGCATTTCCAAATCATGGTATGGGTCCTACATTACATTGATATAATTTTAAATATTTAAAATTATAAATGCATAATCTACTTATTCATAGTCATTGTCATGTATGGATACAAATATCATCAATTTGGATGCTATTATAATTATTAATTGTGCATGTACCCCGTACCAGCCCTCATATCTTTTCCACCTTACCTTGTCTTCCCTTGCATCTATAATCCATTATGTATTATGTGGCTTGTTTCTTTCAATAAATAAATTATGGTGTACCTATTTTAGCTGTGTATCATATTCATAGGTGTTAATGTTTACAATAATATGCCTTGGAGATCACAGTCATACAGATCAATAGTTGTGGCCAGCTATCCATGCTGAGTTTGAGCAATGACTGTCTGCACTCAACCTGGAGCAAGGGAAGGCCGTGTGCGATAATGGTGCAAATCTGGTGGCAGCCCTACGCTGGGTCAACCTTACACATGTGCCTTGCATGGTTCGCATCCTCAACCTGATGGTATAACAATTCCTCCACCACTGTCCCAGCCTGGATACGCTGCTGCTGAAACCACTGTTGTGCTGACTTCCACCATTCCACTTCAGTTGGTATAGAAATCTTTCGGACTACCAGTTAACCGGTTGATATGTGATATGACCACACCGTGGAATTAAACTCTGCACATGTTGCAGCGGTGCCGAAACCTGGTGCAGGATGACATTTTTCACAGCCTGGCACAATGCAGTATGGACGTGGTGCAATTAGCACTTGCGTACTTGATACAGATGAAGGACCTCTGCACCCTTCTACACGTTTTCTTAATGGCTACTGATATGGTTAGTGGTGATGTCATCAGTAGGGTTGAGCGAAACGGATCAGACAAATTCAAAAATCGCTGAGTTTCGGCAAAGTCGGGTTTCATGAAATCTGACCCGATCCTAGTGTGGGATCGGCCATGCAGTCGGCGATCAGCACGCCAAAGTCGCGTTTCGTATGACGCGTTCAGCGACATTTTTCAGCCAATGAAGGAGGACGCAGAGTGTGGGCAGCGTGATGACATAGGTCTCGGTCCCCACCATCTTAGAGAAGGGCATGACAGTGATTGGCTTGCTTTCTGCGGTGTCACAGGGGCTATAAAGGGGCATGCACGCTGACCGCCATCTTACTTCTGCCGATTGTAGCGTAGGGAGAGATTGCTGCAGCTTCATCAGATGAAGGGATATAGTTAGGGAGGGAAGATTAACCCCCAAACTGCTTGTGCTGTAGCGATTTCCACTGTCCAACACCACCTTTTTTTTGCAGGGACAGTGGAGGCTATATTTTTGTGCATCAGCTCTGTAGCTTATTAGGCTGCCTTATAAGGCTCCCTGATAGCTGCATTGCTGTTTGCACTGCTGCTGTGCAAACCAACTGCTTTTTTAAAAGCGAAAATCCGGTTGCTCCTTTCTGCACAGTTATCTTGTTTATTTGTCCACACTTTTGTGTGCAGCAGTCCTTTTTATTGCTGCTATACTTGTCCTGAGATCATTGTAGGGAGATTGAAATTGTACTACAGTCCTTGTATTTCTTCATATATCAGCCAGCCACTTTCAGCCACTTACATTGTGTTGTTTTATACACTGGGCCTGAGTTTTGGTTCAGTCTCCCCCCCAAAAAAGGGAGATTCAAGTTCTCACAAAGTGGATATACTTCTGTCCTGTTAGTTTGTCGTATATCAGCCAGCCACTTTCAGCCACTTACATTGTGTTATTTTATACACTGGGCCTGAGTTTTGGTTCAGTCTCCCCCCCAAAAAAGGGAGATTCAAATTCTCACAAAGTGGATATACTTCTGTCCTGTTAGTTTGTCATATATCAGCCGGCCACTTTCTGCCACTTACATTGCGTTGTTTTATACACTGGGCCTGAGTTTTGGTTCAGTCTCCCCCAAAAAATAGGGAGATTCAAATTCTCACAAAGTGGATATATTTCAGTCCTGTTAGTTTGTCGTATATCAGCCAGCCACTTTCTGCCACTTACATTGCGTTGTTTTATACACTGGGCCTGAGTTTTGGTTCAGTCTCCCCCAAAAAAAGGGAGATTCAAATTCTGAGAAAGTGGATATATTTCAGTCCTGTTAGTTTGTCGTATATCAGCCAGCCACTTTCTGCCACTTACATTGTGTTGTTTTATGCACAGGGCCTGAGTTTTGGTTCTGTCTCCCCCCAAAAAAAAGGGAGATTTAAATTCTCAACAAGTTTATATACACCTTCTACCTTGTTTTACAGTACCATATAATGGTTGTTATGAAACCCGACTTTGCCAAAAGTCGGCGACTTCTGAAAATTGCCGACCCGTTTCGCTCAACCCTAGTCTCCAGCAATGACGTTCAGCAGAGGGCGCGCACTGACCACGTCACCGCGCCCTCTGACCTCAGCATCAGTGCTGGAGACAGATCGGCGCCCGGAACGAGGAGCAGGTGACTATCGCACAGCGCTGCGCTCCCCTCCCCGTATACTCACCTGGTCCTGCCGCTGTGTAGATCCTGCTTCCCCGACGCCGCAGCGCTTCATCCTGTACTCAGCGGTCACATGGTCCCGCTGATTACAGTAATGAATAGGCAGCTCCACCCCTATGGGAGGTGGAGCCGAATATTCATTTACTGTAATGAGCGGGACCATGTGACCGCTGAGTACAGGAAGAAGCTGAAGCTGCTGCTGCCAGCGCCGGGGAAGCAGGGACCGCGCCTGGACTAGGTGAGTATTTTTAGACAGCCCCCGCTCCCCCTCCCCTGCCGACCCCCGGTATGACTCGAGTATAAGCCGAGAGGGGCAATTTCAGCCCAAAAAAGTGGGCTGAAAATCTCGGCTTATAATCGAGTATATACGGTATTTAAAAGTTACATGTCCCATACTGTATGATGTTAGTAACAGAAGAATTTTGGGGGGCTGGAATGGAAATGTACAACAGGATCAATGACATTGTGGCTATGGGAAATACGAGATCCAGGATCCAGCTTACAACTGTTACTCATCTACCCAACAGCAATTAACAGAGAGCGTTTGATGCTCGTCAGAAGATATGTGTAACAGATGTGTGTCTCAAGCTAGGTATAAAAGATGCCCTTGAGAAATTGGATGCCAAAAATGCACATAATCTAGAAGATAGGCTTCAAAAAATGTCAAAGTGAGATGTCCCCTACTGTATGACGTTAGTAACAGAAGATTTCTTTTGGGCCTGTCAATAAGGCCTGTATAACATTGACTAGATGCTCCAAACAATTTAAAAGTGACATGTCCCCTACTGTATGACGTTAGTAACAGAATAATTTTTTTGGGCGGGAATGGGAATGTACAACAGGATCAATAACAGGGCGGCTGTGGGAAGTATGAGATCCAGGATCCAGCCTACAACTATTACTCATCTACCCAACACCAAATACCAGAGAGCATTTGATGCTTGTCAGAAGATAGGTTTAACAGATGTGCATCTCAAGCTAGGCATAAAAGATTCCCGTGAGAAATTGTATGCCAAAGATGCACATAATCTAGAAGATAGGCTCCAAACAATTTCAAACTCAGATCTCGGCTGCTGTATCTCGTTTGTAAAAGAAATTAATTTTAATGTGCAACAGCTCTGCACACAGAACAATTTCAACGCCATTAGATGAAAAGTTTGGATATAGTGTGCTGCATCACTTTTATCAACAGAAAAAAATAAATATTTTAATGTGCTTGAGGTCTGCAACTTCATATCACTGCCACAAAATGACAACGTGGGATACGGTGGGCTTTTTCACATTCAGCAACAGAAAAAATTAGAATTTTTTTTAAGTACATTAGGTCTGCAGACAGGTTTATAACACAACCACAACATGACAATGTGGGGTACGGCAGGCTGTATCTCATTCAGCAAAAGAAAACACTATAAATTTTTTTAATGTGCGTTAGGTCTGCAAACAGATTCATATCACCATCAAAAAATGACAACCTGGGATACGGCAGGCTGTTTCACATTTAGCATTAAAAAATATATAATATTTTTTTAATGTACTTTAGGTCTGCAGACAGTTTCATATCACCACAGCACTAAATGACAAGGTGGGATCCAGCAGGCTGTTTCATGTTTAGCTATAGAAAAAAAATTAAGTAGAATGCTATACTCGTGTATGCAGCACAATAGAAGCAGTGCACAACACGTGTCCTTCTGGCTTTCTTTGTGGACTTCAGTATGGCCAAAAATGAGAAAAAGAGCTGGAAGGTAAATTTAATAGCCACACTGGACAGGAGCTACCTACAGTATCTGACTGATATACAACCACCTATCTAAGTAGCTAGAAAGTAGATACAGCAGCCTTTTTCACAGTTAGCTAGTGAAAAAAAATGTTATTTAGAATGCTATACTTGTGCATGGAGCACAATAGAAGCAGTGCACAATACACTTGTAGGACATGTGCTCTGTTGGCTTTGTCTGTAGTCCTCAGTAATGGCCCCCCAAAAAAAATTCCAAAAGGTAAATTTTAGAGCCACACTGTGTTAGGTGTCGAGTTCCCGATGCTGCACAGGGAGAATCTCAAACCATGTCCTCTGAGGTCTCCCATTCTCCCCCAGCTGCAGAGGAGCCTGCTCAGCAGAGACGTGAGTCCCAGTGTATTGCTCAAGCTAATGCTGTGCATCTGGTTACTGCTGCTGTTCCTGGTCCAGCTATTGTAACCAGCAATAATCAGCGGCGAGCAGAAGCACCAGGGACTAAGTCCTACTTTTTCCCTACCGAGCATGCCTGTGGGAAGACCTCTCATTGGAGGTCCGAGATCACATGCTCAGGTTCTCAAGCAGCTCTGATTGGACCACTAGCATGGTCCCGGAAGGCCGCAACTATAAAAGGTTTGCATCGCCATGCGCTAGTATAAACTGAATTTGTGCCTGTGTGGATGTGTGTTTGATACCTGGTGAAAGCTCCTAATCATTCCCCTCCCTAGCATTGTGTTATGTGGCTTGGGTGTTGGAGCTGACTAGTGCCAGTTTGTGCCATCATGCACAAGGCACGATCATACAGCATCAATTCAGCAGCGTCCGCCAGTGTGGTGCCGTGCGCATCTAGTGCGCTTTCAGGTCCCTAGCTAGGATGGTTAGTGTTGTCCGCCAGGGCAGGGCTGCGCGCACTCAGTGCGCTAAATCTTTATTAGTTAGTGTTCTCCTTGGCACCGCAGTTGCGGTGCTGAGCACTAGTGTGTCTAGAGGGACTCTAACCCTTGGTCCTTGGGGCAGAGTCCTGTGACCAAACACTATCGTTCACTCTGCGGTATTGTGGACCTGTGACGCAACAGGGTTCATCTCCATATGTAGCAGGTGAAGTTAACCCGTGTGTGTTCTCATTATACCGCTATATACTGTCCGCCATTACCAAGCAGCAGGTGTTATCTCTACACGGTGGACCCTGGGCTGAAAACGCACCTTATATATTCCTTTATATTATTTGGTGTGTTCTGCCTGCCCTAACATTATACTAGCACCAGGGTCTGGCTAGTAATGGCGGACGAACAGTGACTGCAGCGGTACATCCAGCAGCTGAAGGGCAGGTTGGCAGCTCTCATGCGCACAACCTCAGCTGTGGATGTTACCGCAGTAGCTGTTCAGGCTGCTAGCGTGGCTGCTGCTAGTTTGTCCACTGCCATCCCTGTTCTGACCTTATCCCGCCTCCCGTTGCCAGGTAAGTTTAGTGGCAAGTTGTGTAGGTGATTCGTGAACCAGTGTGCAATACACCTTGAGCTCCTGGCTGCACGTTTTCCCACTGAGCAAGCAAAGGTGGGATTCATAATATCCCTTCTGTCAGACAGGGCATCGGAGTGTGCTACGCCACTGTGGGAGAGCAAAGATCATGTGGTGCAGAGTGCTCCGCGGTACCTGAGCACTCTGAAACAGGTCTTTTTGGGACCCCAAGTTACCCATGATATGGCGCTCCAACTGCAGGTACTGAAACAGGGCTCATCCATGGTCAGCCATTTTGCCGTTCACTTCCAGACATTAGAATCTGAGCTGGAGCGGCTGGATAAAGCCTTCTTCCCTGTATTTTGGAGGGGGCTGGCTGACCATGTGAAGGACACTTTGGCCACTAGGGAGATTCCCACCACACTGGAAGAGCTAATAGCGGTCTCAACTCGCGTCGACCATCATTTTAATGAGTAAAGGTTGGAGCGAGCCCAGTGTAGGGATAGGTTTCGGCTGGCTCCCACCTTCGTCAGACCTCTGGAATCTCTGGATCAGGGTTCTGAGCCACATGAGACCATGGAGGTCTCTCGAGTGGGATCTAAGTCCCGGGTCACTTGAATACCCATGGTCTGTCCTGTATGCCAGCATTCAGGACATTATGCCAAGAAATGTCCCCAGCGGTTGGGGAAACGTCCGCATCTTCTAGTGACAATAGAAGGAGGCTCACTAGACACAGCGGTGTTTTCCTCCAAATTGTCCTTCAAGGGGACAATTACCATAGGCTTATCCACTGACATGGTAGAGCTTTGCGTGGATTCCGGGGCGGAGGGCAACTTTATGTCTTCTGCCTTCATCCAACAGCAGGTAATTCCCCTGGTGATGCTCGCCAAACCAGTGACTGTACGAGTGGTAAATGGTTCACACTGCCCTCACAGATAACACACCAAATGATACCATTTACTTTTTCTATGGAGATTATCTCCCTGCTTGTCATTCCCGAGGGAATTGATGAGGTCCTGTTAGGGATACCTTCGCTGCATTACCACTCCCCTCATATAAAGTGGTCCATCGGGAGAATTTTGGGATCGAGTGAATTTCGTGAGGGTAGATGTCTGAGGCAGTGCGTTCAGGATGCTACTACAGGAGTACCCGCAGATCGCATAGATTACAGGGGTCTTAGAGCCATAACCGTTTAGAACAAGTACCCTGTGCCCCTGATATCTGAGCTTTTTGATATGTTGCAGGGAATGAGAGTTTTTAATAAGCTTGATCTTGCTTACAACCTGATTCGCATCCGTGCAGGAGATGAATGGAAGATGGCATTTAACTGCAGGGACGGCCACTATGAATATCTGGTGATGCCCTTTGGGCTCTGTAATGCCCCTGTAGTTTTCCAAGACTTTGTGAACGATATCTTCTGGGATATGCTGACCAACTCGGTCATAGTCTATCTGGAAGATATTCTCATCTACTCTCCAGATATAGACTCACACCAGAGAGATGTTTGCAAAGTCTTCGACCTCCTATGGGCTATCTCCCTCTATGCCAAGTTGGAGAAGTGTGTGTTTGAAGAGGAGTCTTGAATTCCTGGGCTATATCATCTCTGCCCAGGAATTGGCCATGGATCCTGCCAAGCTACAGGCTGTGACGGACTGGCAGGAACCCCATTTTCTCAAAGTGGTGCAGTGCTTTATGGGATTTATTAGCTATTATCACCAGTTCATTCCCCATTTCTCAACTTTGGTAGCTCCCTTGGTTGCCCTCACCAAGAAGGGAGCTAACTCCAAATTGTGGTCGGAGGAGGTCTCCAAGTCCCTCCTCTCTATCAGGTCACACTTCCCTAGCGCTCCCACTTTACATCGCTCCGATTTTGATAAACCATTTATTATGGAGGTGGATGTCTCTTCTGTCGGTGCTGGAGCAGTCCTCTTCCAAAAGGATGCTCAAGGTCGGAAGCATCGTTGCTTCTTCTTCTCTAAGACTTTCTCACCGGCAGAAAGGAACTATTCCATAGGGGACAGGGAGTTGTAGCCATGAAGTTGGCCTTCTTGGAGAGGAGACACCTCATGAAGGGGGCCCATTTTCCATTTAAGTGTACACCGACCACAAAGATTTGGTTTATTTACAAACTGCCCAGCGGCTAAACTCTCGCGAGGTTAAAAGGCCCTTGTTCTTTTCCTGGTTCCTCCTCACCCTCTATTTTCTCTCCGGGGAAAAGAGCATTTGTGTCGACGCTCTCCCGCTCCATAGTGTCATCAGAGGAGGAGGAGGAGCCTCGGCTAATTGTCCCTTCAGAGAGCCTGAGAACTGTGGCCCCGGTTTCGCTAGAGTCTGTGCCCCCAGGCAAGACTTTTGTACCACCTAATCTGTGACCAGAGGTTCTCTCTTGAGCTCACTCGTCCAGGATGGGTTAACATCTTGGGACCAAGAGGACATCTGAGCTCCTGGCGAGGACGTACCGGTGGCCGCATATGGCCCGTGATGTCGGTGACTATATTCGGGCTTGTGTCTCCTGTGTCAAGAATCGGTCACCTTGGTAATGGCCTGCTGGGCTACTTTACCTCCTGCCGGTGGCAGACAGACCCTGGGAAATGGTTGGGATGGATTTTGTGGTGAGCTTATCTAAGTCTAGTAGCTGCACCATTATTTGGGTAGTCACCGACCATTTTTTCAAAATGTTGCACCTGGTGCCTCTCCCGCTGGTACCTTCTTCACGGGCCTTGGCAGCATTGTTCATTAAGCACGTTTTTCACCTAAACTGTATGCCTGACAAAATAGTCAGTGACCGGAATCTCCAGTTTGTGTCTTGGTTCTGGAGAGAGCTTTGTCGTCTAATCAGCATTGAGCTGAATCTCTCTTCAGCTTACAATCCCAAGACAAATGGGTTGGTAGAGAGGGCCATCCAGACCCTGGTCACATTCCTGCAACATTTTGTGTTGGCCAGGCAGGATTACTGGGCATCCTTGCTACCGTGGGTGGAGTTTGCTCTGAACAATGCCGCAGCTGACTCCACTGGGCAGACCACGCACCTCCTTAACTACTGCCAGCATCCGCATGTCCCTGTGCCTGCGCCCGCATCGTCCTCTGATTCCAGGGTGGCAGACTGGGCGGTAGAGGCACATGTTATTTGGGGCCACAAACAGGATGCCATTCAGGCCTCCATGGAAAGAATGAGGGTCTCTGCCGATGCACACTGGCGCCCCGCTCCGACTTTTGCACCTGGCGACTTAGTGTGGCTCTTTGCCTGTAACATCAGGCTGCGAGTTGAGTCTACTAAGATTGTGCCTTGCTACATAGGTCCCTTCAAGGTCCTGGAACAGGTCAACCCTGTGGTCTATTGTCTGGCCCTTCCTCCAGGCCAAGGTATCACCGACACCTTTCATGTATGTGGTTTGGGTGTTGGAGCTGACTAACGCCAGTTTGTGCCATCATGTACAAGGTACGATCATACTGCGTCAATTCAGCAGTGTCAGCCAGTGCGGCACCGTGCGCATCTAGTGCGCTTCCCGGTCCCTAGCTAGGGCGGTTAGTGGTTTCCGCCAGAGCGGCGCTGCACTTGTTCTCATTATACCGCCATATACTGTCCGCCATTACCGAGCAGCAGGTGTTATCTCTGCGCAGTGCACCCCAGGCTGCAAACACACCTTATATATTCCTTTATATTATTTGGTGTTTTCAGCCATCCCTAAAACATTGGACACTAGCTAGCTACACTATCTGACTGATATACAACTGCATAGCTAACTAGATAAAATCATGCTGCTAATAGTGCCAGCGTCAGGACCAGCCTCTCTGAGCTGTTACAGTGTCAAAATGGTGCCAAAACAAGATGTCTGCTATTTATATGGAGAGGGACATGTGATTTCAGCAGCCAATGACAGAAGCCGTTGTGTCAGGACATTGTGGGTATTTACTGCACCCTGATTGGCTAGCCGCAATGTGCACAAAGTTAGGGAAAAAAAATGACTACTTACAAGAATGCCGCGCCTCTGAGCTCTGCAAACCACCTTCCCTCATCAAACACATGCCAAATGCTCATGATACAACACCACTATTGCTGCTAAAGTGCTGAAAATATTTTTGTGGCAACACAAATGTTTTCCCACACTTTTACTGAATGTTACCGATTTTTACCGATTTTATTAAATTTTGCTCTGGTTTCCGATTACAAATCCGAATGTGCTATATTCGTGCTTAATTTATGTTTGGCAATTGTTTTCCAAGCAAATTTGCTCATCACTCGTAATAATGCAGAGCGTGGAACAGCACAGCTCTGTAAATTGAATAGTGAGTCAGGGTGGAGGTAGGAGGATACTGCAGATCCTCACTTAATTCAATTGAAAAGCAGTGAATGTGTAGTGCTTCGCTAAGGCCACTATACAATTTACGGAGCTGGGTGGCTCTGCATTTGATGAAATCCGTCCACTGCCAACATTGGTAATTGCTGAACGGCAAGAGTACCCAGTGTAACACCCCACCAATATAGAAGTACTGGTCAACAATTTTGGAAATGATCTTGATCACAAAATTTAAAGCAGTTTCCTTTTGAGGGTATGACAGTGCAAGAGTAAGAAACCAACCCTGATCGGTTTTCCACTTTCTTTCTTCTGTGACCCGTTATACTCTATCAAATACAAAATCACAGTTGGAATCTATTAATCTAAGGATTACCGTAAGTTGTTTATTGCACTGAATATTTAAGTTTATTGCTGTTTAAATAGGCTGTGTTGCTATTGCGACCGAGATGCCCCTTTTTAGTTTTCCAGGGTTATCTTCATACTTTTAGTAGAGGTCATGACTGTCATTACATTTCAGAGCAGCTCAGTCACATTTGAGTGTATGGGACTGACATGTAATGGAAGGCAAAGTTGTGCCTGTGTGATAGAATCATGCTGTACACGTAAGGGTCTGCACTGCCCTGTCCCAGCGCCTGAACACAGTGTCAAATTTTAAGAATAGTGTTGCGTGGTTTTACTGCATTTCATTGTGCTCTGTGAAATGTGAATGCGGTTTTTAGTAATGTAATGAAACTAATGAATAGTGTTGTAAGTACTGATGCTGCTGTGTCACTACTGTAAAGGTAGTGCCTAGTGTGTGTAATAAACCCTTCAGCTCAAGTATAGGGAAAGTATAGGATATCATTTAGTGCTTAGGTTAGAGATAGAAAGTGACTGTAAGTACATTAGATCCAGACACAGTTGATGTTTGGGACTAGCCCGTATTAAAGGGGGGGAGAGGCTGGGTCAAGTTTAGTGAGTTAATAAGAGAGTTACTGAAAGTGTTTGTTAGAGGCAAGGTGAAGTTCAAGTTGCAGTGGGCTGGAAGAACAGTGAGGGCGAATTGTTCTTGCGGTATGAGGTCATACAAAACTCCTTGCAGACATTTCTGCAATGCCTGGAGCTTAAAGGGAACCTATCACCCCCCAGAGCCTATTAAGGTAAAAGAGCCACATTCAGCAGCACTAAGGCTGCATTCTGTGAAAGTGGCTCTTATGTTTAGTATCCCTAGGAATGCTGAAATAATCACTGTATTGCGTCAGGGAGGTTTGATTTCTCTGTGATTCAAGCGCCTCGCAGCCGTCCATCATCCCACCGGGCACTGCCTCCTCTCTGTTGTGACATCACCGGCGCCTGCGCTCTGCAATTATTTTGCGGGCATGTGCAGTGCGCGCTGCCCTGGAACTTACATCAAGTGATGTAAGTAGATCGCGCCTGCGCACAGGGCCAGATTCCCAGCCCCGCAGTGTGAGTACATCATTACACACTGTGGGGCAGGAACTGGGGCCTCCGCTGTGCACAGGGGCGATCTACTTACATGACTTGATGAAAGTTCCAGGGCAGCAGGCACGGCACATGCCCGAGAAATAATTGCAGAGTGCAGGTTCCGGTGACAGCACAAGACAGAGAGGAGGCAGCGCCCGGTGGGATGATGGACGGCTGTGAGGCGCTTGAGCCACAGAGAAATCATACCTCCCTGACGCAATACAGCCATGGCACAAAATTTATAAAAGTGATTATTTCAGTATTCCTAGGAATACTAAACATAAGAGCCACCTTCACAGAATGCAGCCTTAGTGCTGCTGAATGTGGCTCTTTTACCTTAACCCTAGAACACATACCCATAGAAATCTACACATTCAAGCACCTAGGGCCTTTTAGGCCTGTTTACAATTATCATGGAATAACTCAAATAAAAATACTTTTCAAAGTTTATTGCAAAGTAAGGATGCATTCCCACTAGCGCAGGGGTCCACCAGGATGGGATTCCGTAATGGATCTGACCTCCTGGTGACCCCAGCTAAGGCTGGCGGACGCATACCTGGGGCCTCACAGGCTTGCCAGGTTACTTGTTTTCTATTTTTTGTAAAATTACTTTAGTTAGAATTTTGAAACTCTAGGTATTCCTCAGGTATATAGTATTTCCAGTTGTTCATATATTTTTATGTTATAGGCATTTCGGTATAACAACTTTTTTTGGGACTACCCCATATTCACGCACCTAGGGCCTTTTAGGCCTGTGTGCGAATAACACGGAATAACTCAAATAAAAATACTTTTCAAAATTTATTTTACAATTGCAAGGTAAGGATGCATTCCAACTAGCGCTGGGGTCCGCCAGGAGTGGATCCGTAATGGATCTGACCTCCTGGTGACCCCAGCTAAGGCTGGCGGAATCCCGCCATTCCGGCAGCCTTAGCTGGAGTTACCAGGAGGTCAGATCCATTATGGATCCCCTTCTGGCGAACCCCAGCGCTACTGGGAACACAGTCTAAGATGTGTATATTTCAAAACATAATTATGTGCATAAAACAACAAAAAAGTAAGTAAACGGGCACGCCAAATATAGGCATTCTATATGCAATTTTTTTATGAAAACATTTTTTGGTTGTAGCAAACTTGGTGCAGGAATATTTATTTGTAACTTTACATATTCCCCCGACAATTCTCGCATATTATTTTTTCGGCTGAATGTTCCTTGCATACATTTTGTCCGCAAGTAGAACAGAAACGCTCCGATTTTCTTTCCTTCTTTGCTGGACAAATATAGCAGCGCTTTCTTTTTTTTTCTCTTTGCTCTGGATGTTCCAGAAAGCGTATTCCACATCGGATCATTGCCTCCGTAATTTGCCTTGATAAGCATATCATGCTGCTTCTCTACATCATAGTAGGCATCAAAAGTTCATAACAAAGTTCTGTCAAAAATAGACGTCTCTTGTCTTTCCTGTTGGCATGGAATTCTGGATTAGTTTGACAATAAACAATGTAGCTATTGAGGGCTGACACATCAAGGATATTGGAAAAAAGGGCAACAGGCCAACGTTTAGTCTGCCTTTTGCACGAATACTCTCCAATCATTTCGTCCATCTTGTCGACACCTCCTTTTGCCTTATTATAATGCAGTATGATTTCAGATCACATGACCATGTTGTCATGCAGAATCCACACTCTTCCCAGCAATAGCAGAGTCATAAAAGTTCTTCCCCAGCAACAATACAGACAAAAAGACTGAGTATCACATGTAAACCTAGTACAGGCCTAAAAGGCCCCAGGTGCGTGAATATGGGGTAGTCCCAAAAAAAGGTTGTTATACTGAAATGTCTGTAACATAAACTTATATGAATAACTGGAAATTACTAACAACTATATACCTGAGAATTACCTAGATTTTCAAAATTCTAACTAAAGTACTTTTAGAGAAAATAGAAAACAAGTAACCTGGCAGGCCTGCGAGGCCCCAGGTATGCGTTCTAGGGTTAATAGGCCCTGGGGGGTGACAGGTTCCTTTTAAGGCTAAAGTTGGGTGCTGTGGAGAGGTCTGAAAACCCTTCAAAACAGAGAAAGATGGGCGTGGAACAGTGTGAGGGAAACGTAGCAGATCTTGGGAATACTGCGGTACTGGAAGGGATATCCCCAGGGCTAACAGGATTTGTGAACATAGGGATAGTCTGAGCTGAAAGTAAGAAATTTACAGAACTGTAGTGCGTGAAAGAAGCAAGTGGCGAAGGGTGTGGTGTATGATACTGCGTATTAACGACTGATATATTTGAACTGTCCTGTAAAGTTGAACTTGTTAAAATGAACCAGCTGTACATGGATTTGTGTGCGGCTGGTCCTGGAACTGAGAACGGGGAGACAGTGAAGGCTTCTGGCCTGCAAGTGAGTGTAATGCACCTTGCACAGTGCAACACATATTGACTGGGACACAATTTATTGTAAAGTGCCAGGGTGTAATGGAGCAGCAGCTCGCCCACGTCTACCGTCCTGGGCACCTTACATATGCACCACATTTCCAGGACCTACTGTACATGTTCCCCACTTTTACCTCACAGCAAAAGGAACAATGTTTTTCAAATGCCAGGGGTGCATTTCAGTCCAATTATGGCCTGTTTTAATACACTGTATTACCTACGTATTTAGTTAGCTATTAGCTATCTGGCATCCAAAGCACAAAACGTGGGATGTCTCCAGGCCCTGAAAATATTATTGGCATAAAAGCCAATGTATTATTCTTAAGAAAAAGATAGCAATGACATTTAGAATTGATATGTTATTCAAGATCTGTTTCACAGAAAGAACAGCAACCTTGCAATCAATCATTGGACTTTGGATATTAAGACTTCCTGCAATTTCAGCTATTGCAGTTGTGACGCCCAGGAGACCGGGGTACTCAGCACCAGACCAATGGAGTCTATATCTTGAGGGGAATGTCACGAGTGGCTTGACCCGGTGCTGTGGTCTCAGGCAATGCACAGTGTAAAGGGTATCGTGAAGGAATAGGCACTTACTTGATCAGCATCAGATTCTCTCAGCAGTGATGATCCCGATCCTGGATATATGTTTATAGTCCAAATAAAAGACTGAGGCACTGAAACGTTTAACTAGTTTACTTCAACATAAAGGGATTTGGGACTAGTCCTGTCACCGGAGTCTGTATAAGAACTCTGAGTTACTTTGACCCTGCCGAGGTTTTCATCTCTTATTATACGCAGTTCCTGTATAGCCCTGCTGCTGTATGTGAACTAGCTGCCGGCCCAATCTGTCCTTTCCGGGTCCTGGTTCGACGGGCAACCCGAGTACTTTTATCGGCTTACCCCTCCAGGAATACCGCTGAACTCTGTATCTGTTGCTGCGTCCGACCCTAGTGAAGTTGATATCACCTCACGTTTTTCCCGGTTGCAGTATTATATATAATGAATAAAGCCACTGATCCGGTATCTGTCTCTGCGCCTATTCTGGATAGTGATAAATGCTACCTGGTTCTCACAAAGTCCTTTTCCTCTATTCCTCTTTTCCTCAGACTGATGCTATGGGCCTATAATCCGTCATAGGGCTGTTAGGAGTTTAGCTATACGACCTCTCACTTTCAGCTCCTTAACCCAACTGCCAGTCCTTTTCTCAGACCAGAATGGATCAAGGGGAGTCTCTGGAGCTCCCCCTTCTGGCCGGAGATGGTAGTGCAGTCTTGCTATTTTAGTATTTGTATTTGGTGTCAATAACTATTTTTGTGGCAAATACCCCTAAGGACGCCACATTCCCCCTTAGTTAAGAACAGTACTCCGGGACTGTGGGACGATAACATTTTGAAATAACAATTGATATGTGCAGAGTCTTAAAAATGAAAAGTTACAAAAACCACTCAAAGAAACAAAAATGGAATTCTGTAATAAGTCACTTCAAATAGCGTCTATTAATACAGTTCTATCCTTGAAGGTACTAGGAAGCAAAGTTCACAAAGCAGTCTTTCCGGAGCTTTGATTTAGTGTCTCTGGGCTGATAAAAAGTTCAAGAATATGCAAGAAGTTCATACAGACAAGTCTCTGTAGGTACTGGGTTTAAACGTTACAGAACGATAACAATGACTATAGTCTTATAGTTGGTAATCCGCATACCTGGCCGGTAATTGACCCTGGGTACTACGCTGGGATCTACGTAATAGCGGTGTCTCTTTATGTAGTGTACTACTGTCTACTGCGGATATAGTATCTGCCCTCTCTGCTAAAGATAATTCCACAACTATGGGGTTGGCAAGTCCACCGTTAATGGGATTACTCTGATCAGGAATCTGTTCTTCCTGGCCTGGAACCTCTTGTAGTACGGGGTCAGCCTCTTCCTGTCTTGGGACTTCTAATATTGGGTTCGGTGTTGGGTAAAAGGCCACCATGGGAACCACTTCTGCACCATGGTATGTTAGTAGGGTTTTGGGGAAGTCTCCTATACAGCTATGATACATTTCCTCTTCTTTTTCCTTTACTGGTTGAACCTGTATGGGTTGAACAACTTCTGGTTCTGGCTGGACAACTTCTGGCTCTTTCAACGTTTCCAGACATAATTTAAGATTGTCTCTTGACACTAGTACAGATGTTAGACCTCCGTGTTTGCTAATGAGACACATTTTAGGATTATCCATTCTTGTTGGTAAAACTGTGTAGGGTACGGCTTCCCATTGATTATCCAGTTTATTGGTTCGATGATTCCTCTTGAGTAATTGGTCACCCGGTCTTAATGGAGTTGCTAGAGCCTTCTGGTTGAAAGTTCGCTCTTGTCTTTCTCTGGTTTGCTGAAGGCTTCTATCCACACTCTCTTGCACTTGGCGATACTGTTTTTGCCGTACGACATCCCAATTGGAGTCTTGAACTTCTGCGTTTGGTTTCAGAATTCCCATTTCTAGATCGATTGGTAATTGGCCGGGTCTTGCACGCATAAGGTAAGCTGGGGTGCAGTTGGTGGAGCTCACTGGAACATGATTATACAGGTCCACCAAGTCAGGCAATTTCTCTGGCCATTGATTCCTTTCCGTTTCAGGTAAAGTCTTTAGTAGGTCTATCACAATATGGTTCATCTTCTCACATAAGCCGTTTGTTTGTGGATGATAGGCCGTCGTCCGGATCTTTTTGCAACCATACATATTACAGAACTCTCTGAAGATCTCTGATTCAAAGGCTGTACCCTGGTCGGTGAGAACCTGTTCCGGATATCCATGGGGTCTGCAAAAGTAAGTTTGGAATGCTTTGGCTGCTGTTTTTGCTGTCAGATCTTTTACGGGCACTACTACCAAGAAGCGTGAATAATGATCCACGATGGTCAAGGCATAGACATAGCCGGATCGGCTCGGTGTCAACTTCACGTGGTCTATGGCCACAAGTTCAAGCAGTTGTTTGGTAATTATGGGCTGCAGTGGTGCTCTTTGGTCCTTTTGATCGTTTCTTCTGAGGTTGCACGGGCCACAGTTTCTGCATCACTGTTCGATTGATTTTCTCATCCCGACCCAATAAAATCTTTCCCTTAGAAGCACTTCTAACTTTTTCCAACCGAAGTGACCAGCACCATTGTGGTAAGCCTCGAGGACCATCCTCACATCTTGTTTAGGCACGATAATTTGCCAAACCAATTCATGTGTTTTTGGATTGGTGTACCTCCTCCAGAGCTTCCTTTGATACAGGAACATTTTGCCTCTCTCTTTCCAGAGTTGATGCGTCTCTTCTGGGGCATCCTCATCGGGATATGCACTTTGCTCAGTCAATAGTTCCTTCACCAACTTCACAGCCGGATTGCTTTCTTGGATGTCAGCCCATCTATGGTGTGCTAACGGATTAAAATTCACCTCTTGTTGTTTCTGATAGGTACTTGACTGACGATGTTTTGCCTTGGGATGATGGAAGGCTGGTAGTTCAATTTCTTCAAGCTCCTCCGTTTCTACTTCTACATCTCTCAAGTGTGGCATCCGGGATAGAGCATCGGCATTTCCATTCTTGCGACCTGCTCGATACTTGATCATGAAGTTGTAATTAGACAACCGGGCTATCCATCGCTGTTCTAACGCACCTAATTTGGCCGTGTTTAGGTGGGTTAACGGATTGTTGTCAGTATAGACAATAAATTCTGCAGCGGCCAGATAGTGTTTGAAACATTCAGTCACAGCCCAAACTACTGCCAGTAGTTCCAATTTGAAGGAGCTGTCATTTTCTGGATTTCTTTCAGTAGGCCGGAGCTTTCTACTTGCAAAGACGATGACTCTCTCCTGACCTTCTTGCTTTTGTGATAGCACCGCTCCCAGTCCCACATTACTGGCATCGGTATAGAGGATGAAAGGTTGATGGTAATCTGGGTATGCCAGGACCTCTTCTCCGGTTAGTGCCTTCTTTAGTTGTTCAAAGGAGTCTTCCTTTTCGTCGTTCCACTGAAAAGGAGGGTTTCGATTTGAAGGTTTCTTTGTCTGTCCTACCAAGGCGTTTTGCAAAGGTGCTGCCAACTTGGTAAATCCTTTTATAAATCTGCGATAGTAACCCACCAATCACAAGAATTGCCTCACTTCTTTTGCGCTGGTAGGTCTTGGCCAATCCCTTATGATGGTTATTTTCTCGGGGTCCGGTGATACTCCCTCCGAACTCACGATGTATCCCAGGTACTGTACCTTTGGTTTGAGAAGGTGACATTTGGATGGCTTGATTTTCATGCCATATCTGGATAAGGCTTCGAACACTTCTGCCAGATCCTTTAACTGTTGTTCATAAGTCTTTGAGTAAATGATCACATCATCTAGGTACAGGAGGACGGTCTCAAAGTTCTTGTGTCCGAGGCAGCATTCCATCAGCCGCTGGAAATCACCGGATGCGTTGCAGAGTCAGAACGGCATGCGATTAAATTCACATAGACCCATTGGTGTGGTGAATGCCGTCTTCTCTTTATCACTCTCAGCCACAGGGACTTGCCAATACCCGCTTGTTAAGTCTAAGGTGGAAAAATAATTAGCAGACTTCAAAGCAGTCAAAGACTCTTCTATCCTAGGCAAGGGATAGGCGTCTTTATGGGTGATGTTATTAGTCTGTCGGTAGTCTACGCACATTCTCATGGTTCCGTCTTTTTTTTTGACAATCACTAGAGGGGCCGCCCAGGGGCTACAGCTGTCTCTTATTACCCCGGCCTGTTTCATCTCCCTCAGCATATCTTTTGCACATTGATAGTGAGCGGGCGGTATGGGTCTATATCTTTCTTTTATCGGGGGATGGTCACCGGTGGGGATTGTATGTTCTACCCCTTCTATCCGTCCGAAGTCCAATGGGTATTTACTGAAGATTTGTCCATATTCCATCACTAACCTATACACCCCTTGTTTTTGATGGGTAGGTGTTGAATTTATGCCCACGTGTAGCTGTCGACACCAATCCTCCAATTCTCCATCTGAGCCGTTACCTTCCACCTGACAGGTCGATTCTAAGGGCTCAACGGTTGTGATGGCATTGTTGTCAACAGTATATAGCTTTGCCACTGTAGCGTACCTTGGCAAAGTGACCTCTTCCTCTCCACAGTTCAAAAGTCGTACCGGCACTCGTCCCCGGTGTACCTCGACCACCCCTCGTGCAGTGAGTATAGTGGGCCTGCTGTCGGTATACACTGGTTCTATTAAGGCTTGATAGTCTCGCCTTTTAGTACCAATAGCCGCTCTACACCATACCAGCATTTCTGTTTTTGGTGGGATTACAATAGATGTTGGATCACTTACCCTCGCACTGCCGATTTCTCCACCTGCAACTTCTACCTGTTGCCTTAACATTAATACTTTTATTTCCCTCCGGAGAACTCTCTGCTGGCAGGATTGGGCGGTTTCAGAAATTTGCTGTAAGACAGAAATAACTTCGGAAAAGCAGTTCTCTAACACATTCATTCCTATCAATACAGTTGGTTCACAGTTCCGCCGGTCAACATCAATGACAATTATACCCTGTTTCTTCAATTCTACTTTACCAATCTTTATGGTCATCTCCCTGAATCCTAGTTTCGGTACCAACTTACCATTACTGGCCCATATATCTAGTTCAACATCAGAGGGCCCTTTATCAATATCTACATCAGCCCAGTACCTCTTATAAAGGATATATGGTATAGATGAAATCTGGGAACCTGTATCCAGCAAAGCGTTGAGGGGAATTCCGTCCAGCACGATAGGGATAATGGGTCGTCCCCCGATGTACCTGTCGTGCCAGGGTGTTGGACCTTGAAAATTAATTCCTGTGAAGCGGCCCGCATTCCCAGGGGATTCCCGTTTAAATCACAATCTCGTGCAAAGTGGCCTGGCCGCTGGCAACGGCGGCAAATGGGCTGTCCATCCGGTTGGAAACAGTCACGGGGTCGTCCTATCCATATCGGGTATCTCCGGGGTCTCATCCATGGAACATCCTCTCTACGGTTTGCCAACTCTATCTTGGGTCCTCTCATCTCCTGCATGGTTTTAGCCATTGAAGCAATAACATCAGTTAAAGAGTCAAGCTTTTGTTGAAGAGTCTCATTAGTACTAGGCCCCAGGGGCTTAGCAATGGTCCCAGACATAGCCAATGTCACTGGCACTTCCTGTTGTTGAGATGCACCTGCCATGGGTTGCGCAAGATCCTGATCCCGAGGTGCCTCTGCCAGCTGGAGACGTATAGCGCTCTCTTTTAATTGGGCAAATGTCAATTCAGGGTTCTTAAAAACAAGCATGCTCACATGCCCCCGGTGAGAAGGGGTGTAGAGTCCCTCAATAAATTGATCTCTTAGCAGTTTATCCGCTCCAGTGTTAAAAATGGGTTCAGCCAGTGTAAGTGATTTAAGGGCTTCCTGTAGGTTTAAGGCAAAATCTCTCACGCCCTCATTAGCTTTTTGTTTGCAATTAAAGAATCGTACTTTAGCTTTGCTGCTGGCAGTGGTTTCAAATGTAGCTCTTAATCCAGCAAATATGAGTTCAACAATACCTTTTAGATCAGTTGCCCATGCCGTGACTTCTCGCTTAGCATGGCCATTTAACTGCATCATCAGGAGACTAACACGCTGAGCTTCACCCACGGGGAACATATCAAAATGAGCCAGAATCTTTTCCCTGAAACCGTCAAGGGTATTAGGTTCACCTTCATACATTGGAAGCCACGGGCCACCCGGGGTATATGGCATCAACACCGGCATGATGGGCGCCACTCCTTGCACCGCTGCACTGCCGGACTCTCTATCGACACTCTGTCTTTCAGCTGCATTAGCGTCGCCGGGTGCTGCGGCGTCTCCGTGCTGCGACATACTGTACCCCTTTAGTTAATCCAGACCCCTCCGGTCCCCGCTTCCGTCTAGATAATGTAGATTCGTTCCTCTGTGCAGCAGGATTGGTTTTCCCCTTGCTCTGATGTCAGAGCGCTCAGCTTGGTACCGCTCACAATGACACGCCCCCTGCTGCCTCTACCTGCCGCACGCTCTGTAATGGTGGATTTTGAAGTTCTTCAGTTAGACTGGGGCTTGGGTAATGACGTAGCTCGATTAAAAGTCTCGTGCCTAACGGTTATGAGGTGATTACCTCAGGGGATGGCGGCCATTTTTACTCCATTATAACCAATGGAGAAAAGTCACTTTCAATAGTTTTCAATGGGGAACAGGATTTTCTTTAATAAAGTCAATTTTCAAGACTTTTCATCCAAGTTTTCACAGTTTTAGGCTCCAATCACGGCACACAATACCTGGTGTATGGGCTGGCTCAATCCTGTTCGTGACGCCAGTTGTGACGCCCAGGAGACCGGGGTACTCAGCACCAGACCAATGGAGTCTATCTCTTGAGGGGAATGTCACGAGTGGCTTGACCCGGTGCTGTGGTCTCAGGCAATGCACAGTGTAAAGGGTGTCATGAAGGAATAGGCACTTACTTGATCAGCAGCAGATTCTCTCAGCAGTGATGATCCCGATCCTGGATATATGTTTATAGTCCAAATAAAAGACTGAGGCACTGAAACGTTTAACTAGTTTACTTCAACATAAAGGGATTTGCGACTAGTCCTGTCACCGGAGTCTGTATAAGAACTCTGAGTTACTTTGACCCTGCCGAGGTTTTCATCTCTTATTATACGCAGTTCCTGTATAGCCCTGCTGCTGTATGTGAACTAGCTACCGGCCCAAACTGTCCTTTCTGGGTCCTGGTTCGACGGGCAACCCGAGTACTTTTATCGGCTTACCCCTCCGGGAATACCACTGAACTCTGTATCTGTTGCTGCGTCCGACCCTAGTGAAGTTGATATCACCTCACATTTTTCCCGGTTGCTGTATAATGAATAAAGCCACAGATCCGGTATCTGTCTCTGCGCCTATTCTGGATAGTGATTAATGCTACCCGGTTCTCACAATGTCCTTTTCCTCTATTCCTCTTTTCCTCAGACTGATGCTATGGGCCTATAATCCGTCATAGGGCTGTTAGGAGTTTAGCTATACGACCTCTCACTTTCAGCTCCTTAACCCAACTGCCAGTCCTTTTCTCAGACCAGAATGGATCAAGGGGAGTCTCTGGAGCTCCCCCTTCTGGCCGGAGATGGTAGTGCAGTCTTGCTATTTTAGTATTTGTATTTGGTGTCAATAACTATTTTTGTGGCAAATACCCCTAGGGGCGCCACACATATTATTAGAGATTTAGCCTGATTCATTTTATTGCCCATGTGGGTTGTTTTCAGCAAAGTGCTGCCAAAAAGTTCAATCTATGCGGAGAAGAACAATGCCTTAATTGCACACATTGCACATTTGGCCCCCTGGAACTTTTCAACTTTTTCCCTCATATCATGCTTCAAACATAAAGATACCAAATGTAAATTTTGGGTGAAGAATCAACAACAAGTGGAACACAATTGTAAAGATGAATGAAATTTATTGGTTATTTTAAATTTTGGTGGAAATTCAAAAACTGAAAAGTGCAGCAAACTCACTCCAGAAATTCATTGTGGATCTCTGAATGATCCAATGTTGTCCTAAATGCCTAATGATGATAAATATGATCCACCTGTGTGTAATCAAATGTCCGTATAAATGCACCTGCTCTGTTATAGTCTCAGGGTTCTGTTTGAAGCATAGAGAGCATCATGAAGACCAAGGAACACAACAGGCAGGTCCGTGATACTGTTGTGGAGAAGTTTAAAGCCGGATTTGGATACAAAATAATTTCCAAAACTTCAAACATCCCAAGGAGCACTGTTCAAGCGATCATATTGAAATGGAAGGAGTATCATACCACTGCAAATCTACCAAGACCCGGCCGTCCCTCTAAACTTTCATCTCAAACAAGGAAAAGACTGATCAGAGATGCAGCCAAGAGGCCCATGATCACTCTAGATGAACTGCAGAGATCTACAGCTGAGGTGGGACAGTCTGTCCATAGGACAACAATCAGTCGTACACTGCACAAATCTGGCCTTTATGGAAGAGTGGCAAGAGGAAAGCCATTTCTCAAAGATATCCATAAAAAGTGTTGTCTAAAGTTTGCAGCAAGCCACCTGGGAGACACACCAAACATGTGGAAGAAGGTGCTCTGGTCAGAGGAAACCAAAATCGAACTTTATGGCAACAATGCCAAACGATATGTTTGGCATAAAGGCAACACAGCTCATCACCCTGAAGACACCATCCCCACTGTCAAACATGGTGGTGGCAGCATCATGGTTTGGGCCTGTTTTTCTTCAGCAGGGACAAGGAAGATGGTTAAAGTTGATGGGAAGATAGATGGAGCCAAATACAGAACCATTCTTGAAGAAAACCTGTTGGAGTCTGCAAAAGACCTCAGACTGGGACGGAGATTTGTCTTCCAACAAGACAATGATCCCAAACATAAAGCAAAATCAACAATGGAATGGTTCACAAATAAATGTATCCAGGTGTTTGAATGGCCAAGTCAAAGTCCAGACCTCAATCCAATCGCGAATCTATGGAAAGAGCTGAAAACTGCTGTTCACAAACGATCTCCATCAATCCTCACTGAGCTCGAGCTGTTTGCCAAGGAAGAATGGGAAAGAATTTCAGTCTCTCGATGTACAAAACTGATAGAGACATACCCCAAGCGACTTGCAGCTGTAATCACAGCAAAAGGTGGTGCAGCAAAGTATTAAGTTAAAGGGGCCGAATAATATTGCACACCCCACAATTCAGTTTTGGAATTTCTACAACAATTTAAAATAACCAATAAATTTCATTCAACTTCACAACTGTGTTCCACTTGTTGTTTATTCTTCACCAAAAATTTACATTTGGTATCTTTATGTTTGAAGCACGATATGTGGGAAAAGGTGGAAAAGTTCCAGGAGGCCAAATACTTTCGCAAGGCACTGTATGGGCTAGGGAGTTCAGATAGAAAAGAAAATATGCTGTGAAAGCACTTAGACATTTAGGTACTAAATACAAAGGGAAATAGCATTCTGATCTAATTGGAAGTTTGTAGCTGAGCTGAAACTTTTCTGCAATTATATATTTTTTTACCTTGACATTTCTAAATAAAAAGTAATGCAACTTGATGTCTATCAATCTATTTATCTTTTTAAAGTGATTGTCCACCTTTGGGAACAATTTTTTTTCTAAAAGAGTACGTTTTTGTCATAAATAAAGCAAAAGATAGAAACTTTTCTAAATATTATAAATTAAAAAAATGCTAGATAAAATACATTTGCATACAATGCAAATGACCGATGCATTTATTCTTTTCAAGTTTTTTCATCAAATATTTGTCAATCTATAATATATTTTAAATCAATTTTACTTGTGTGTAATAAAGCTGTGAAAAAAATAGCAATAGACATGGAAATCTTAAAATATTGAGCACATAGGTAAAATATCTTTAACAAATTATTTTAAAGGAGTGACAACAAATGACTCAAATACTAAAATGCAGTGTCATGTTTTGTGTTCAACTGGAGTGATAAAAATCGTTTAACATTTCATAAAACAATTTCTACAAGTTATCAACAAAGACACAAATTACATACAAAAAATAATATATTTTTTGAAATCCATTTATTCAGTTGATTGACTTAAATTTACAGAATGAATGTGCATAGCTTTTCTTGCACTTCAGAATTACATTGGAATGACTCCCGACAAGCAATCAAATGATAGAGTTGTTTAAATGCTCAGGGAACAAACATTACAAATGAATTTTGCCGTAGGTGTTCTAAGTCAGACACATGAATTTGTACTTGGCCAATTTAATGGAAAATTCGAAAGAATTACACTATCTTGACTCCAAATAAAAAGTAAATATTAGGGCTGAAAGAGAAAGGTTAAAGAATATTGATCAGAAAATGTTACAAAACTGTCAACTAGTTTTAATTGTAATTAAAGAACATGTTTTCATTAAGTTTACATAAAATTGATCAAAAGTCCATTTCAAGGATGTAATGGAACTCAGAATATATGTAACACTAGATAGAGAAGCCTATTGATTGTCATCGTAAAATACACAGAATATGCTCTTTCTGGTTTGGAGCTTATTATTTTTCATAATATGTATTTTGCAGTCTAAATTGCAGAATTGTGGAAACAAAATGTTAAAGTTAAACTGTATGTATATATATATATATATATGCACTGAACTTTTATACAGTGCATAGTAAGGGCATAGGTCTGGAAAATCTTCTAAAATATATGTAGTTACATAGTTACATAGGTTGAAAAAAGACCTAGTTCTGTCAAGTTTAACCTTTCTCCACCAATTATACATTTTATCACTAAATAATCTCTAACTCAAAATGTCATGTGTACTGAGTAGAGATGGGAGAACCCGAATAGTAAAGTTTGAGGTCCATACCGAATACCTACTGTTCACGCACAGACCCTGAACACAGACTTTACCAGGAAGTCCGTGTTACTGTTTAGGTTCGGCACCCCGAACACCAGGTGCTTCTCGCGTTGTCATCTGCATGACAGCACAAAAAACATCAGTGACTCTGATTGGCGGTACGATCATTATCACCTGTCAGAACGCTGTGGTTCCCACATGGTTAGATGACAGCGTGAGCCCGCAGCTATGACTACGGTCACAGGCGCTGGCTGATCGGACTACTACTCCTATCAGACTACACCTGCTACCGTAACTATCAGGATGGTATTTATCAAGGAGAAAGGGAAGATTCCACGTTTGAGCAAGAAAAACAAAAATTACATCCACAGAATGAATAGAAATAAGCAATAACACCTTGTGGAAAAGACATGGGTATACTAATAGATTACAGAAAGCACATGAGTCAACAGTGTGATGCAGTAAAAAAGGCTAACACAGTTTTAGGATGTATTAAGAAAAGCATAGAGTCTAGATCACGTGAAGTAGTTATCGCACTCTACTTCTCCTTGGTCATGCCCCATATGGAATACTGTGTCCAGTTTTGTGCACCACATTTTAAAAAAGACATTGAAAAACTGGAGTAAGTTCAGAGAAGAGCTTCCAGGATTGTGAGAACAGCATGTCCTACAAGGAACTGTTAAAGGATGTGGGAATGTTTAGTTTTCAAAAAAGAAGGCCAAGAGGAGATTTAACAGCTGTTTACAAATATCTGAAGGGATGTCACAGAGTAGAGGAATCATCCTTATTACACATGGAAACACAGGAAGCAATTGTCACGCTGGGTGATGGATAAGTACAGTTGTGCTCAAAGTTTACATACCTCAGCAGAATTTATGCTTTCTTGGCCTTTTTTTCAGAGAATATGAATTATAACCCAAAACTTTTTCTCCACCCATGGTTAGTGGTTGAGTGAAGCGTCAAACTATTGTGATTTCTGTTTTTAAATTTTAATGACAACCCAAAACATCCAAATCACCCTGATCAAAAGTTCACATACCCTGGTGATTTTGGCCTGAAAACACGCGCAGACAGGGCCTGCGGTCACGTGACCGCGTGTCAGAGGGGGTAGGCGGAGCTTAGCGTCACTGTTTGAGCCAGCAGCGGCTCTGGGAGAAAGTGTAAGAATGAGAGGAACCCCCAAGGATGTTAAAAGGGATGACAGGAAAAAACATATTCGCACAAGCCAAGGTCAAACACAGAGAGGTCGGCGCAGAAAACAGGGCCAGTCAGAAGAATAGTCAGGATGTAGCAAGAGATCAGAAAACCAGAACGGGCAATAAACGGTACAGAAACGGCAGGCAGGAATCACAACAGGGACGGAACCAGATCAGAAACCAAACAGACAAACAATAACCTCCTGCTCTGTGGCCTCCCCTCTAACACTCTCACACCCCTCCAATCTATTCTAAACTCTGCTGCCCGACTAATCCACCTGTCTCCCGCTATTCCCCAGCCTCTCCCCTCTCTCAATCCCTGCACTGGCTCCCATTACCCAAGGACTCCAGTTCAAAACCCTAACCATGACATACAAAGCCATCCGCAATCTGAGTCCTCCATTCATTTGTGACCTTGTCTCCTGGTACTTACCTACACGCAACCTCCAATTCTCACAAGATCTCCTTCTATACTCCCTTCTTATCTCCTCTTCCCACAATCGCATACAAGATTTCTCCCATGCATCCCCCATTCTCTGGAACCTTCAAAAAGAACCTGAAGACCTACCTCTTCCAACAAGCCTACAACCTGCTGTAACCACTAATCGACCAAACCACTGCATGACCAGCTCTACCCTCGCCTACTGTATTCTAAACCATCCCTTGTAGATTGTGATCCCTCACGGGCAGGGTCCTCTCTCCTCATGTACCAGTCATCACTTGTATTGATTAAGATTATTGTACTTGTTTTTAATTATGTATACCCCTCCTCACATGTAAAGCACCATGGAATAAATGGCGCTATAATAATAAATAGCAATGATAATAATCAGTGTGTGTGCATAAAAGCTGAGTGTGTTTCTGGAATCCAGACAGACTCTTGCATCTTTCATCCAGCCACTGACAATTTCTGGATTGTGAGTCATGGGGAAAGCAAAAGAATTGTCAACGGATCTATGGGAAAAGGTAGTTGAACTGTATAAAACAGGAAAGGGATACACAAATATATCCAAGGAATTGATAATGCCAGTCAGCAGTGTTCAAATTGTGATTCAAAATCAGGGGCTCTGTAAAAACAAAACCATGGTCAGGGAGACCAACAAAAATTTCATCTACAAGTGCCAAGAAAAATTGTTCAGGATGCAAAGAAAAACCAACAGATAACATCAGCTTAAATACTGGACTCTCTGAAAACTAGCAGTGTGGCTGTTTCAAGATGCAATAATAAGAAGGCACTTGAAGAAAAATGGGCTGCATGGTCGAGTTGCCAGAAGAAAACCATTACTGCGCAAATGCCACACAGTATCTCGCCTACAATACGCAAAACAGCACAAAGACGAGCATCAAAACTTCTGGAACAAGGTCATTTGGAGTGATGAGATCAAAATTGAACTTTTTGGCCACAACCATAAACATTACATTTGGAGAGAGGTCAACAAGGCCTATGATGAAAGGGACACCATTCCTACTGTAAAGCACAGAGGTGGATCGCTGATGGTTTGGGGATGTGTGAAGTAGAAAGGCACAGGAAACTTAGTCAAAGTTAAAGGAAGCATGGAAGCAGCATGTTAATAGCAAATACAGGAGGCAAATTTGCAATCATCAGCCCAGCAGCAGCACATCCAATGTACTTGGACGTTCCAACATGACAACGATCCAAAACGCAAGGCCATGTCGACCTGTCATTGGCTACAGCAGAACAAAATGAAGGTTCTGAGGTGGCCATCTCAGTCTCCTGACCTCAATATCATTGAGCTACTCTGGGGAGATCTCAAACGTGCAGTTCATGCTAGACAGCCCAGGAATTTAAATGAACTGGAGGCTTTTTGCCAAGAACAGTGGGCAGCTTTACCATCCTATAAAATAAAGAACCTCATCCAAAACTAACACAAAAGACTTAAAGCTGTCATAGATGTTAGAGGGGGCAATACACAGTATTAAGAAATGGGGCACCCCACGCAATTTATTTTTTGATATTTATTTAAATAATCTTAAAAAACGACATGAAGACCCCTCTATTCTTGGTAACCAGCCATGCTAAAGCTGACAGCTGAGAATTGCAGTCCACAGCTGTCATTTTTCCTTGGCTAATTATCAAAAATACAGGGAAACCCACATAATTTTTATTTATTTATTTATTTCAAACGCAGGTGCTGGCTAATGAATACTCCCATTAGCTGCCATCTGTTCTCACTGTTATTATCAGCAGCAGGATAGGCATAGGCTAGTCATAGGTGCTTGCTCATGCTTTCATCTGACAGTATGGGAGGTGCAGCTCTCTGACTGGAGGTAATGATCTTACTGACGATCAGAGGAATTATTTCAGGCACATGACAGCATGGCAAACATTGGATATTTGTGCCCGCCATTCATGTGAATGGGGTCCGAGTACTAATCTGATACCCTAACCAACCTTTTTTTTATGGTTTAGCCGAACCCGAACATCCAGGATTTTGACCATCACTAGAAGTGAGGAAATCAGCCATCCCTTTTTTAACCCCTTCCCGACCTTTGACGCAGCGTATGCGTCATGAAAACCTGTGCCAATCCGACCTGTGACGCAGCATATGCATCATGGTCGGATCACGCTCCTGCAGGCCGAGTGAAAGGGTTGACTGTAATTTAACCCGACCTGCAGGGACAGGGGGAGTGGTACTTGAGCCCAGGGGGGGTGGCTTCGCCCCCCCGTGGCAACGATCGCTCTGATTGGCTGTTGAAAGTGACGTTTCACTTTCACTTTCAATCAGAGCGATAGTAATATTACACCAATGAAAATTGGTGAAATATTACAATCCAGCCATGGCTGATGCTGCAATAGCATCAGCCATGGCTGGAGATCGCGATCTGCCCCCCTCCACTGCCAACGATCTTGTCCCCACGGTCCTCTGTCCTGTAATTGCTGTCCTCCGCTCCCCTCCGTCCTCCTGTCCGCTCCCTCCGCAGTCCGATCCCTCCCCCCGCTGTCTGATCCCCCCGCTGTCCGATCCCCCCTCATACTTACCGACCTCCGGTGTCCCTCCCGTGTCCGTCCGTGTGCTCCATGGGCGCCGCCATCTTCCAAAATGGCGGGCGCATGCGCACTGCGCCCACTGAATCTGCCGGCCGGCAGATTCGTTACAGGTACATTTTGATCGCTGTGATAGGTTCTATCACAGAGATCAAAATTAAAAAATAATAAATAACCCCCCCCCTTTATCACCCCCATAGGTAGGGACAATAATAAAATAAAGAAAATATGTATATGTATTTTTTTTACACTAGGGTTAGGGCTAGGGTTAGAACTAGGGGTAGGGTTAGGGGTAGGGTTAGGGCTAGGGTTAGGGTTAGGGTTAGGGCTAGGGTTAGGGTTACGGTTAGGGTTAGGGCTAGAATTAGGGTTAGAACTAGGGTTAGGGTTAGAATTAGGGTATGTGCACACGGTGCGGATTTGGCTGCGGATCTGCAGCGGATTGGCTGCTGCGGATTCGTAGCAGTTTTCCATCAGGTTTACAGTACCATGTAAACCTATGGCAAACCAAATCCGCTGTGCCCATGGTGCGAAAAATACCGCACGGAAACTTTGTGCTGTATTTTCCGCAGCATGTCAATTCTTTGTGCGGATTCTGCAGCGTTTTACACCTGTTCCTCAATAGGAATCCGCAGGTGAAATCCGCACAAAAAACACTGGAAATCCGCGGTAAATCCGCAGGTAAAACGCAGTGCCTTTTTCCTGCGGATTTTTCAAAAATGGTGCGGAAAAATCTCACACGAATCCGCAATGTGGGCACATAGCCTTAGGGTTAGGGTTGGAATTAGAGTTAGGGTTGGAATTAGGGCTAGGGTTGGAAATAGGGTTAAGATTAGGCTGTGGTTAGGGTTATGGTTAGGGTCAGGGGTGTGTTGGGGTTAGGGTTGGGGTTCGGGTTGGGATTAGGGTTAGGGGTGTGTTGGGGTTGTGGTTAGGGGTTTGTTGGGGTTAGGGTTGTGATTAGGGTTATGGCTACAGTTGGGGTTAGGGTTAGGGGTGTGTTGGGGTTAGTGTTGGCGTTAGAATTGAGGGGTTTCCACTGTTTAGGCACATCAGGGGTCTCCAAACGCAACATGGCGCCACCATTGATTCCAGTCAATCTTGTATTCAAAAAGTTAAATGGTGCTTCCTCCCTTCCAAGCACCGACGTGCGCCCAAAATAGTGGTTTACCCCCACATATGGGGTACCAGCATGCTCAGGACAAACTGTGCAACAATTATTGGGGTCCAATTTCTCCTGTTACCCTTGTGAAAATAAAAAGTTGCTTGCTAAATCATCATTTTTGAGGAAAGAAAACTGATTTTTTATTTTCACGACTCTGCGTTGTAAACTTCTGTGAAGCACTTGGGGGTTCAAAGTGCTCACCACATATCTAGATAAGATCCTTGGGGGTCTAGTTTCCACAATGGGGTCACTTGTGGGGGATTTCTACTGTTTAAGCACATCAGCGGCTCTGCAAACGCAACGTGACGCCCGCAGACCATTACATCAAAGTCTGCATTTCAAAAGTCACTACTTCCCTTCCGAGCCCCAACGTGTGCCCAAATAGTGGTTTACCCCCACATATGGGGTATCGGCGCACTCAGGACAAACTGGGCAACAACTATTAGGGTCAAATTTCTCCTGTTACCCTTGTGAAAATTAAAAATTGCTTGCTAAAACATCATTTTTGAGGAAAGAAAAATGATTTTTTATTTTCATGGCTCTGCGTTGTAAACTTCTGTGAAGCACTTGGGGGTTCAAAGTGCTCACCACATATCTAGATAAGATCCTTGGGGGTCTAGTTTCCACAATGGGGTCACTTGTGGGGGGTTTCTACTGTTTAAGCACATCAGCGGCTCTGCAAACGCAACGTGACGCCCGCAGACCATTACATCAAAGTCTGCATTTCAAAAGTCACTACTTCCCTTCCGAGCCCTGACGTGTGCCCAAACAGTGGTTTACCCCCACATATGGGGCATCAGTGTACTCAGGACAAACTGCACAACAACTTTTGGGGTCCAATTTCTCCTGTTACTTTTGTGAAAATAAAAAATTGCGGGCTAAAAAATAATTTTTGAGGAATGAAAAATTATTTTTTATTTTCACGGCTCTGCGTTATAAACGTCTGTGAAGCATTTGGGGGTTTAAAGTGGTCACCGCACATCGAGATTAGTTCCATGGGAGGTCTAGTTTCCAAAATGGGGTCACAAGTGGGGGAGCTCTAATGTTTAGCTACACAGGGGCTCTCCAAACGCGACATGGTGTCCGCTGTTGTGAATTCTGCTCTTGGGTTCCCTCCGGTGGTTGTTGTTGGTAATGCAGTTGTCCCTGGATTGCAATCCTGGGCAGGTGTCCCTGCTGATTGCAGTGCTGACTGTGGTATTTAAGGTTGCAGGATTCATTAGTCCTTGCCAGTTGTCCATTGTTCTTGGACGTTTTGGATCTCAGTCTGGTTCCTCCTGCCCTGCTGCCAAATCAGCAAAGATAAGTGTCTGTTTTTTTGTTTCTGCAGCACACATGCTGTGTGCTTTACAGATCAGTGCTATTTATTTTTTCTTGTCCAGCTCAGACTGTGTCAGGATTTTTCCAGTCAAGTTGGATTCTCAGGAGATGCAGATATACGTTCCATGACTTTAGTTAGATGGTGGAATTTTTGTATTTTCTGCTGTGGATATTTTCAGGGTTTTAATACTGACCACTTAGCATTCTGTCCTATCCTTTCCTATTTAGCTAGAGTGGCCTCTTTTATTAAACCCTGTTTACTGCCTGCGTGTCTTTCCTCTAATACTCACAGTCAATATTTGTGAGGGGCTGCCTGTCCTTTGGGGTTCTGCTCTGGAGCAAGATAGGATTCCCATTTCCATCTATAGGCGTATTTAGTCCTCCGGCTGTGTCGAGGTGTCTAGGATTGTTAGGCACACCCCACGGCTACTTCTAGTTGCGGTGTTAGTTCAGGGTTTGCGGTCAGTACAGGTTCCACCTACTCCTGAGAAAGTCTCATGCGGCTCCAAGGTCACCGGATCATAACAGTACAACTGGCCAACAATGAGTTAAATGTATCTCAGAAGAAGGGAAGAAAGGTGTTGAGTCTTTTTTTTTTTTCTGTAGTCTGCTTTGTCTTCACTTCCCTCTTTTTCTCTGGGTGGCTGAGGAGTCTGGTGCCAGCATGGATGTTCAGGAATTAGCTTCTCGTGTAGACCAGCTTGCTGCTAGGGTACAGGGTATTCCTGATTATATTGTACAGAGTCCTGTTTTAGAGCCGAAGATTCCTACTCCTGATTTGTTTTTTGGTGACAGGTCCAAATTTTTGAGTTTTAAAACAACTGTAAACTGTTTTTTGCTCTGAGACCTCGATCCTCTGGCGATTCCATTCAGCAGGTTAAAATTGTCATCTCCCTGCTGCGTGGTGATCCTCAGGATTGGGCATTTTCCCTGGAATCTGGGAATCTGGCCTTGCTTAATGTAGACGCCTTTTTTCAGGCTTTAGGATTATTATATGATGAACCAAACTGTGTGGATTAAGCAGAAAAGACCTTGTTGGCCCTGTCTCAGGGTCAAGAAGCGGCAGAATTGTATTGTCAGAAATTTAGAAAATGGTCTGTGCTGACTAAATGGACTGATGATGCTTTGGCGGCAATTTTCAGAAAGGGTCTTTCTGAATCCATTAAAGATGTTATGGTGGGGTTTCCTACGCCTTTCGGTCTCAGTGATTCTATGTCTCTGGCCATTCAGATTGATCGGCGTTTGCAAGAGCGCAGAACTGTGCGCGCTGTGGCGTTGTCCTCAGAGCAGATGCCTGAGCCAATGCAATGTGATAGGATTCTGTCTAGAATGGAACAACAAGGATTCAGACGTCAGAATAGGTTGTGTTTTTATTGTGGCGATGCTTCTCATGTCATTTCAGTATTCCCTAAGCATACAAAGAGGATCGCTAGTTCATTTACCATCAGTACTGTACAACCTAAATTTCTGTTATCTGTGACCTTGATCTGCTCATTGTCATCATTTTCTGTCATGGCGTTTGTGGATTCAGGCGCCGCTTTGAACTTAATGGACTTTGAGTTTGCCAGGCGTTGTGGTTTTCCCTTGCAGTCTTTGCAGAACCCTATTCCTTTAAGGGGTATTAATGCTACACCTTTGGCTAAAAATAAACCCCAGTTTTGGACACAGGTGACCATGTGCATGGCGCCAACCCATCAGGAAGAGTGTCGATTTCTGGTGTTGCATAATTTGCATGATGCTATCGTGCTGGGTTTTCCGTGGTTGCAGGTACATAATCCTGTGTTGGATTGGAAGTCTATGTCTGTGACTAGTTGGGGTTGTCAGGGGGTTCACAATGACATTCCTTTGATGTCAATCTCCTCTTCTTCCTCTTCTGAAATTCCAGAGTTTTTGTCTGATTTTCAGGATGTATTCGATGAGCCCAAGTCCAGTTCCCTTCCACCGCATAGGGACTGTGATTGTGCTATTGACTTGATTCCAGGCTGTAAGTTTCCTAAGGGCCGACTTTTCAACCTGTCTGTGCCTGAACATACCGCTATGCGGAGTTATATTAAGGAGTCTTTGGAGAAAGGGCATATTCGGCCATCTTCTTCACCGTTGGGAGCGGGATTTTTTTTTGTTGCTAAGAAGGATGGCTCCTTGAGACCCTGTATTGATTATCGCCTCTTGAATAATATCACAGTCAAGTTTCAATACCCTTTACCTCTGCTTTCCGATTTGTTTGCTAGGATTAAGGGGGCTAGTTGGTTTACTAAAATTGACCTTCGGGGGGCATATAATCTTGTTCGTATTAAGCAGGGTGATGAATGGAAAACTGCGCTTAATATGCCCGAAGGCCATTTTGAATAACTTGTGATGCCATTCGGGCTCTCTAATGCTCCATCTGTTTTTCAGTCCTTCATGCATGATATCTTCCGGACTTATCTTGATAAATTCTTGATTATATATTTGGATGACATTTTGATTTTTTCCGATGATTGGGAGTCTCATGTGAAGCAGGTCAGGATGGTATTTCAGATCCTTCGTGATAATGCTTTGTTTGTGAAAGGGTCTAAGTGTCTCTTTGGAGTGCAGAAGGTTTCTTTTTTGGGCTTCATTTTTTCTCCCTCATCTATAGAGATGGATCCGGTTAAGGTTCAGGCCATTCATGATTGGATTCAACCCACATCCGTGAAGAGCCTTCAGAAATTTTTGGGCTTTGCTAATTTTTATCGCCGTTTCATTGCTAACTTCTCTAGCGTGGTTAAACCCTTGACCGATTTGACGAAGAAAGACGCTGATGTGGAGAATTGGTCCTCTGCGGCTGTCTCTGCCTTTCAGGAGCTTAAATGCCAATTTACTTCTGCCCCGGTGTTGCATCAACCGGATGTTTCTCTTCCGTTTCAGGTTGAGGTTGACGCTTCTGAGAATGGCGCATGGGCCGTGTTGTCCCAGAGGGATCCTGTTGGGTCCTTGATAGTGTTGAGCGATACTTTCCGATATCGGAAAGTATCGGTATCGGAAAGTATCGGCCGATACCGTCAAAATATCGGATCCAATCCGATACCGATACCCGATCCCAATGCAAGTCAATGGGACGAAAATATCGGAATTAAAATAAACCCTTTATACACTTGTAGGTTCATTCTACATGAAGGAAAACAACTAAGAATAATGTAGGATGTATTGGGGGACGTGGCGGAGATATTAAAGGGACAGAGGTTTAGCCCAATGTAATAGAATAGCAGGATTTTTAATTTTTTTTTTATGAAGTTCGGCGTTAGAAAGAATTTGACTATGTTATTTTTTTTTTTTTTTATGTCAGATATTGATGTTTCACTACTTCCACGCCCTTCACCTTCTTTTTTACTTCTCCCACGCTTTCTTCTTAATTATCCTCATCATCAGCTTCTTTGACATCAACTTCTTCACCTTATTCATCTTCTTCTTCATCTTCTACCTATTATTTTTTGGGTTACATTGTTCATATTCTTTTTATTTTACTCTTATCTTCATCATATTCAACTTCTTCATCATATTCTTATTTGTGACAGGCATTCCCGTAGTTGTTATCTATAAAAGTTTGAAGATTACACCTTCCGTTCTGCCTGTCACAAACCAGTTACATTTGTCCGCGTTCAGTTTGGCCTGCAGCATCAGGCTTTATCCAGGGGCACCACGAGGAGGAACGGACTCACCCCCATACACTGCTTAGTCTTCTTCTGCTTATAATTTACATTATATTTTTTTGCTCTGATATTTTGTGTTATGCTTAATGTCCTTCTGCTCTTTGTTCTGCAGCCTCTTGTTCTTCTGCTTCTCGGTCTTCCAGGTCGTCGTCGTCTCCAGGGTCGTCGTCTCCGGGGTCGTCGTCATCGGGGTGGTCTCCGGGGTCGTCGTCATCGGGGTGGTCTTCAGGGTCATCGTCTCCAGGGTCGTCGTCATCACGGTGGTTGTCGTCTCTGGTGTCGTCGTCATCTTAGGGGTGTTCTTCCGGGTCATCGTGTTTAGTCTCTTGAACTTGGAAATGTAGCAGAAGGTACAAGAAGGCTGAGAAAATGCCGAGAACCAGCTGATGGAACTGGAACTCGGATGGCTACCCGAAGGTCCAAGAGCCAATGGAACTACCGAGGACCAGCTGACGTTACTGGAACCCGGTTACTAAGCAGGAGGTACCCGTGCCTGAAAGCACTACCAAGGACCACCTGACGTTGGTGGAACTCGGATACCCAGAGGGAGGCACCTAAGCCAAAGGCTCTGCCCGGAACCAGCTGACGGTACTGGAACCAGGATGGGGAGCAGAAGGTACAAGAGCAAAAGACACTGCCGAGAACCAGCTGACGGTGCTGGAACCCGGATGGGTAGCCGAAGGTCCAAGAGCCAATGGAACTACCGAGGACCAGCTGACGTTACTGGAACCCGGTTACTAAGCAGGAGGTACCCGTGCCTGAAAGCACTACCTAGGACCACCTGACGTTGGTGGAACTCGGATACCCAGAGGGAGGCACCTAAGCCAAAGGCTCTGCCCGGAACCAGCTGACGGTACTGGAACCAGGATGGGGAGCAGAAGGTACAAGAGCAAGTGTCTGCGTGGCTTTTGCAGGACACGTTGCCGGCTGCACAGCAGGGGAACAGCTGGCGGTGCTGGACCCCACTGACACATTGGCGAGGTGTTTGGCTCTGTGCAGCCAGCACTTCCGGACAGCAACTAGCGTTGTTGGAGCCCGGGCTCTGCAGGTGGAGCAGAGTGTAGGCCGAAGCCTAATTGAACCGATTTCAAAAGTCACCTTTAACCCCCCCTCAGGGGTTACAAAGTAGAAGAGCCACAGCTTATGCAGCAGTAGTGCTGCACAAGTCAAAGGTTGCTCTTTTAATTTCGCTCCTTGCACACGCTGAATGAAACACGTATAACATTTAGCCCTTTATACAGTCAAACTGTGTAATGGAGGCGAGAGTTCCCTTTGTAATGAGACGCAGCACAGGTGTCAAGAATCCCACCTTGGTGCTGGGTGCAGCCTCCCGAGCGTTGTTATTTGCTGTACAGGAGTCTGCGCTGTCGTGTTATCCCCTGGCCTAGCGCCGTTAGCGCTGCCCATGTTCTGGCATCATGTAATGTCGGCCGGTGCGGTTCGCGATGACCATGAATCCCAGCCCCGCAGTGTCTTAACATTGTTAAAACACTGCGGGGCTGGGATTCAGGGCCTGGCGCAGCACATATGTTCGCCTCTCACACTCGGGTCCTTACACCCGCTTCAGACTGTGCGGCGTCATCTGATCCCTTATCGCATGCCACGGCCATGAAGCCGCACAGTCCGAAGAAGGCGGAAGGAGAGGAGGGACAGGCGAACTGATGCACTGATCCTGCCCATCAATCACACCCTCGCAGTCCCAATAAATAAGACACCGAGGGGCGTTGTGTGGGTCAGGGCGGCCGCAGAGGCGCAGCCAGCCAAACAATGATGCCAGAAGACGGGCAGCGCTACCAAGGGGGTTGCAGCGTGTCATTACAAAGGAAAGTCACACCACCGGGACGGTTAAATGGTCACACAGAGGACACATTGCGGACGTGTTTTCAGTTCCACATGTGCGAGGAGAATACGTTTCTGAGCCACCTTGCACACATGCAGCATTACCGCTGTACAAGGTGGCTGGATAACGTAAAAACGCCTGGGGGAGGGGGGACAGGTTCCCTTCAATTTCAGTTCTTGTGTCTGCGTGGCTTTTGCAGGACACGTTGCCGGCTGCACAGCAGGGGAACAGCTGGCGGTGCTGGACCCCACTGACACATTGGCTGGTGTTTTTCTCTGTGCAGCTAGCACATCTGGGCCCCAACTGGCGGTGTGTTAGAGCCCAGGGACAGCAGGAGGAGGAGCAGGAGGAGGAGGAGCAGGGGGAGGGGAGTGTAGGCCGAAGCCTGCACTGGCGGCAGCTTTGGGTGTGTTGTGTCTGCGTGGCTTTTGCAGGACACGTTGCCGGCTACACAGCAGGGGAACAGCTGGCGGTGCTGGACCCCCCTGACACATTGGCGAGGTGTTTGGCTCTGTGCAGCCAGCACTTCCGGACAGCAACTAGCGTTGTTGGAGCCCGGGCTCTGCAGGTGGAGCAGAGTGTAGGCCGAAGCCTAATTGAACCGATTTCAAAAGTCACCTTTAACCCCCCCTCAGGGGTTACAAAGTAGAAGAGCCACAGCTTATGCAGCAGTAGTGCTGCACAAGTCAAAGGTTGCTCTTTTAATTTCGCTCCTTGCACACGCTGAATGAAACACGTATAACATTTAGCCCTTTATACAGTCAAACTGTGTAATGGAGGCGAGAGTTCCCTTTGTAATGAGACGCAGCACAGGTGTCAAGAATCCCACCTTGGTGCTGGGTGCAGCCTCCCGAGCGTTGTTATTTGCTGTACAGGAGTCTGCGCTGTCGTGTTATCCCCTGGCCTAGCGCTGTTAGCGCTGCCCATCTTCTGACCTCATTTAATGTTGGCCGGTGCGGTTCGCGATGCCCATGAATCACAGCCCCGCAGTGTATTGACATAGTTTAAACACTGCGGGGCTTGGATTCATGGCCTGGCGCAGTACATATGTTCGCCTCTCGCTTGGGTTCTTACACCTGCTTCAGACTATGTGGCGTCAGCTGATCCCTTATCGCATGCCACGGCCATGAAGCCGCACAGTCCGAAGAAGGCGGAAGGAGAGGAGGGACAGGCGAACTGATGCACTGATCCTGCCCATCAATCACACCCTCGCAGTCCCAATAATTAAGACACCGAGGGGCGTTGTGTGGGTCAGGCCGGCCGCAGAGGCGCAGCCAGCCAAACAATGATGCCAGAAGACGGGCAGCGCTACCAAGGGGGTTGCAGCGTGTCATTACAAAGGAAAGTCACACCACCGGGACGGTTAAATGGTCACACAGAGGACACATTGCGGACGTGTTTTCAGTTCCACATGTGCGAGGAGAATACGTTTCTGAGCCACCTTGCACACATGCAGCATTACCGCTGTACAAGGTGGCTGGATAACGTAAAAACGCCTGGGGGAGGGGGGACAGGTTCCCTTCAATTTCAGTTCTTGTGTCTGCGTGGCTTTTGCAGGACACGTTGCCGGCTGCACAGCAGGGGAACAGCTGGCGGTGCTGGACCCCACTGACACATTGGCTGGTGTTTTTCTCTGTGCAGCTAGCACATCTGGGCCCCAACTGGCGGTGTGTTAGAGCCCAGGGACAGCAGGAGGAGGAGCAGGAGGAGGAGGAGCAGGGGGAGGGGAGTGTAGGCCGAAGCCTGCACTGGCGGCAGCTTTGGGTGTGTTGTGTCTGCGTGGCTTTTGCAGGACACGTTGCCGGCTACACAGCAGGGGAACAGCTGGCGGTGCTGGACCCCCCTGACACATTGGCGAGGTGTTTGGCTCTGTGCAGCCAGCACTTCCGGACAGCAACTAGCGTTGTTGGAGCCCGGGCTCTGCAGGTGGAGCAGAGTGTAGGCCGAAGCCTAATTGAACCGATTTCAAAAGTCACCTTTAACCCCCCCTCAGGGGTTACAAAGTAGAAGAGCCACAGCTTATGCAGCAGTAGTGCTGCACAAGTCAAAGGTTGCTCTTTTAATTTCGCTCCTTGCACACGCTGAATGAAACACGTATAACATTTAGCCCTTTATACAGTCAAACTGTGTAATGGAGGCGAGAGTTCCCTTTGTAATGAGACGCAGCACAGGTGTCAAGAATCCCACCTTGGTGCTGGGTGCAGCCTCCCGAGCGTTGTTATTTGCTGTACAGGAGTCTGCGCTGTCGTGTTATCCCCTGGCCTAGCGCTGTTAGCGCTGCCCATCTTCTGACCTCATTTAATGTTGGCCGGTGCGGTTCGCGATGCCCATGAATCACAGCCCCGCAGTGTATTGACATAGTTTAAACACTGCGGGGCTTGGATTCATGGCCTGGCGCAGTACATATGTTCGCCTCTCGCTTGGGTTCTTACACCTGCTTCAGACTATGTGGCGTCAGCTGATCCCTTATCGCATGCCACGGCCATGAAGCCGCACAGTCCGAAGAAGGCGGAAGGAGAGGAGGGACAGGCGAACTGATGCACTGATCCTGCCCATCAATCACACCCTCGCAGTCCCAATAATTAAGACACCGAGGGGCGTTGTGTGGGTCAGGCCGGCCGCAGAGGCGCAGCCAGCCAAACAATGATGCCAGAAGACGGGCAGCGCTACCAAGGGGGTTGCAGCGTGTCATTACAAAGGAAAGTCACACCACCGGGACGGTTAAATGGTCACACAGAGGACACATTGCGGACGTGTTTTCAGTTCCACATGTGCGAGGAGAATACGTTTCTGAGCCACCTTGCACACATGCAGCATTACCGCTGTACAAGGTGGCTGGATAACGTAAAAACGCCTGGGGGAGGGGGGACAGGTTCCCTTCAATTTCAGTTCTTGTGTCTGCGTGGCTTTTGCAGGACACGTTGCCGGCTGCACAGCAGGGGAACAGCTGGCGGTGCTGGACCCCACTGACACATTGGCTGGTGTTTTTCTCTGTGCAGCTAGCACATCTGGGCCCCAACTGGCGGTGTGTTAGAGCCCAGGGACAGCAGGAGGAGGAGCAGGAGGAGGAGGAGCAGGGGGAGGGGAGTGTAGGCCGAAGCCTGCACTGGCGGCAGCTTTGGGTGTGTTGTGTCTGCGTGGCTTTTGCAGGACACGTTGCCGGCTACACAGCAGGGGAACAGCTGGCGGTGCTGGACCCCCCTGACACATTGGCGAGGTGTTTGGCTCTGTGCAGCCAGCACTTCCGGACAGCAACTAGCGTTGTTGGAGCCCGGGCTCTGCAGGTGGAGCAGAGTGTAGGCCGAAGCCTAATTGAACCGATTTCAAAAGTCACCTTTAACCCCCCCTCAGGGGTTACAAAGTAGAAGAGCCACAGCTTATGCAGCAGTAGTGCTGCACAAGTCAAAGGTTGCTCTTTTAATTTCGCTCCTTGCACACGCTGAATGAAACACGTATAACATTTAGCCCTTTATACAGTCAAACTGTGTAATGGAGGCGAGAGTTCCCTTTGTAATGAGACGCAGCACAGGTGTCAAGAATCCCACCTTGGTGCTGGGTGCAGCCTCCCGAGCGTTGTTATTTGCTGTACAGGAGTCTGCGCTGTCGTGTTATCCCCTGGCCTAGCGCCGTTAGCGCTGCCCATGTTCTGGCATCATGTAATGTCGGCCGGTGCGGTTCGCGATGACCATGCATCCCAGCCCCGCAGTGTCTTAACATTGTTAAAACACTGCGGGGCTGGGATTCAGGGCCTGGCGCAGCACATATGTTCGCCTCTCACACTCGGGTCCTTACACCCGCTTCAGACTGTGCGGCGTCATCTGATCCCTTATCGCATGCCACGGCCATGAAGCCGCACAGTCCGAAGAAGGCGGAAGGAGAGGAGGGACAGGCGAACTGATGCACTGATCCTGCCCATCAATCACACCCTCGCAGTCCCAATAAATAAGACACCGAGGGGCGTTGTGTGGGTCAGGGCGGCCGCAGAGGCGCAGGCAGCCAAACCATGATGCCAGAAGACGGGCAGCGCTACCAAGGGGGTTGCAGCGTGTCATTACAAAGGAAAGTCACACCACCGGGACGGTTAAATGGTCACACAGAGGACACATTGCGGACGTGTTTTCAGTTCCACATGTGCGAGGAGAATACGTTTCTGAGCCACCTTGCACACATGCAGCATTACCGCTGTACAAGGTGGCTGGATAACGTAAAAACGCCTGGGGGAGGGGGGACAGGTTCCCTTCAATTTCAGTTCTTGTGTCTGCGTGGCTTTTGCAGGACACGTTGCCGGCTGCACAGCAGGGGAACAGCTGGCGGTGCTGGACCCCACTGAAACATTGGCTGGTGTTTTTCTCTGTGCAGCTAGCACATCTGGGCAAAAACTGGCGGTGTGTTAGAGCCCAGGGACAGCAGGAGGAGGAGCAGGAGGAGGAGGAGCAGGGGGAGGGGAGTGTAGGCCGAAGCCTGCACAGGCGGCAGCTTTGGGTGTGTTGTGTCTGCGTGGCTTTTGCAGGACACGTTGCCGGCTACACAGCAGGGGAACAGCTGGCGGTGCTGGACCCCACTGACACATTGGCGAGGTGTTTGGCTCTGTGCAGCCAGCACTTCCGGACAGCAACTAGCGTTGTTGGAGCCCGGGCTCTGCAGGTGGAGCAGAGTGTAGGCCGAAGCCTAATTGAACCGATTTCAAAAGTCACCTTTAACCCCCCCTCAGGGGTTACAAAGTAGAAGAGCCACAGCTTATGCAGCAGTAGTGCTGCACAAGTCAAAGGTTGCTCTTTTAATTTCGCTCCTTGCACACGCTGAATGAAACACGTATAACATTTAGCCCTTTATACAGTCAAACTGTGTAATGGAGGCGAGAGTTCCCTTTGTAATGAGACGCAGCACAGGTGTCAAGAATCCCACCTTGGTGCTGGGTGCAGCCTCCCGAGCGTTGTTATTTGCTGTACAGGAGTCTGCGCTGTCGTGTTATCCCCTGGCCTAGCGCCGTTAGCGCTGCCCATGTTCTGGCATCATGTAATGTCGGCCGGTGCGGTTCGCGATGACCATGCATCCCAGCCCCGCAGTGTCTTAACATTGTTAAAACACTGCGGGGCTGGGATTCAGGGCCTGGCGCAGCACATATGTTCGCCTCTCACACTCGGGTCCTTACACCCGCTTCAGACTGTGCGGCGTCATCTGATCCCTTATCGCATGCCACGGCCATGAAGCCGCACAGTCCGAAGAAGGCGGAAGGAGAGGAGGGACAGGCGAACTGATGCACTGATCCTGCCCATCAATCACACCCTCGCAGTCCCAATAAATAAGACACCGAGGGGCGTTGTGTGGGTCAGGGCGGCCGCAGAGGCGCAGGCAGCCAAACCATGATGCCAGAAGACGGGCAGCGCTACCAAGGGGGTTGCAGCGTGTCATTACAAAGGAAAGTCACACCACCGGGACGGTTAAATGGTCACACAGAGGACACATTGCGGACGTGTTTTCAGTTCCACATGTGCGAGGAGAATACGTTTCTGAGCCACCTTGCACACATGCAGCATTACCGCTGTACAAGGTGGCTGGATAACGTAAAAACGCCTGGGGGAGGGGGGACAGGTTCCCTTCAATTTCAGTTCTTGTGTCTGCGTGGCTTTTGCAGGACACGTTGCCGGCTGCACAGCAGGGGAACAGCTGGCGGTGCTGGACCCCACTGACACATTGGCTGGTGTTTTTCTCTGTGCAGCTAGCACATCTGGGCAAAAACTGGCGGTGTGTTAGAGCCCAGAGACAGCAGGAGGAGGAGCAGGAGGAGGAGGAGCAGGGGGAGGGGAGTGTAGGCCGAAGCCTGCACAGGCGGCAGCTTTGGGTGTGTTGTGTCTGCGTGGCTTTTGCAGGACACGTTGCCGGCTACACAGCAGGGGAACAGCTGGCGGTGCTGGACCCCACTGACACATTGGCGAGGTGTTTGGCTCTGTGCAGCCAGCACTTCCGGACAGCAACTAGCGTTGTTGGAGCCCGGGCTCTGCAGGTGGAGCAGAGTGTAGGCCGAAGCCTAATTGAACCGATTTCAAAAGTCACCTTTAACCCCCCCTCAGGGGTTACAAAGTAGAAGAGCCACAGCTTATGCAGCAGCAGTGCTGCGCAAGTCAAAGGTTGCTCTTGTAATTTTTCTCCTTGCACACGCTGAATGGAACACGTATAACATTTAGCCCTTTATACAGTCAAACTGTGTAATGGAGGCGAGAGTTCCCTTTGTAATGAGACGCAGCACAGGTGTCAAGAATCCCACCTTGGTGCTGGGTGCAGCCTCCCGAGCGTTGTTATTTGCTGTACAGGAGTCTGCGCTGTCGTGTTATCCCCTGGCCTAGCGCCGTTAGCGCTGCCCATCTTCTGGCATCATGTAATGTCGGCCGGTGCGGTTCGCGATGCCCATGAATCCCAGCCCCGCAGTGTCTTAACATTGTTAAAACACTGCGGGGCTGGGATTCAGGGCCTGGCGCAGCACATATGTTCGCCTCTCACACTCGGGTCCTTACACCCGCTTCAGACTGTGCGGCGTCATCTGATCCCTTATCGCATGCCACGGCCATGAAGCCGCACAGTCCGAAGAAGGCGGAAGGAGAGGAGGGACAGGCGAACTGATGCACTGATCCTGCCCATCAATCGCACCCTCGCAGTCCCATTAAATAAGACAACAAGGGCTGTTGTGTGGGTCAGGGCGGCCGCAGAGGCGCAGCCAGCCAAACAATGATGCCAGAAGACGGGCAGCGTTACCAAGGAGCTTGTTGCGTGTGTCAATACAAAGTCAAATCACACCTGAGGGACGTTTTAATGGTCACAGAGGACACATTTTAGACGTGTTCACTTCAACATGGGCAAGGAGAATAAGTTTCTGAGCCACCTTGAACACATGCAGCATTACTGCTGTTCAAGGTAGCTGTAAAACATAGAAACACCTGGGGGAGGGGGGACAGGTTCCCTTCAATTTCAGTTCTTGTGTCTGCGTGGCGGTCGCAGGACACGTTGCCGGCTACACAGCAGGGGAACAGCTGGCGGTGCTGGACCCCACTGACACATTGGCTGGTGTTTTTCTCTGTGCAGCTAGCACATCTGGGCAAAAACTGGCGGTGTTAGAGCCCAGGGTCAGCAGGAGGAGCAGGGGGAGCGGAGTGTAGGCCGAAGCCTGCACTCGAGCAAGTTGAAAGGAAACCTTTAACCCCCCCCCCCCCCCCAGGCGTTTGTAGCTGAAAGAGCCATTGTGTACAGCACTAATGCTGGAAAAGGTAAACTTAGCTCTTTTAATTATGGTCCTTGCACATGCGGAACCTAACAGTTATGAAATGTGTCCCCTCACAGCGTTAAACCGTCCGGTAGGTGGAACTTTCCTTTGTCGTGTGACGCAGCACAGCCATCATTTTTACCCCCTTGGCGCCGTGCGCCGCCTCCTCAGCGTTGTTTTAATCTGTCCCGGAGCCTGCGCTGTTAGGTTAGCCCTTGGCCATGCACACATTTTGCGCTGCCCGTCTTCTGACCTCATTTGGTGTCAGGCTGGCTGCGCCTGTGCGGGTGCGCTGGCCGAGATCCCGCCTCGCAGTGTCGTCTAATGTAATCCCACCGCGGGCCTGTGATCCGTGCCCGTGCGCAGTGCATATCCTCTCCTCTCACTCCCCTCCCTACGGCTTTTTCAGACTGTGCGGTGTCACGGCCGTGGCATGCTATTAGGGACCAGCTGACATCGCACAGTCTGAAGAAGCCGTAGGGAGGGGAGTGAGAGGAGAGGATATGCACTGCGCACGGGCACGGATCACAGGCCCGCGGTGGGATTACATTAGACGACACTGCGAGGCGGGATCTCGGCCAGCGCACCCGCACAGGCGCAGCCAGCCTGACACCAAATGAGGTCAGAAGACGGGCAGCGCAACATGTGTGCATGGCCAAGGGCTAACCTAACAGCGCAGGCTCCGGGACAGATTAAAACAACGCTGAGGAGGCGGCGCACGGCGCCAAGGGGGTAAAAATGATGGCTGTGCTGCGTCACACGACAAAGGAAAGTTCCACCTACCGGACGGTTTAACGCTGTGTGGGGACACATTTCATAAGTGTTTGGTTCAGCATGTGCAAGGAGCATCACGAAAAGAGGCACTTTTTCCCTTTGCATCATTACTGCTGCACAAGGTGGCTCCTTCAGTAACAAACGCCTGGGGGGGGGGGGGGTCAGGTTCCCTTACATTTAACTTGTTGTGCCTGCGTGGCGGGCGCAGTACACGTTGCCGTATACACAGCAGGGGAACAGCTGGCGGTGCTGAACCCCACTAACACATTGGCGAGGTGTTTGGCTCTGTGCGTACAGCACTTCTGGACGGCAACTAGCGGTGTTGGAGCCCAGGGACAGGTGGAGGAGGAGGAGGTTGGAGGAGGTTGGAGGAGGTAGGAGGGATTGCCACACACACAGCAGGGGAACAGCTGACGTTACTGAACCCCAATAACAGAGGAGGGACTGTTGACTGTGCGTACAGCACTTCTGGACGGCAACTGGCGGTGTTGGAGCCCAGGGACGGGTGGAGGAGGAGGAGGTTGGAGGAGGTAGGAGGGATTGCCACACACACAGCAGGGGAACAGCTGACGTTACTGAACCCCAATAACACAGGAGGGACTGTTGACTGTGCGTACAGCACTTCTGGACGGCAACTGGCGGTGTTGGAGCCCAGGGACGGGTGGAGGAGGAGGAGGTTGGAGGAGGTAGGAGGGATTGCCACACACACAGCAGGGGAACAGCTGACGTTACTGAACCCCAATAACAGAGGAGGGACTGTTGACTGTGCGTACAGCACTTCTGGACGGCAACTGGCGGTGTTGGAGCCCAGGGACGGGTGGAGGAGGAGGAGGTTGGAGGAGGTAGGAGGGATTGCCACACACACAGCAGGGGAACAGCTGACGTTACTGAACCCCAATAACAGAGGAGGGACTGTTGACTGTGCGTACAGCACTTCTGGACGGCAACTGGCGGTGTTGGAGCCCAGGGACGGGTGGAGGAGGAGGAGGTTGGAGGAGGTAGGAGGGATTGCCACACACACAGCAGGGGAACAGCTGACGTTACTGAACCCCAATAACAGAGGAGGGACTGTTGACTGTGCGTACAGCACTTCTGGACGGCAACTGGCGGTGTTGGAGCCCAGGGACGGGTGGAGGAGGAGGAGGTTGGAGGAGGTAGGAGGGATTGCCACACACACAGCAGGGGAACAGCTGACGTTACTGAACCCCAATAACACAGGAGGGACTGTTGACTGTGCGTACAGCACTTCTGGACGGCAACTGGCGGTGTTGGAGCCCAGGGACGGGTGGAGGAGGAGGAGGTTGGAGGAGGTAGGAGGGATTGCCACACACACAGCAGGGGAACAGCTGACGTTACTGAACCCCAATAACAGAGGAGGGACTGTTGACTGTGCGTACAGCACTTCTGGACGGCAACTGGCGGTGTTGGAGCCCAGGGGCAGGTGGAGGAGGAGGAGGTTGGAGGAGGTTGGAGGAGGTAGGAGGGATTGCCACACACACAGCAGGGGAACAGCTGACGTTACTGAACCCCAATAACAGAGGAGGGACTGTTGACTGTGCGTACAGCACTTCTGGACGGCAACTGGCGGTGTTGGAGCCCAGGGACAGGTGGAGGAGGAGGAGGTTGGAGGAGGTAGGAGGAGGTAGGAGGGATTGCCACACACACAGCAGGGGAACAGCTGACGTTACTGAACCCCAATAACAGAGGAGGGACTGTTGACTGTGCGTACAGCACTTCTGGACGGCAACTGGCGGTGTTGGAGCCCAGGGACGGGTGGAGGAGGAGGAGGTTGGAGGAGGTAGGAGGGATTGCCACACACACAGCAGGGGAACAGCTGACGTTACTGAACCCCAATAACAGAGGAGGGACTGTTGACTGTGCGTACAGCACTTCTGGACGGCAACTGGCGGTGTTGGAGCCCAGGGACAGGTGGAAAAGCAGAGGAACACAATGTAGGCCGAAGCCTGAGAAAGTCGAAAGGGAACCTTTAACCCCCCCCCAAGGCGTTTGTAGCTGAAAGAGCCAGCTTGTGCAGCACAAAAGATGCAAAAGGAAAAGGTGGCTCTTTTCATCATGCTCCTTGCAAACACAGAACTAAACACTTATAAAATGTGTCCCCTGCAACCGTAAAACCGTCCCGGAGGTGGGACTTTCCTTCGTAATGTGACGCAGCCCAGCCGTCATTCCTACCCCCCCGGCGCCGCGCACCGGCTCCTCAGCGTTGTTTTATTCCGTCAAGGAGCCTGCGCTGTTATGTTATCCCGTGGCCAGGCACACTTAGCGCTGCCCGTCTTCTGGCATCATTTGGTGTCTGGATGGCTGCGCCTGTGCGGCCGCGCTGGCAGAGAGCCCGCCTCGCAGTGTCTTCTGATTTAATCCCACTGGGGGCCTGGGATCCATGGACATGCGCAGTGCATATCTGAACCTCCACCTCTCACTCATCTCCCTATGGCTTCTTCAGACTGTGCGGTGTCACGGCCGTGGCATGCTGTTAGGGACCAGCTGACACCGAACAGTCTGAAGAAGCCATAGGGAAATGAGTGAGAGGTGGAGGTTCAGATATGCACTGCGCATGTCCATGGATCCCAGGCCCCCAGTGGGATTAAATCAGAAGACACTGCGAGGCGGGCTCTCTGCCAGCGCGGCCGCACAGGCGCAGCCATCCAGACACCAAATGATGCCAGAAGACGGGCAGCGCTAAGTGTGCCTGGCCACGGGATAACATAACAGCGCAGGCTCCTGGACGGAATAAAACAACGCTGAGGAGCCGGTGCGCGGCGCCGGGGGGGTAGGAATGACGGCTGGGCTGCGTCACATTACGAAGGAAAGTCCCACCTCCGGGACGGTTTTACGGTATCAGTGGACACATTTTATAAGTGTTAAGTTCTGCGTGTGCAAGGAGCTAAACAAAAATAGCTACCTTTTCCTTGTGCAGCATTACTGCTGCACAAGGTGGCTCTTTCAGTAACAAACGCCTTGGGGGGGGGGGGACAGATTCCCTTACATTTCAGTTGTTGTGTCAGCGTGGCGGTCGCATGACACATTGCCGGCTACACAGCTGGGGATCAGCTGACGTTACTGAAACCCAATAACACTGGGTCGTATGTTTTGACTGTGCAGACGGCACGTCTGAGCCTCAACTGGCGGTGTTGGAGCCCAGGAATTTAAGTTCAGGTGGTAGAAAGATGAACACAACAGGAGACCTGGATAACGTATACAGTGACCTAATTATTCAATCAGGAGGAGGAGTGGCAAATTCCGGCGAGATCCAGGCCTTGTTCATTTTCAGGAAAGTAAGCCGGTCAACGTTATCGGAGGATAGTCGCATGCGACGGTCAGTTAGTACACCACCTGCAGCACTAAAGACACGTTCCGATAATACACTGGCCGCAGGGCAAGACAGCACCTCCAATGCATACTGGCTTAGCTCTGGCCATGTATCCAGCTTTGAGACCCAAAACTTGAAAGGGGAAGAGCCGTCTGGGAGTACAGCAAGAGGGCAAGACATGTAGTCTGTCACCATCTGACGGAACCGTTGCCTCCTGCTGACTGGAGCCGTCTGTGATGGTGTAGACTTTTGTGGCGGGCACAGAAAACTGTGCCACAGTTCGGCCATACTGGTCTTGCCTTGGGCAGAGGCACTGCTTCTGCTCCCTCTTTGTGCAGAGCCTCCACCACGGCCTGGACGCACTGAGCTGCTTTGGAATGCACTAGCAGCACTTCTCTCAGTTGGAATGGAGAAGATGATGGAATTGACCAGTGTGTCTTGGTACTCCCGCATTTTTCGCTCCCGGTTCAACGGTGTGATGAGGCTTTCTACGTTGTCCCGGTAGCGAGGATCGAGGAGGGTGAACACCCAATAATCAGACATGTTGAGAATGTGGGCGATGCGGCGGTCGTTTCTCAGGCACTGCAGCATGTAATCCACCATGTGCTGCAGACTGCCAACTGCCCAAGAAACGCTGTCCCCTGCTGGAGGCGTTATCTCTTCCCGCTCGTCATCACCCCACCCTCGCTGTACACACTGAGTACTGGACAATTGTGTAACTCCCTCCTCTGGACGGATGTCTTCCTCCTCCATTGACTCCTCCTCATCCTCCTCACAAACGGTCCCCTGCCTACGCGTTTGTGAGGAACCACGTGGCGCTGACTGTCCAGAAGATGATGGAAATGGTGAATCCTCATCCTCCACCTCTTCCACAACATCATCCCTTAGCGCTTGCAGTGATTTTTCAAGCAGGCAGATAAGGGGGACAGTCATGCTGACTAGTGCATCATCTGCACTCGCCATCCGCGTGGAATAATCAAAGGGACGCAAAACCTGGCAGACGTCATTCATAGTGGCCCACTCTGTGGTTGTGAAGTCTGTACGGCGCTGACTGCGACTTTTTTGCGCCTGAAGCAGCTGGTACTCCATTACAGCTTGCTGCTGCTCACACAACCGCTCCAACATATGTAACGTGGAATTCCACCTGGTAGGTAGGTCACATATGATGCGATGTTCCGGCAGGCGGTGTCGGCGCTGCAGAGCCGCAATGCGCGCTTTGGCCGTGCTGGAACGCCGCAAGTGAGCACACTCTAGGCGGACCTTGTGCAGCAGTGCATCAAGATCCGGATAGTCCCTCAAAAAGCTCTGCACGACCAAATTGAGCACATGTGCCAGACATGGGATGTGAGTGAGGTTGCCGAGGCCCAGAGCTGCCACCAGATTTCGGCCATTATCACACACTACCATGCCTGGCTGGAGATTCGCTGGCACAAACCACACATCGCTCTCCTGCTTGATGGCATTCCAGAGCTCCTGCGCTGTGTGGCTACGATTCCCCAAGAAAATTAATTTCAAGACGGCCTGTTGACGTTTGGCCACGGCTGTGCTCATGTCGGTCGTAACAGGTACACGTTCATCACGGGTCCATGTGGAGGTGGACTGTGACGGCTCCTGCAGCGATGATTCTGAGGAACTTGTGTAAGAGGAGGAGTCAATGCGTACAGAATGGATTCCTGCAATCCTTGGAGTGGGCAGGACACGTCCTGCGCCACTCGCACGGTCTGTACCCGGCTCAACGACATTAACCCAATGGGCAGTGAGGGAAAGGTATCGCCCCTGTCCATGTTGACTGGTCCACGCATCGGTGGTGAGGTGGACCTTGCTACTGACGGCGTTCAGTAGCGCGTGTTTTATGTGTCCCTCCACATGCTTCTGCAGGGCAGGGACGGCTTGCCTGCTGAAGTAAAAGCGGCTGGGCACTTTGTACTGTGGGACTGCCAATGACATGAAGTCACGGAAGCTGTCAGTCTCCACCAGCCTGAATGACAGCATTTCCAGTGACAAAAGTTTGGCAATGCCTGCAGTCAGAGCCTGTGCTCGTGGGTGGTTTGACGAGAAAGGCCGCCTTTTCTCCCATGCCTGTACTACCGATGGCTGTAGACTGGGCTGGGAGTGTGTGGATGACTGGGAAAGTGGCGCTGCGGGTGGAATTACAGCGGGTCTCTGGACAACAGGGGCAGAGGTTCTTCCACGGCGATCCTGGGAGGACGCCGAACCAGCTGCGTGTGAGGTAGAGGAAGAGGCAACACGAGCTGAAGAGGTGGTAGCTGCCGCTGTTGGTTGGCCTACCTCTTCAGTGTGTTTTTCTAACTCCGCCGGGTGCCTGTTGCGCACATGTTTCCACATGTTGGAGGTATTGAGGTTGCTGACATTTTTCCCTCTTTTGACTTTTTGATGACACACGTTGCATCTGACATAGCAAATGTCATCTGCAACTGTGTCAAAAAAGGACCAGGCACTGCAAGTCTTGGGAGCGCCCTTTTTGGCTTTTGGAAGAGACATGCTCCTAACGGGTGCCAAAGCGGAGGCTGCAGGATCCGCAGTCTTCCCCCTCCCTCTCCCTCTTTGGGCCGTACGGGGAATCTCTTCCTCAGAGCTGCTCCCACCACCTTCCTGTCCCTCACGCCAAGATGGGTCGAGGACCTCATCATCTACACTACCCTCTGCCCCCAACTGCTCCTCCTGGGTAGTCTCAGCAGCAGAGCACGCACCAGTAAGTGGCACCTGAGTGTCATCATCAGCTGATGCGGCCTGCGATGTGGTGACCGGAGCCACTGGCCCACCCGCCTCTTCAGAGGAAGACAGAAAAAGCTGTTGGGCATCACTGCACCCTGCCTCTTCTTCCATTTCTCCAATGCTGCTTGGCTGGCCCCCTGTTTCCAAGCCAAGAGATTCAGAGAACAGAAGTAGAGACGGCTCCTGTCCTGGGCTCTCTGTCTGCCTGGGCAATTTGGCAGGTGGTGAAGAGACAGATGGCTGCTCTCCAGTGCTCTGTGTCTGAGAGGATGTGGCACTAATGGAAGTTGATGCATTAGCTGCCATCCATCCGACAACAGCTTCAATTTGTTCTTCACGCAGCAGCGGTGTACGGCGCTCGGACACAAAGCTTCGCATGAACGACTGTTGCCTGGTGAAAGTGGGTGCTGATGAGTCACCGGTGCCCGCAGCAGGCACAGAATCCCCACGTCCCCTCCCTGCTCCGCGACGGCTCCCACGCCCCCGTGCCTTACTCACTGCCTTCTTCATCTTGGTTGACTGATAAAGATAAGCAGAAAAGTACTAACGGCTTTGTGTGCTTATTCCTGAGCAACTCCTCCTAACAGGTATAAGAAGCACTAATTATCTAAAGTGTGGACTAGACACAAATATGAGCTAATGTGGCCTACAGAAATGTAAAGTGGTGTAACTGGTGTGTTTGGTGAACTTTATTATTTATTTATTTTTTGGGGGCTGAACTGACAACAGATAGAGCTGCAGTCACACGGAGACCGTGCAGACAGACGTAAACGGCGCTACAAGGCCCAAAAACCCTCCTCTACTTTATCCTATGTAGTGTTTTTCCACAAATTAGCTGGAGACGGGTGGAAAGACACTAATAGGATTTTTTTGAATAAATTAGCAGCAGACTACACTATTTGGAAAAAAAAGAAAATTGATTTGGCGGTATGACACAGTGAAAAACCCTGAGCTGGAGACAACCAGGCTATAGCTGCTCACAGATTACAGGGCGAGCTGCAGTCACACGGAGACCATGCAGACAGCCGTAAACGGCGCTGCAAGGCCCAAAAACCCTCCTCTACTTTATCCTATGTAGTGTTTTTCCACAAATTAGCTGGAGACGGGTGGAAAGACACTAATAGGATTTTTTTAAATTAATTAGCAGCAGACTACACTACTTTGAAAAAAAAGAAAATTGATTTGGCGGTATGACGCAGTGAAAAACCCTGAGCTGGAGACAACCAGGCTACAGCTGCTCACAGATTACAGGGCGAGCTGCAGTCACACGGAGACCGTGCAGACAGCCGTAAACGGCGCTGCAAGGCCCAAAAACCCTCCTCTACTTTATCCTATGTAGTGTTTTTCCACAAATTTGCTGGAGACGGGTGGAAAGACACTAATAGGATTTTTTTAAATTAATTAGCAGCAGACTACACTACTTTGAAAAAAAAGAAAATTGATTTGGCGGTATGACGCAGTGAAAAACCCTGAGCTGGAGACAACCAGGCTACAGCTGCTCACAGATTACAGGGCGAGCTGCAGTCACACGGAGACCGTGCAGACAGCCGTAAACGGCGCTGCAAGGCCCAAAAACCCTCCTCTACTTTATCCTATGTAGTGTTTTTCCACAAATTAGCTGGAGACGGGTGGAAAGACACTAATAGGATTTTTTTGAATAAATTAGCAGCAGACTACACTACTTGGGAAAAAAAAAAAAAAGGAACAGTATGAGGCAATGAACCACCCTCCCTGAACTGAATACAACCAACTATGGATGGCCTATGTGGCTGCACTCAGACTGGAGACTGGGCTGCACTCACACACACACACACACAGACCCTGCAGATCGCTGTGAAAACAGCGCTACAAGGCAAAAGCAAGGTGAATAGTAGGTGAACACAGCGGTTGCTAAATTAGCCTTTGGAAAGCACAAAGAAGCAAATCGCTATCTCTAAACTGTCCCTCAGTCAGCAAACAGCGTCCTGTCACTAACTGAATTCACAGCAGAGTGATCGCAAAATGGCGCCAGCGACTTTTAAACTGCATCATGACATCATTACACCAGCCAATCACAGCCTTGCCAGTAGTTTCATGCCCTCCATGCTAAACAGGATGTGCCCACACTTGGAATCAATCTCATTGGCTGAATTTCTGCTTTTTGAATCTTAGAACTTCCGATTCCGGTATCCGATACGCGGCAAGTATCGGAATCCCGGTATCGGAATTCCGATACCGCAAGTATCGGCCGATACCCGATACTTGCGGTATCGGAATGCTCAACACTAGTCCTTGATGAAACCATGTGCCTTCTTTTCCCGTAAGTTTTCGCCTGCCAAACGCAATTATGATGTCGGCAATCAGGAATTGTTGGCTATGAAGTGGGCGTTTGAGGAGTGGTGACATTGGCTTGAGGGAGCTAAGCACCGTATTGTGGTCTTGACCGATCATAAGAATCTGATTTACCTCGAGTCTGCCAGACGGCTGAATCCTAGACAGGCTCGATGGTCCTTGTTTTTTTCCCGTTTTGATTTTGTGGTCTCGTATCTTCCGGGTTCTAAGAATATTAAGGCTGATGCCCTCTCTAGGAGTTTTTTGCCTGATTCTCCTGAGGTCCTTGAACCGGTCGGCATTCTGAAAGAAGGGGTGGTCCTCTCTGCCATTTCCCCTGATTTATGATGGGTTCTTCAGGAATTTCAGGCTGACAAACCTGACCGCTGTCCGGTGGGGAAACTGTTTGTTCCTGACAGATGGACTAGTAGAGTGATTTCTGAGATTCATTGTTCTGTGTTGGCTGGCCATCCTGGTATTTTTGGTACCAGAGATTTGGTTGGTAGGTCTTTTTGGTGGCCTTCTTTGTCACGTGATGTGCATTCTTTTGTGCAGTCCTGTGGGATGTGTGCGCGGGCCAAGCCTTGTTGTTCCCATGCTAGTGGGTTGCTTTTGCCATTGCCGGTCCCTGAGAGGCAGGCCCTGGACGCATATTTCTATGGATTTTATTTCTGATCTTCCGGTTTCCCAAAGGATGTCGGTTATCTGGGTGGTTTGTGACCGGTTCTCTAAGATGGTTCATTTGGTGCCTTTGCCTAAATTGCCTTCCTCTTCAGATTTGGTTCCGTTCTTTTTTCAGCATGTAGTTCGTTTGCATGGTATTCCGGAGAATATTGTGTCCGACAGAGGTTCCCAGTTTGTTTCTAGGTTTTGTAGGGCCTTTTGTGCTAGGCTGGGCATTGATTTATCTTTTTCTTCCGCATTTCATCCTCAGACAAATGACCAGACCTTGGAGACTTATTTGAGATGCTTTGTGTCTGCTGATCTGGATGATTGGGTGGCTTTCTTGCCATTGGCCGAGTTTGCACCTTAATAATCGGGCTAGTTCGGCTACTTTGGTTTCACCCTTCTTTTGCAATTTTGGTTTTCATCCTCGTTTTTCTTCAGGGCAGGTTGAACCTTCTGACTGTCCTGGTGTGGATTCTGTGGTTGACAGGTTGCAGCAGATTTGGGCTCATGTGGTGGACAATTTGGTGTTGTCTCAGGAGGAGGCTCAACGTTTTGCTAACCGTCATCGGTGTGTTGGTTCCCGGCTTCGTGTTGGGGATCTGGTTTGGTTGTCTTCCCGTCATGTTCCTATGAAGGTTTCTTCACCAAAGTTTAAGCCTCGGTTTATTGGTCCTTATAGGATTTCTGAGATTATTAATCCGGTGTCTTTTCGATTGGCGCTTCCGGCCTCTTTTGCTATCCATAATGTCTTCCATAGATCTTTATTGCGGAAATATGTGGTGCCCGTTGTTCCCTCTGTTGATCCTCCAGCCCCTGTGTTGGTTGATGGGGAGTTGGAGTATGTGGTTGAGAAGATTTTGGATTCTCGCTTTTCGAGGCGGAGACTTCAGTACCTTGTCAAATGGAAGGGTTATGGCCAGGAGGATAATTCTTGGGTTTTTGCCTCTGATGTCTATGCTGCTGATTTGGTTTGTGCCTTTCATCTGGCTCATCCTGATCAGCCTGGGGGCTCTGTTGAGGATTCGGTGACCCCTTCTCAAGGGGGGGGGGTACTGTTGTGAATTCTGCTCTTGGGTTCCCTCCGGTGGTTGTTAGTGGTAATGCAGTTGTCCCTGGATTGCAATCCTGGGCAGGTGTCCCTGCTGATTGCAGTGCTGACTGGGGTATTTAAGGTTGCAGGATTCATTAGTCCTTGCCAGTTGTCCATTGTTCTTAGACGTTTTGGATCTCAGTCTGGTTCCTCCTGCCTTGCTGCCAAATCAGCAAATATAAGTGTCTGTTTTTTTGTTTCTGCAGCACACATCCTGTGTGCTTTACAGATCAGTGCTATTTATTGTTTTTTCTTGTCCAGCTCAGACTGTGTCAGGATTTTTCCAGTCAAGTTGGATTCTCAGGAGATGCAGATATACGTTCCATGTCTTTAGTTAGATGGTGGAATTTTTGTATTTTCTGCTGTGGATATTTTCAGGGTTTTAATACTGACCGCTTAGCATTCTGTCCTATCCTTTCCTATTTAGCTAGAGTGGCCTCTTTTGCTAAACCCTGTTTTCTGCCTGCGTGTGTCTTTCCTCTAATACTCACAGTCAATTTTTGTCGGGGGCTGCCTGTCCTTTGGGGTTCTGCTCTGAGGCAAGATAGGAGTCCCATTTCCATCTATAGGGGTATTTAGTCCTCTGTTGTGAATTTGGATTCTGGGCTCCCCCGGTGGCCGCTTGTGGAATTGGACTTGTCATCCTCTTTCCTGTTTCACCTGTTTCCATCAGTAGTGGGTGTCGCTATTTAAGCTCATTTCTCTGGTGGTTTCTTGCCGGTCAACAATGTTATCTGATGCCTCTCAGTGCTTGTTCCTGCTTCTGACAACTACTAGATAAGTTGGACTTTTGTCCATGTTTCGTTTTGCCTATTTGTTCCAGTTCACAGCTGAAGTTTTGTTACTGTGTCTGGAAAGCTCTCGTTGATCAGGGATTGCTACTCTGGTGTTATGAGTTAATGCCAGAGTTTAAGGTAATCTCTGGATGGTGTTTTGTTAGTGTTTTTCTGCTGACCATGAAAGTATACTATCTGTCTTCTGCTATCTAGTAAGCGGACCTCAAATTTGCTAAAGACTATTTTCCTGCTGCGTTTGTGGTTTCATCTGAACTCACCGTCATTATATGTGGGGGGCTACTGTCTTCTTTGGAATATTTCTCTAAGAGGTGAGCCAGGTCTTATATTTCCCTCTGCTAGCTATTTAGGTCTTAGGCCAGAGCTGGGCATCTAGCAATAAATAGGAAATGCTACCTGGCTATTTCTAGTTGCGCGGCAGGCTTAGTTCATGGTCAGTATAGTTCCATCTTCCGAGAGCTTGTCCCTCTATAGGCTTGCTATGATCTCTGCCTGCAGAGATCACGACAGTTTGACCGGCCCATAAAGTGTTATAGACCCAGGTTGAGAAAGGAGAGTTATAAGAAGTCTGCTGGAATTTTTTTTTTTTTTTTTTTTTTCCTCCAGTTTGCCTTGCTGCAGTCTTTTTTCTCTCTCTCCTCCTAATCTCTGTATGGCTCTGTGTGCACCTGACAATAATGGATCTTCAGAGTGTAACTGCGGGTTTGAATAATCTCATCACGAAAGTACAAAATTTACAAGATTTTGTGGTACATGCTCCAGTATCTGAGCCGAGAATTCCTTTGCCGGAGTTCTTCACAGGGAATAGAGCTAGCTTCCAGAATTTCCGAAATAATTGTAAGCTTTATTTGTCCCTGAAGTCTCGTTCAGCTGGAGACCCTGCTCAGCAGGTTAGGATTGTGATTTCCTTGCTCAGGGGTGACCCTCAAGATTGGGCCTTCTCATTGCCAGCAGGGGATCCTGCGTTGCGCGATGTGGATGCGTTTTTTCTGGCCTTGGGCTTGCTTTATGAGGAACCTCATTTGGAACTTCAGGCAGAAAAAACTTTGATGGCACTATCTCAGGGGCAAGACGAAGCTGAGGTTTACTGCCAAAAATTCCGTAAATGGTCTGTGCTTACTCAGTGGAATGAGTGCGCCTTGGCGGCAACTTTCAGAGAAGGTCTCTCTGATGCCGTTAAGGATGTTATGGTGGGGTTCCCTGTGCCTGCAGGTCTGAATGAGTCCATGACAATGGCTATTCAGATTGATAGGCGTCTGCGGGAGCGCAAACCGGTGCACCATCTGGCGGTGTCTATGGAAAAGACGCCAGAAAGTATGCAGTGTGATAGTATTCTGTCCAGGAGCGAGCGACAGAATTTTAGACGGAAGAATGGATTGTGCTTCTATTGTGGGGATGTAAGGGTATTCATGGGGACTTACCTTTGGTTTCTATTTCGTCGTCCATTCCCTCTGAAGTCCCTGAGTTCCTCTCTGATTATCAAGACGTCTTTGACGAACCCAAGCTTGGGTCGTTACCTCCGCACCGTGAGTGCGATTGTGCCATAGATTTGATACCGGGTTGCAAATATCCAAAGGGTCGTTTGTTTAATCTGTCTGTGCCGGAACATGCTGCTATGCGGGAATATATAAAGGAGTCTTTGGAAAAGGGACATATTCGTCCATCTTCTTCTCCCTTGGGAGCTGGGTTTTTCTTTGTCTCAAAAAAGGACGGCTCTTTGAGACCATGTATTGATTATCGGCTTCTGAATAAGATCACTGTTAAGTACCAATACCCATTGCCATTGCTTACTGATTTGTTTGCTCGTATAGAGGGTGCTAAGTGGTTCTCTAAAATTGATCTTCGTGGGGCGTATAATTTGGTGCGGATCAGGCAGGGGGATGAGTGGAAGACCGCATTTAATACGCCCGAGGGCCACTTTGAGTATTTGGTCATGCCTTTTGGTCTTTCTAATGCCCCTTCAGTTTTCCAGTCTTTTATGCATGATGTTTTCCGCGATTTTCTGGATAAATTTATGATAATATATCTGGATGATATTCTGATTTTTTCTGATGACTGGGACTCTCATGTCCAGCAGGTCAGGAGAGTTTTTCAGGTTCTGCGGTCTAATTCTTTATGTGTGAAGGGGTCTAAGTGCGTTTTTGGGGTCCAGAAAATTTCCTTTTTGGGGTATATTTTTTCTCCCTCTTCCATTGAGATGGATCCCGTCAAGGTGCAAGCTATTTGTGACCCGGACTCTCCTGGTAATGCTGAACCCACAGGTATCCTTAGGGAGGGAGTAATTTTGTCGGCCGTTTCTCCTGATCTGCGGCGGTCCTTGCAAGAGTTTCAGGCGGATAGACCGGATCGTTGTCCGCCTGATAGACTGTTTGTTCCGGATGATTGGACCAGTAGAGTCATCTCTGAGGTACATTCTTCTGCATTGGCAGGTCATCCCGGAATTTTTGGTACCAGGGATTTGGTGGCAAGATCCTTCTGGTGGCCTTCCCTGTCACGAGATGTGCGAGTCTTTGTGCAGTCATGTGACATTTGTGCTCGGGCCAAGTCTTGTAGTTCTCGGGCTAGCGGACTGCTGTTGCCCTTGCCTATTCCTAAGAGGCCTTGGACACACATCTCGATGGATTTTATTTCAGATCTGCCTGTTTCCCAGAAGATGTCTGTCATCTGGGTGGTCTGTGACCGTTTCTCTAAAATGGTCCATTTGGTTCCTCTGCCCAAGTTGCCTTCTTCTTCTGAGTTGGTTCCTCTGTTTTTTCAGAATGTTGTCCGATTGCACGGTATTCCTGAGAATATTGTTTCTGACAGAGGTACCCAATTTGTGTCTAGATTTTGGCGGGCATTCTGTGCTAGGATGGGCATAGATTTGTCTTTTTCATCTGCTTTTCACCCTCAGACTAATGGCCAGACCGAGCGGACTAATCAGACCCTGGAGACATATCTGAGGTGTTTTGTCTCTGCTGACCAGGATGATTGGGTTGCTTTTTTGCCATTGGCAGAGTTCGCCCTCAATAATCGGGCCAGCTCTTCCACCTTGGTGTCCCCGTTTTTCTGTAATTCGGGGTTTCACCCTCGATTTTCCTCCGGTCAGGTGGAATCCTCGGATTGTCCTGGAGTGGATGCGGTGGTGGAGAGATTGCATCACATCTGGGGGCAGGTTATGGACAATTTGAAGTTGTCCCAGGAGAAGACTCAGCGTTTTGCCAACCGTCATCGTCGTGTTGGTTCTCGGCTTTGTGTTGGAGATTTGGTGTGGTTGTCTTCTCGTTTTGTCCCTATGAGGGTCTCTTCTCCTAAGTTTAAACCTCGGTTCATCGGCCCTTATAGAATATTGGAGATTCTTAATCCAGTTTCTTTCCGTTTGGACCTCCCTGCGTCCTTTTCCATTCATAACGTTTTTCATCGGTCGTTATTGCGCAGGTATGAGGTACCTGTTGTACCTTCAGTTGAGCCTCCTGCTCCGGTGTTGGTGGAGGGTGAGTTGGAGTACGTTGTGGAGAAAATTTTGGACTCTCGTGTTTCCAGACGGAGACTCCAGTATCTGGTCAATTGGAAGGGTTACGGCCAGGAGGATAATTCTTGGGTCAATGCATCTGATGTTCATGCTTCTGATCTTGTTCGTGCCTTCCATAGGGCTCATCCTGGTCGCCCTGGTGGATCTGGTGAGGGTTCGGTGCCCCCTCCTTGAGGGGGGGGTACTGTTGTGAATTTGGATTCTGGGCTCCCCCGGTGGCCGCTTGTGGAATTGGACTTGTCATCCTCTTTCCTGTTTCACCTGTTTCCATCAGTAGTGGGTGTCGCTATTTAAGCTCATTTCTCTGGTGGTTTCTTGCCGGTCAACAATGTTATCTGATGCCTCTCAGTGCTTGTTCCTGCTTCTGACAACTACTAGATAAGTTGGACTTTTGTCCATGTTTCGTTTTGCCTATTTGTTCCAGTTCACAGCTGAAGTTTTGTTACTGTGTCTGGAAAGCTCTCGTTGATCAGGGATTGCTACTCTGGTGTTATGAGTTAATGCCAGAGTTTAAGGTAATCTCTGGATGGTGTTTTGTTAGTGTTTTTCTGCTGACCATGAAAGTATACTATCTGTCTTCTGCTATCTAGTAAGCGGACCTCAAATTTGCTAAAGACTATTTTCCTGCTGCGTTTGTGGTTTCATCTGAACTCACCGTCATTATATGTGGGGGGCTACTGTCTTCTTTGGAATATTTCTCTAAGAGGTGAGCCAGGTCTTATATTTCCCTCTGCTAGCTATTTAGGTCTTAGGCCAGAGCTGGGCATCTAGCAATAAATAGGAAATGCTACCTGGCTATTTCTAGTTGCGCGGCAGGCTTAGTTCATGGTCAGTATAGTTCCATCTTCCGAGAGCTTGTCCCTCTATAGGCTTGCTATGATCTCTGCCTGCAGAGATCACGACAGTCCTCCGGCTGTGTCGAGGTGTCTAGGATTGTTAGGCACACCCCACGGCTACTTCTAGTTGCGGTGTTAGTTCAGGGTTTGCGGTCAGTACAGGTTCCATCTACTCCTGAGAAAGTCTCATGTGGCTCCAAGGTCACCGGATCATAACAGTCCGCTAACGATTGGAGCTAATTTTTCATTCAAAAAGTCAAATGGCGCTCCTTCCCTTCCGAGCCCTGCCGTGTGCCCACACAGTGGTTTACCCCCACATGTGAGCTATCAGTGTACTCAGGAGAAATTGCCCAATAAATTTTATGATCCATTTTATCCTGTTGCCCATGTGGAAATGAACAAATTGAGGCTAAAATAATTTTTTAGTGAAAAAAAAGTACTTTTTCATTTTTACGGATCAATTTGTGAAGCACCTTTTTGTTCAAAGTGCTCACTATGCATCTAGATAAGTTCCTTGGGGGGTCTAGTTTCCAAAATGGGGTCACATGTGGAGGAGCTCCAATGCTTAGGCACACAGGGGCTCTCCAAACGCGACATGGTGTCCGCTAACGATTGGAGCTAATTTTTCATTCAAAAGTCAAATGGTGCTCCTTCCTTTCCGAGCCTTGCCGTGTGCACAAACAGTGGTTTGTAACCACATGTGAGGTATCGCTGTACTCAGGAGAAATTGCCCAACACATTTTAGGATCCATTTCATCCTGTTGCCCATGTAAAAATGAAAAAATTGAGACTAATATAATTTTTTTGTGAAAAAAAAAAGTACTTTTTTATTTTTAAGGATCAATTTGTGAAGCACCTTGGGGTTCAAAGTGATCACTATGCATCTAGGTAAGCTCCTTGGGGGGTCTAGTTTCCAAAATGTCATCACTTGTGGGGTAGCTCCAATGTTTAGGCACACAGGGGCTCTCCAAACGCGACATGGTGTCCGCTAAAGATTGGAGCCAATTTTTCATTGAAAAAGTCAAATGGCGCTCCTTCCCTTCCGAGCCCTGTCGTGCGCCCAAACAGTGGTTTCCCCCCCACATATGGGGCATCAGCGTACTCAGGACAAATTGTACAATAACATTTGGGGTCCAGTTTCTCTTTTTACCCTTGGGAAAATAAAAAAATTGTTGCTAAAACATAATTTTTGTGACTAAAAAGTTAAATGTTCATTTTTTCCTTCCATGTTGCTTCTGCTGCTGTGAAGCACCTGAAGGGTTAATAAACTTCTTGAATGTGGTTTTGAGTCCCTTGAGGGGTGCAGTTTTTAGAATGGTGTCACTTTTGGGTATTTTCAGCCATATAGACCCCTCAAACTGAGTTCAAATGTGAGGTGGTCCCTAAAAAAAATGGTTTTGTAAATTTCGTTGTAAAAATGAGAAATCGCTGGTCAAATTTTAACCCTTATAACTTCCTAGCAAAAAAAAAATTGTGTTCCCAAAATTGTGCTGATGTAAAGTAGACATGTGGGTAATGTTATTTATTAACTATTTTGTGTCACATAACTCTCTCGTTTAACAGAATAAAAATTCAAAATTTGAAAATTGTGAATTTTTCAAAATCGACCTAAATTTACCACTAACGTGAAGCCCAATATGTCACGAAAAAACAGTCTCAGAACCGCTAGGATCCGTTTAAGCTTTCCTGAGTTATTACCTCATAAAGGGACACTGGTCAGAATTTAAAAAAACGGCCAGGTCATTAAGGTCCAAATAGGCTGGGTCATGAAGGGGTTAAAAGCTGTTATAGTGTCTGCTATTACTACCTCTTGTGGTAGGGCATTCCACAGTCTGTTTGCTCTCAATCTAACAAACCCTTTGCTATTTATCTGCCAGAATCGCCATTCTTTCATTTGTGCCCCCTGGTACTTAGCATGGTCCTTGGAAGAAACAAGTCATGTGTCAGTCATACATACAGTATAAATTAGATCTCTTCTGAGACATCTTTTTTCTAAGCTAAACAAGACCAACTTTCCTACCCTCTCATCATATGAAAAGCCTTTCAACCTATTACAACAACTTCTGAATATCTTTTTAAAATGTGAAGTCCAAAACTGGATCCCATATTCTAGATGTGGTCTCACAAGTGAGTTATAGATGGGTAACAATACACTGGGATAACAGGATTGTATCTCTCTTTTTATATACCCTAAAATCTTGTTGCTTTTAGGGCTGCTGCTGGTCAAATTAATTGTAACCAGAAAAACGAAGTCCTTCTCCTGTTCTGTATTCTTGAGTATACTTCCACTAAATGTATATACAGCAATAGGATTATTCCATCCTAGGTGCATTACTCTACATTTATCAACATTAAAGCTCATTTGCCAAGTGTTTGCCCATTTGGACATCTTCTGCAGATTTTTTTGATGTACTCATACAATTTAATGGGCAAACGTATGCCAAGTAAGTGTCTTTTTTTCCATAATCTATACAGCGCTGAAGTGCGACTGAAATCCTGAACTTCTAATTGGAAAGTTCACATGCCCATGCTGCTAACCCATACCCACTTTCCAAAATAGTTATCTCTATCGCAAATATGACTTTTTCTGACATTGGAGGAAATAAAAATTTACTGTAATTTAATTTATATTTAATTCCAAAATACATATTAGGCTTCTATTTTTTTCCTAATTATTAGGCAATACCAAGGTACCTCAGTCCATTACATACCCAACACCAGGCATAGGTAAGGAACAAGTGAGTGAGATTATAAGTTGCTCAGCTGAGATGAAACTGCAAGGTAACCCAGGACAGCATTTTGGCATCCCACCACCGTCATGTCGCTTAAATGTTAGAGTCTATAATGATCTCTTTCCTCCTCAAAAAGTAATACAGTCATGGCCAAAAGGGTTGGCACCCTTGAAATTTTTACAAAAAAGTGAAGTATGTATCCCAGAAAATTATTACAATTACACGTTTTGTTATACACATTTTTCTTTCCTTTGCGTATATTGGAACAACACAAAAAGAAATCAAATAAGCAAGCCAAATTGGACATAATTTCACACAAAACCCCAAAATTGATTGCACATAATTGTTGGCATCTATCTAAAATCTTGGGTAAACAACTTTGTTTCAAGAATGTGATGCCCATACAAACTCACCTGTGGCAAGTAACAGGTGTGGGCAATTTGAAAATCCCACCTGAAATCAGATAAAAAGGGGAGAATTTGACTCAATCTTTGCATTGTATCTGTGTGTGCCACACTAAGCATCAAGGGCAGAAAAGTGAGACACGAAGTGTCTGAGAACAAAATTTGTTGAAAATATCAACAATCTCAAGGCTATAAATACATCTACAGAGATCTTAATATTCCTTTGTCCATGAAGCACAGCATAATCAAGAAGTTTATAACCCATGGCACTGTAGCTAATCTTCCTAGACATGGAAAGCAGAGAAAAACTGATGAAAGGTTGCAGTGCAGGATAGTTCTGATGGTGCATAAGCAGCCCCAATCGAGTTCCAAAGAAATTCAAGCTGCACTGAAGGCTCAGGTGCATCAGTACAAGTGCATCCTATCCATTGACATTTGAATGAAATGAAATGGTATCGCAGGAGACCCAGCAGGACCACACTGCTGACACAGAGACACAAAAAACTAGACTGCAGTTTGTCAAAATGTACGCAAATAAGCCAAAATCTTTCTGGGAACGCATTTTCAAGACAGATAAGTCTAAGGTAAAGCTTTTTGGTAAAGCACATCATTCTACTCTTTACTGAAAACAAATGAGGCCTAAAAAGAAAGGAACACAGTACCTACAGTCAAATACGGTGGAAGATCAAAGATGTTTTGTTTATTTTTACTGCCTCTGGCATTGGTTGCCCTAACTGTGTGCAAGTGTCAGAAAGCTGGGTTTGCATCCTATGTCATGGGTCTTCCAGCAGAAAAATTAGCCCAAACATATTACAAGAAGCACCCATAAATGGATGAAAACAAAGCTCTGGAGAGTTCTGAAGTGGACAACAATGAGTCTGGATCTCAATCCCATTGAACACCTGTGAAGAGATCTTATAATTGCTGTTGAGGGAAGGTACCCTTCAAATGTGAGAGACTTGAAGCAATGGTCCAAATTTCCAGCTGAGAAGTGTAAGAAGCTTGCTAATGGTTATAGGAAGTGATTGATTTTAATTACTTATTCCAAAGGGTGTGCAACCAAATATTGAGCTGAGTATGCCAACAATTTTGTCCATCCCATGTCCATTTTTCTTTTTTTTTCTCTTTTTTCTTTTGTGTTATTCCAAAATAAACAAAGGAAGTAAACGAGTGTAACAAAACAAGTGTATTTGCAACAATTTTCTGGGAGAAATACTTCATTTTCTGGATCAATTTCAAGGGTGGCAACATTTTTTACCACGACTTTATAATGTATATACAGTGGGGTGAAAAGATGTTTGCCCCGTTCCTGATTTTCTATTCTTATGCATGTTTGTCACACTTAAATGTTTCCGATCACCAAACAAATTTAAATATTAGACAAAGATGACACAAGTAAACACAAAATGCAGTTTTAAGGGAAAAAGAAAACCAAGCCTACAGGGCTCTGTATGAAAAAAGTTATTTCCACCCTTAAAACATAAATTAACTGTGGCTCATCACATCTTTGGGAAGTTCTGTTCAAATGCACTCGCCACACCGAGGTCTGATTACTGCCGGATAGCCAAACCATTACCACCAAATAGAGAAATAGCAGATATAAACCAGAATTTTCTCACATTAGTAATCAATCTTTATTAATACAAACAACTCGGCAGATAGAACAACCTGTAAAAAAAAATATTAAAAAACAATTAAAGGACAGTGTGGTTATAGGTTAATTACAGGCATATTGTTATCACAAATACCACTTTAAATAGAAACTCTATATGGGTGAATGTATATAAATAAAGAATGCAAATAGCACTGCCCAGTACCCTAACGCGCGTTTCCCGTGCAGCTTCGTCTGTGGTCACCCCCTGCAGAACCACTCCTTTGTATGGGTTGTCTTGCTAATTACCTATCATTTTTACTGTTGTCTGTTCCATTTGTGCAACAGCAGGATAAATTGATTCCCAATCTGTGTTTCGTCATATCTCAACATATTCATTTCACAGAAGTGTTATTGACTTAGAGTTACATTGTGTTGTTTAAGTGTTACCTTTATTTTTCTGATCAGTGTATATATACAGTAGTGTGAAAAAATGTTTGCCACCTTCCTGGTTTCCTATTCTTTTCCATGTTTGTTACACTTAAAGGGAACCTGTCATCAAGATTGTGCACAGTAACCTACACAGTGTCAGGTCGGCGTTGTTATACTGATTAAAATGCTACCTTGGTTGATGAAATCCTTCTTGTGGTTGTTGTCTAATCTTTATTTTCAGCTTTGAGTTAATGATATGCTCATGCTTCAGGGTGGCCTGTGGGGGTGTCTTCATGTGGTGCTCTCATTAGGCATTCATAACGCAGCCCACTGACAAGTTTCTGATCTCTTAGTAATCTGCCCCCTAGTTTACATAATGAAAAAAAAAAACCTTTCTGCAGGCAGGTGCTAACTGGGATCCATGACCTTACGAATATCATGAACCAAGAAATCATTTTAATCAGTATAATGGCTTCGACCTGACACTGTCTGTAGGTTAGTGTGCACAATTCTGCTGACAGGTTCCCTTTAAATTTGTCAAGTTTAGCAGAGGAAGCCTGATGATATTACGTTGTTTCACAGCCAAAGATGTTGGATACTTGACCAGAATTGATGGTGGTCTCAATTAGGAGCTATATGTGAGTATACTACAAGAAGAATTACTTTGTACACTTGAGTACTATAGGTATGAAAAGGATGACATATTGTTCCAGCAAGACAATAACCCATAGCATGCTTCGGGACTAGTGAAGAAATGGATCAATAACAATGAAGTAGAGGACTTTATTGGTCCCCACAGTTCCAACACCTCAACCGAACTGAACACTTGTAGATAGAGTTGAAGAAGATGCTGTATACATTCTCAAGTGAGTTGACCAGTATGCACCAACTTTGGGAATGTGTAGAAGAGACCTGGGATCAGATTTTGGTTGAGACATGCTTGAATCTGATTGAGAACATACCCAGAAGGTAGTGTTGACAGCCAAAGGTGGATTTACAAAAGTCTAACAAATAAAAATTAAAATTTAGATTGTTAAGATCTAAACAAAATTGTATGTTTGGGATTGTTGCCTCCCTGAAGTTATTGCATATTGGATAAGTATTTGCCTGTATTTCTCAGCATTGACAAATTGTTAAAGACCATTGTCTTAGTGGTCAGCGAAAGAAACAGTGCAGCAGATGAAAGATACATCATATTTACATTACTTCAAAAAATGAACATTTCATAAAAAAGTCATTATTTCAGCGAAATGTCTGCATCTACTAAATTTACCTTAACCCCTTTCTGACCTCGGACGGGATAGTACGTCCGAGGTCAGAACCCCCGCTTTGATGCGAGCTCTGGCGGTGATCCCGCATCAAAGCCGGGGCATGTCAGCTGTTTTGAACAGCTGACATGTGTCCGCAATAGCGACGGGTGGAATCGCGATCCACCCGCTGCTATTAACTAGTTAAATGCCGCTGTCAAACGCTGACAGCGGCATTTAACCGGCGCTTCCGGCCATCGGGCCAGAAATGAGGGCATTGCCGACCCGTCACATGATCGGGGGTCAGCGATGCATCAGAAGGGTAACCATAGAGGTCCTTGAGACCTCTATGGTTACTGATGCCGGCCTGCTGTGAGCACCACCCTCTGGACGGCGCTCATAGCAAGCCTGCAATTCAGCTACATAGCAGTGATCTGATGATCGCTGCTATGTAGCAGAGGCGATCGTGCTGTGCCTGCTTCTAGCCTCCCATGGAGGCTATTGAAGCATGGCAAATGTAAAAAAAAAAGTTAAAAAAATGTGAAAAAAATAAAAGAAATATAAAAGTTTAAATCACCCCCCTTTCGCCCCATTCAAAATAAAACAATAAAGAAAAAAAAAATCAAACCTGCACATATTTGGTATCGCCGTGTTCAGAATCGCCCGATCTGTCAAAAAAAAAGGATTAACCTGATCACTAAGTGGCGTAGCGAGAAAAAAATTAGAAACGCCAGAAATACTTTTTTTAGATCACCGCGACATTGCATTAAAATGCAATAACGGGCGATCAAAAGAACGTATCTGCACAAAAGTGGTATTATTAAAAACATCAGCTCGGCACACAAAAAATAAGCCCTCACCCGACACCAGATCATGAAAAATGGAGACGCTACTGGTATCAGAAAAAGGCGCATTTATTTTTCTTTTAGCAAAGTTTGGAATTTTTTTTCACCACTTAGATAAAAAAAAAAACTAGACATGTTTGGTGTCTATGAACTCATAATGACCTGTAGAATTAAAATGGCAGGCTAGTTTTAGCATTTATTGAACCTAGCAAAAAAGCCAAACAAAAAACAAGTGTGACATTGCACTATTTTTGCAATTTCACCGCACTTGGAATTTTTTCCCGATTTCCAGTACATGACATGGTAAAACTAATGATGTCGTTCAAAAGTGAAACTTGTCCCACAAAAAATAAGCCCTCACATGGCCATATTGATGGAAAAATAAAAAAGTTATGGCTCTGGGAAGGAGGGGAGCGAAAAACGAACACGGAAAAATGGATAATCCCAAGGTCATGAAGGGGTTAAAATATCCAACCTAACACAGTATAATGCAGATGATCCCAGACACTTCCTTTAAATCATGTGCATACCAATAAGACAAGACAGCATGTTATTTATTTGCCAATATCTAATCCATATGCCTCCATATGAAAAAAGAATAATTTTATGCAAGACCTTGAGTGTGTGGAGATTGATAGATGATGATATATCCCCCTTATTGGGCATATGTTGTTGCTTCAAAAGCATGTGGCATTGGAAGTTACAGTTACTGTATAATTATAGTTAACATATGTACATAAATAACTACAATCAGAAAAGTGTTTACTGATAAAATTGCTGGCTCCAAGTTAACATTTTCATAATTTAAAGCAACTTTTCACTTTTTACTTAACCTTAAACCAGGTAAGAAAACTTGTATTATTTAAAGCGACATTAGACTTTTCACTCTCCCTTATTACAGGATAGAACACCTGTATTAACATGAAAGTAAATCTTTATTTTCATAGTCAATAATAACCTATATATTCCTTATTTTCAATAACCTGAATAACATATCTATTAGGGATGAGTGAACTTGCTCGGTGATACTCGAATGTCACTCAAGTATCTGGGTGCTTGGATATGCTTGTTACTTGGAGAGCATTGGGTGGTGTTCGATTTAAAAATCAAATCCCTGCTCCTCATGTTTGGCGCCTTTTACCTAGCCACTAAGCATGCAGGGATTGTCTGTGCATCACTGTAATGACGTAGTGGTGGCATTACTGTGATTAGCTGGCCATATTGCATCATCAGGGGCATAAAAGGACTGGCGCCGCCACACTCGGCTCCCTGATGCCATTGCAGAGCTCAGGTGGACAGTACATAAGTACGTATTGGAGGGAGAGAGTGCTTGTCCAGGGCAGTGTGTGCACAGTTTAACTAATCTGAGTCCTCTAGTATTGATACTTGTGCTGATGCAGAACCATATGAAAAGCCCTTCTAAGGGTTAATATTGTGCTTTGCTGTTTATGTCAGATACATTGTGCATTTAGCCTAGGGACAGATGCAGGAACAAGGAGAGTGGTAGAATAAATGCTCATGGCAGGGCTGAATGCTTAACAGTCTGTTGCTAAATATATAGGTGCCGCATCTGACCACATTTTATTTTTGGGGTGTAAAAATTGACTATGTTGTCATTAATAGAGTATTATGTGCTTTGTGTTACATTTCTGTGATATATAAACTCCCAAAAAGCGTTTTACTGGATTCAATTACTCACCCATACAGTTTTACGTGTCTCTCTGGTACATTTCGTTGGTATCCAGCATTCACAAAAAGTGTTGAAAAATTTATTTGGATTCAATTCCTTATCCATAAAGGATTACCTGGTCTGTGATATATTTCGTTGGTGTATAACACTCAAAAAAACATGGATTTTGTGTTGGGGGATTCAATTACTTACCTTTATAGTATTATGTGGTCTGTGGTACATTTCGGTTGTATCTAACAGTCAGAAAAAGGGTTGTAAAATATTTCTGCATTCAATTACTCACCCATATAGTATTGCATGCTCTGTGGTACATTTCGTGGGTATCTAACATTCACAAAAGCATTGAAATTTTTTTCTGAATTCAGTTCCTCATCCATAGAGTATTACTTGGTCTGTAGTACATTTCGTTGGTAAAAAAAAAAGTTGAAACATTTAAATGCATTGAATTACTCACCTATATAGTATTACGTGCTCTGTGGTACATTTCAGTGTTGCAAAATAAGTACAAAACCTGTTTAAATTTTTTTTTTATTCAATTACTCACTCATATAGTGTTATGTGGTCTGTGGTACATTTTGTTTGTATCTTACAGTCAGAAAAAGTGTTGCAAATTTTTTTCTGCGCTAAATTACTCACCCGTATAGTGTTATGTGCCTGTGGTACATTTCTTTGGTATATTGCATTAACAATCAATGTTGAAAAATGTATTTGGATTTAATTTCTCATCCATAAAGGATTATGTTGTTTGTGGTACATTCCGTTGGTATATTACGTGGTCTGTGGTACATTTCATTGGTATATAACACTCCCAAAAAACATAGATTTTTTGGGGGGATTCAATTGCTCACCCTTATAGTATTATGTACTCTTTGGTACATTTTGGTTGCATCTAGCAGTCAGAAAAAGCATTGTAAAATATTTCTGAATTCAAGTACTCACCCATTTAGTATTGCGTGCTCTGTGGTACATTTCATTGGTATATAACTTTCACAAAATGCGTTGAATTTTTTTTCTGTATTCAGTTCCTCATCCATAGAGTATTACTTGGTCTGTAGTACATTCTGTTGGTATATAAAACTCACAAAAAGAGTTGAAACATTTTTCTGCATTCAATTACGTGCTCTGTGGTAAATTTCAGTGTTATAAAATGTGTACAAAACCCGTTTAAAAATGTTCTTGATTCAGTTACTCACCCATATAGTATTATGTGGTTTATGGTACTTTTCATTTGTATCTAACAGTCAGAAAAAGTGTTGCAAATTGTTGCAAATCTATTGTACATTTTGTTGTTATCTAACATGCACAAAAATTGCTGAAAATTTTTTGGGATTCAGTTACTCATCCATACACTATTGTGTGACCTGTGGTATATTTCTTTGTTATATAAAGCTCACAAAAAGCATTGTAAAATTATTCTCGATTCAATTACTTTTTGTTACATTAAAGTGGGATTAAACGCCCCCAAAAAATGCTTTGCCTGCTGCAGGTGACCAATTTTATTTTTCAATAAAAATTTGGTTTCCGGAGACTTAGGAATTACAAAATACGTAAGATGTTTGGTAAGGGACAGGGAAGTGGAAGTGCTGATGACGGTGTACGCAAGCACCGAGGACGTGGGGCAGGTGTGACTACACCCGTTGCTGGAGCACAAGAAACATGCCCATCCATGACAGTTTCCTGCCCCACTTTGCATTGAGACATGGTTCACCACTTCTGAAGAAAGAGAAGTGCGAACAGATGGTCGGTTGGATAGCAGATAATGCTTCACCAATCATGCTTGGCAGCAACACCCTATCTTCCACACTGTCCAGTATCACCAGCCACCAGTTTGCATCACTTAATCCTCACCCTGCTACTGCTTCCTCCCAACATATTGAATCCCAAGAGACTAGCCCACACTGGAACACTCCAAAGAGTTGTTTAAAATATATCTTCTTGATTTGTGGCTTCTCACCCTTCATGTTCCAAGAGGGACAGGAGAAGATTCTGTTTAGTGATGCACAAAACTTAGAGCAGCCACGGCCACAAGAAAATGACTGTGAGGAATGGAAAATTTTGTCTAAGGAGGAAGATTATGATGAGACACAGTTGCCAATAAGTTAGATTGTTGTTAAAGCACCAAGTAAGGTGATGAATGACGAAGTCACCAATTCAACCGAGTCATCAGCACTGACAGGGAGGGATCAGCAGCACTGAAACAGGCAGGAAGAGGCACTGGTGTGACCAGAGGGACAAGGCGGGCAACTTCAGCAAAGCACCAACACTTCTCTGACAAAGAGTCAGGTGTTTCACAGTCTTGTACTTTTTTAAGAGAGTTCTGAGACAAACAAAATGGCCATGACAAGATCAGCAGGGGCTTGACCACTAAGAACCTAACCACCACCAGCATGATCAGGCACATATCATCTAAGCACCTGACTCGGTGGGCTGAACACCAGTGTTCACGATTAGAACCATCGGGCAACACCACTGCCTCTTCCCCTGTGCTAGGTGTTTCCCAATCCCCTGTCCATAACACTGGCACAGACAACTCCTGCCCTGCAACTATCCTTGCAAATTCTGACTTACCATCATCAGGCACTTCAAAATCCTTGTCCCAGCACAGCATTCAGCTGTCCCTACCTCAGGCCTTGGAACGAAAGAGAAAGTTTCCAGCCACCCACCTGGAGGCCCAAAGGCTAAATTGACACATTTCCAGGCTGCTTGCCATGGAAATGCTGTTTTGGCTTGTTGACACTGAGGATGTCTGCCAACTCATAGCAGCAGCTATCCCTCATTACTCAGTCCCCATTCAACTCTTTCTTTCCAGGTGTGGCGTCCCTGCCTTTTACCAGCATGTGTCCAGGTCCAGGAACATCACCCATGCCTTTACCAATGCGGTCATTGGGATTGTTCACTTAACAACCAACACATGGATAATCGCTTGTGGCCAGGGATGCTACATTTCACTGATGGCACACTGGGTGAAAATTGCGGAGTCCCAACCTGGCAAGGCACATGTGCTTCCGTGTTGTGAACTCTATTTTTGGGCTCCCTCTAGTGGTCACAAGCGGTACTGTGTAGTGTTGTCTTTGCAGGTTGGCAGCATCTGCTGGTTCGTTATCCTTGGTTGGTTTCCTATTTAGCTCACCTGGATACTCAGTTCCTTGCCTGCTCTCAATGTATTCAGTGCTCTTCAGATTCCTTGTGACTACCTTGCTCCCAGTCTCTCCAAGACAAGCTAAGTTTTTGTTTGCTTATTTTTTAATTATCAGCATTCATCATGTTTCTTGTCCAGCTTGCTAAAATGTGATTTCCTCGCTTGCTGGTTGCTCTAGGGGACTGAGTTTCTCCCCCCACACCGTTAGTTGGTGCGGGGGTTCTTGAAATCTCAGTGTGGATATTTTGTAAGGGTTTTTTACTGACCGCACAGACCCCTTTTCTATTTTCTGCTATCTAGTATTAGTGGGCCTCATTTGCTGAATCTGCTTTCACCCCTGTGTATGTGCCTTCCTCTTACCTCACCGTTATTATTTGTTGGGGGCTTCTATATCTTTGGGGATTATTTCTCTGGAGGCAAGTGAGGTCTTTCTTTCTCTCTAGGGGTAGTTAGTTCCTCAGGCTGGCTCGAGACGTCTAGGATTTTAGTCACATTCACCGGCTACCTCTAGTGTGTTGGATAGGTTCAGATTTGCGGTCAGTCCAGTTTACCACCTCCCTAGAGCTTGTCCTATGTTTTGTTACTTAGCTGGAGTATTTTGTGATCCTCAACCACTAAGGATCATAACACTCCCAACAATGAAAATTGCTGGCCCTACTTGTATCAGGGTTTCCTCCACCTCTTACATCTGATCCTGCACCCGCTGCTGCTCCTCCGCATCCTACATATCCGATGTGTTATCTCAGAGCATGTTGTGCACATCAGCCAGAAGCTGGAAGCTCTGCAGCACTGCCTCAGTGAAGTGCCAACAGGCTCTGCTGAAGCTAATTTACATAGGAGGCAAACCACACACCACGGCAGAATTACTTAAAGGAATAACAGACCAGACAGATCTGTGGCTTTTGCCAGTCATGGTTGTGTGTGATAATGGGCATAACCTGGTGGCGACTATGAAGCTTGGCAATCTCACACATGTACCATGTTTAGCACATGTGCTCAACTTGATAGTTAAGTGGTTTCTTAAAATGTACCCAGATTTGTGAGAGCTTCTGGTCCAGGTACACCTTGTCAGTGGCCATTTCCAAAAGTCGGCTACAGCTGCCTCAGCTCTGGCAGTGATGCAGCAGCACATGCAATTGCCAGCTCACTGACTGGTGTGTGATGTACCCACATGCTGGAACTCCACACTGCACATACTGGCAAGTGTTGTGAAATTGGATTCTGGGCTCCCCCGGTGGCCACTTGTGGAATTGTACTTGTGTGCATCATCCCCTCTGTTCACCTGCTCCTATCAGGATGTGGGAGTCGCTATATAACCTTGCTCCTCTGTCAGTTTCATGCCGGTCAACAATGTAATCAGAAGCCTTTCTGTGCATGTTCCTGCTACTAGACAACTCCCAGCTAAGTTGGACTTTTGTCCTTGTGTGTTTTTGCATTTTGTTCCTGTTCACAGCTGCTGTTTCGTTACTGTGTCTGGAAAGCTCTTGTGAGCGGAAATTGCCACTCTGGTGTTATGAGTTAATGCTAGAGTCTTAAAGTAATTTCTGGATGGTGTTTTGATAGGGTTTTCTGCTGACCATGAAAGTGCCCTTTCTGTCTTCTTTCTATCTAGTAAGCGGACCTCGATTTTTGCTAAACCTATTTTCATACTACGTTTGTCATTTCATCTAAAATCACCGCCAATATATGTGGGGGCCTCTGTCTGCCTTTTGGGAAAATTTCTCTAGAGGTGAGCCAGGACTGTCTTTTCCTCTGCTAGGATTAGGTAGTTCTCCGGCTGGCGCTGGGCATCTAGGGATAAAAAAAGTAGGCATGCTACCCGGCCACTTCTAGTTGTGCGGCAGGTTTAGTTCATGGTCAGTATAGTTTCCATCTTCCAAGAGCTAGTTCTCATATATGCTGGGCTATGTTCTCTCGCCATTGAGAATCATGACAGTTTGACCGGCCAAAAAAAAGGGTTAAATTACTGGCTGAGAAAGGAGAGAAAAAAGAAGTCTGCTACAATTTTTTTTTTTTTTTTTTTCCCTCTAGTTCTGAGTGTGCTCTTAATTGAATCACTTGCTAGTCTGCCTATACTGCAGCCTTCCTCTCTTTCTCTCCTTCTTATCCTTGAATGGCTCTGTGTTCACCTGTTTCAAATGGATCTTCAGAGTGTAGCTACAGGTTTGAATAATCTCGCCACAAAGGTACAAAGTTTGCAAGATTTCGTTGTTCATGCACCTATGTCTGAGCCTAGAATTCCTTTGCCTGAATTCTTCTCGGGGAATAGATCTCACTTTCAAAATTTTAAAAATAATTGCAAATTGTTTTTGTCCCTGAAGTCTCGCTCTGCTGGAGACCCTGCACAGCAGGTCAGGATTGTAATTTCCTTGCTCCGGGGCGACCCTCAAGACTGGGCTTTTGCATTGGCACCAGGGGATCCTGCGTTGCTCAATGTGGATGCGTTTTTTCTGGCCTTGGGGTTGCTTTATGAGGAACCTCATTTAGAGCTTCAGGCGGAAAAGGCCTTGATGTCCTTGTCTCAGGGGCAAGATGAAGCTGAAATATACTGCCAAAAATTCTGCAAATGGTCTGTGCTTACTCAGTGGAATGAGTGCGCCCTGGCGGCGATTTTCAGAGAAGGTCTCTCTGATGCCATTAAGGATGTTATGGTGGGGTTCCCTGTGCCTGCGAGTCTGAATGAGTCCATGACGATGGCTATTCAGATCGATAGGCGTCTGCGGGAGCGCAAACCTGTGCACCATTTGGCGGTGTCTACTGAGAAAACGCCAGAAAATATGCAATGTGATAGAATTCTGTCCAGAAGCGAGCGGCAGAATTTTAGACGAAAAAATGGGTTGTGCTTCTATTGTGGTGATTCAACTCATGTTATATCAGCATGCTTTAAGCGTACTAAGAAGCCTGACAAGTCTGTTTCAATTAGCACTTTACAGTCTAAGTTTATTCTATCTGTGACCCTGATTTGTTCTTTGTCATCTATTACCGCGGACGCCTATGTCGACTCTGGCGCTGCTTTGAGTCTTATGGATTGGTCCTTTGCCAAACGCTGTGGGTATGATTTGGAGCCATTGGAGGCTCCGATACCTCTGAAAGGGATTGACTCCACCCCATTGGCTAGTAATAAACCACAATACTGGACACAAGTGACTATGCGTGTTAATCCGGATCACCAGGAGGTTATTCGCTTTCTGGTGCTGTATAATCTACATGATGTTTTGGTGCTGGGATTGCCATGGCTGCAATCTCATAACCCAGTCCTCGACTGGAGAGCTATGTCTGTGTTAAGCTGGGGATGTAAAGGAACTCATGGGGACGTACCTTTGGTTTCCATTTCATCATCTATTCCCTCTGAGATTCCTGAATTCTTGTCTGACTTTCGTGACGTTTTTGAAGAACCCAAGGTTGGTTCACTACCTCCGCACCGGGAGTGCGATTGTGCCATAGACTTGATCCCGGGTAGTAAGTACCCTAAGGGTCGTTTATTTAATCTGTCTGTGCCTGAACACGCGGCTATGCGAGAATATATAAAGGAGTCCTTGGAAAAGGGACATATTCGTCCTTCGTCATCTCCCTTAGGAGCCGGTTTTTTCTTTGTGTCTAAGAAAGACGGCTCTTTGAGGCCGTGTATTGATTATCGACTTTTGAATAAAATCACGGTTAAATATCAATATCCGTTACCACTGCTTACTGATTTGTTTGCTCGTATAAAGGGGGCCAAGTGGTTCTCTAAGATTGATCTCCGTGGGGCGTATAATTTGGTGCGAATCAAGCAGGGGGATGAGTGGAAAACCGCATTTAATACGCCCGAGGGCCATTTTGAGTATTTGGTGATGCCTTTTGGTCTTTCAAATGCCCCTTCAGTCTTCCAGTCCTTTATGCATGACATTTTCCGCGATTATTTGGACAAATTTATGATTGTGTATCTGGATGATATTCTGATTTTTTCGGATGACTGGGACTCTCATGTCCAGCAGGTCAGGAGGGTTTTTCAGGTTTTGCGGTCTAATTCCTTGTGTGTGAAGGGTTCTAAGTGTGTTTTTGGGGTTCAAAAGATTTCCTTCTTGGGATACATTTTTTCCCCCTCTTCCATCGAGATGGATCCTGTCAAGGTTCAGGCTATTGGTGATTGGACGCAACCCTCTTCTCTTAAGAGTCTTCAGAAATTTTTGGGCTTTGCTAACTTTTATCGTCGATTTATTGCTGGTTTTTCTGATGTTGTAAAACCGTTGACTGATTTGACTAAGAAGGGTGCTGATGTTGCTGATTGGTCCCCTGATGCTGTGGAGGCCTTTCGGGAGCTCAAGCGCCGCTTTTCTTCCGCCCCAGTGTTGCGTCAGCCTGATGTTGCTCTTCCTTTTCAGGTTGAGGTCGACGCTTCTGAAATCGGAGCTGGGGCGGTGTTGTCGCAGAGAAGTTCCGACTGCTCCGTGATGAGACCTTGTGCCTTTTTTTTCCCGTAAATTTTCGCCCGCCGAGCGGAATTATGATATTGGGAATCGGGAGCTTTTGGCCATGAAGTGGGCTTTTGAGGAGTGGCGTCACTGGCTTGAGGGGGCCAGACATCAGGTGGTGGTATTGACTGACCACAAAAATTTAATTTACCTTGAGTCTGCCAGGCGCCTGAATCCTAGACAGGCGCGCTGGTCGTTGTTTTTCTCTCGGTTTAATTTTGTGGTGTCTTACCTACCGGGTTCTAAGAATGTTAAGGCGGATGCCCTTTCTAGGAGTTTTGAGCCTGACTCCCCTGGTAATTCTGAGCCCACAGGTATCCTTAAAGATGGAGTGATATTGTCTGCCGTTTCTCCAGACCTGCGGCGGGCCTTGCAGGAGTTTCAGGCGGATAGACCTGATCGTTGCCCACCTGGTAGACTGTTTGTTCCTGATGATTGGACCAGTAGAGTCATCTCTGAGGTTCATTCTTCTGCGTTGGCAGGTCATCCTGGAATCTTTGGTACCAGGGATTTGGTGGCAAGGTCCTTCTGGTGGCCTTCCCTGTCACGAGATGTGCGAGGCTTTGTGCAGTCTTGTGACGTTTGTGCTCGGGCCAAGCCTTGTTGTTCTCGGGCTAGTGGATTGTTGTTGCCCTTGCCTATCCTGAAGAGGCCTTGGACGCACATCTCGATGGATTTTATTTCGGATCTGCCTGTTTCTCATAAGATGTCTGTCATCTGGGTGGTGTGTGACCGTTTCTCTAAGATGGTCCATCTGGTTCCCTTGCCTAAGTTGCCTTCTTCTTCCGAGTTGGTTCCTCTGTTTTTTCAAAATGTTGTTCGTTTGCATGGTATTCCGGAGAATATCGTTTCTGACAGAGGGACCCAATTCGTGTCTAGATTTTGGCGGGCATTCTGTGCTAGGATGGGCATAGATTTGTCTTTTTCGTCTGCTTTCCATCCTCAGACTAATGGCCAGACCGAGCGGACTAATCAGACCTTGGAGACATATTTGAGGTGTTTTGTGTCTGCGGATCAGGATGATTGGGTTGCTTTTTTGCCTTTGGCGGAGTTCGCCCTCAATAATCGGGCCAGCTCTGCCACCTTGGTGTCCCCGTTTTTCTGTAATTCGGGGTTTCATCCTCGATTTTCCTCCGGTCAAGTGGAATCTTCGGATTGTCCTGGAGTGGATGCTGTGGTGGAGAGGTTGCATCAGATTTGGGGGCAGGTGGTGGACAATTTGAAGTTGTCCCAGGAGAAGACTCAGCTTTTTGCCAACCGCCGTCGTCGTGTTGGTCCTCGGCTTTGCGTTGGGGACTTGGTGTGGTTGTCTTCTCGTTTTGTCCCTATGAGGGTTTCTTCTCCTAAGTTTAAGCCTCGGTTCATCGGCCCGTACAAGATATTGGAGATTCTTAACCCTGTGTCCTTCCGTTTGGACCTCCCTGCATCCTTTTCGATTCATAATGTTTTTCATCGGTCATTGTTGCGCAGGTATGAGGTACCGGCTGTGCCTTCCGTTGAGCCTCCTGCTCCGGTGTTGGTTGAGGGTGAGTTGGAGTACGTTGTGGAAAAGATCTTGGACTCTCGTGTTTCCAGACGGAGACTCCAGTATCTGGTCAAATGGAAGGGATACGGTCAGGAGGATAATTCTTGGGTCACTGCCTCTGATGTTCATGCCTCCGATCTTGTCCGTGCCTTTCATAGGGCTCATCCTGATCGCCCTGGTGGTTCTGGTGAGGGTTCGGTGCCCCCTCCTTGAGGGGGGGGTACTGTTGTGAAATTGGATTCTGGGCTCCCCCGGTGGCCACTTGTGGAATTGTACTTGTGTGCATCATCCCCTCTGTTCACCTGCTCCTATCAGGATGTGGGAGTCGCTATATAACCTTGCTCCTCTGTCAGTTTCATGCCGGTCAACAATGTAATCAGAAGCCTTTCTGTGCATGTTCCTGCTACTAGACAACTCCCAGCTAAGTTGGACTTTTGTCCTTGTGTGTTTTTGCATTTTGTTCCTGTTCACAGCTGCTGTTTCGTTACTGTGTCTGGAAAGCTCTTGTGAGCGGAAATTGCCACTCTGGTGTTATGAGTTAATGCTAGAGTCTTAAAGTAATTTCTGGATGGTGTTTTGATAGGGTTTTCTGCTGACCATGAAAGTGCCCTTTCTGTCTTCTTTCTATCTAGTAAGCGGACCTCGATTTTTGCTAAACCTATTTTCATACTACGTTTGTCATTTCATCTAAAATCACCGCCAATATATGTGGGGGCCTCTGTCTGCCTTTTGGGAAAATTTCTCTAGAGGTGAGCCAGGACTGTCTTTTCCTCTGCTAGGATTAGGTAGTTCTCCGGCTGGCGCTGGGCATCTAGGGATAAAAAAACGTAGGCATGCTACCCGGCCACTTCTAGTTGTGCGGCAGGTTTAGTTCATGGTCAGTATAGTTTCCATCTTCCAAGAGCTAGTTCTCATATATGCTGGGCTATGTTCTCTCGCCATTGAGAATCATGACAGGCAAGGCTTTATGAGAGAGGCCAGTTGTCAAGTACCAGTTCCAACATGTCCGTTGGTATTCTGGTCAGCCTCCACACACAACAACTGAAGAGTGGGCATGGATGTCTCACATTTGTGCATTTCTCAAAGATTTCCACAAAGATAGTGAGCGGGGATTACACCATACAATGATCCCGATTCAGTGCCTGCTGAAACAGATGGAGCTCACAATTAAAGATGAAGCTGTGCATGCGGACCAGATGGAGATGGAGGAAGGCATGACACAGGAAGATACTACCCATCCCAGTGTCATTTCATCTGCTCGGTGTGGACTGTGTAACAATCAGGAGGTGGAAGATGAGGAGAAGAAGGTGGAACAGGAGCTGTTGGCTAGCACAACAGGCTTGTACCCACACAACCTTTGTCTCGTCTCTGCTACATGGATAGGCTAAGGAAGGGAATGATGAGGAAGACAAGGAAGAGAGAAGAAGGAGATGGAAAATCGTCGTCATGGTGGAGAAAGGAATATGGCGACTTTATGTACCGCTGACTTTCCCGTGACCCTTGCATTATATTTATTTTGGCAAAAAAGTACTGGTTGTTCACCCTGCTAGACCTAGGCTATAAAGAGAACTTTGCATCTCTCCTTCCTGAAACAGAGAGGCCTTCTAAAACGTTGTTATGCCAGAAGGCCATTGTTGAAAATATGTTTAAAAAATTCCCATCAGACCATGCTATCAGCAGGGATCAGGCTTCCTCCTTGCCCAACCAAGGAGAAGATGTGAGGGAGACAAACAACAGAGTCAGGGGTACAGTATCAAAGACCTGGGCCAATTCATTTACACCATCCCAGCATCTAGTGCTGATGACTGAGTACTTTTGACAACGAGGGAAAGGTTTTAAAAATGGACAAGCAATACCTGTCCGACCAAACCAACATACTCCCTAATTCCTCTGTGACCTTCAACTATTGGTTCTCAAAGCTGGACATCTGGTATGAGCTGTCCCTCTATGCCTTGGAGGTGTTGTGCTGCCTTGCCACTAGTGTTTTGTCTGAGTGGGCTTGTTGCGCCACTAGGGGCGTCATAACAGACAGGTGCTTTCGTCTGTCAACAGAAAAAGCTGACAGGCTCACTCTGATAAAATTGATCAAAGCCTGTATTAGCTGACAGTTTTCCACAGTACCAGATGACAGCATCACATAAAGTGTTTTAATGTTCAATATATGAATGAGGCCCTCCAGTTGTAGCATTCAAGGGTGTGTGAATGACTCTCGTTATAATGTTTTTCTGGCTCTGCAAACCCTTTATGAGTATAGGAGTACATCAACTACATTTTATTAATGCTTTATGAGACACTACACTTGTTATCTTCAATACTGTGTCTATGATTCTCCTTATAATTATTTCTTGGCTTTGTAGTTTGTGCAAAGCCTTTATAAGTGTGCGAGTACAGCAACTACACTTTAAAAATATTTACGTTAAATACATTTTTGTGGATTCAAGTAGTCATTCATATAGTTGAACTTGGTGATGGCTATTTTATGGTTGTATGTAAAACTCAAAAAGGCATTGAAAAAAATTCTAGATTCAATTACTCTTCCATAGATTATTATGTGCTCTGGGGTAAATTTTGGTGGTAAGTAACCCTCCAAAAAAGCATTGAAACATTTTTCTGGATTCAAATACTCATCCATATACTATTACACACTTTGGGGTACAATTCGCTGGTATCCAACCCTCAAAAAAATTGTTCAAAAATGGCTTACTACTTTTGCAAGCCATTCATAATATTCGAATACAGAGCATGTGACAATGAAGAGATAGCAGAAGCTTCAACCTTAAAGCCACCACATTGACCACTTCCAGAATCTCATACGGACCAATAAAATTTGGATGGAATTTTGCAGATGGTATTTTAAGTTTGATGTTTTTGGATGACAAACGAACCTTATCACCTACTTTAAAGACAAGACACACCGAATGTTTTCAATCAGCCTTCTATTTCATGTGAACCTAAGTGGCCCTAATATTCTTTTGTACCTCCTTCCAGATATCTCCAAGTTTTTGCATGGCGACCTCCCCCCAAGGATAATCAGAAGTTATTCTAGAAAATTTGCGAAAATGTGAATGAAAACTATAATTACAGAAAAGCTGTGAGGTTCCAAATAAGGTTAAGTGTAGAAAAAAAAGTTTCACAAATATAAAAAAAATAAAAGTGGAAAAAATCACCTCTCTTTGCCAAGTTACCAATAAAGAAATGTGAAAAATAAAAAATATACATATTTGGCATCACTGTGGCCAGAAAAACTAAATCTCAAAACATAACATTACCTTATTTTTCAAACTATAAAACATACTTCTTTCCCCAAAACTTGGGGTAGGATAGGGTGCGTCTTATAGACCGAATATAGTTTACCAGGGGGGATGGGGGCGGCAGGAGTCGGGTGATAGTGCAGGCAATGCTGCGGGCCCTGGGCTGGGAGGAGGGGGTGTCTGGAGGTATGACACTACTGGGTGATGCTGCGAGACTGTTAACAGCAGGGTTTCGGCGGTGTACATTTTGTGAAAACCTGGAGCCCATGCAATGCACTTCATTTGGTTTCAATGGGGTGGACTCCAGGAAACTGGCATCAGGAGGTGGCATATGCACAGATTGAGTATGTGACAAATGCGAGGGCTCCAGGCTTTCACAAAATGTGCAAGTTACCCACGACCACCCCCTTTAGATAATCGGTAAATGCTGTAAAAAATGGTAAAAATCAAAACATCATAAATTGGTTTTTATCAGTCACTGCAATAATGCAGAAAAGATGCAATAAGAAGGAATCAAAACATAGTACATGTCCCAAAATTGTATAAATAACAACCCTAAAAAATCTTTTTTTTTAATAAGATTCAGAATAAAATATAAGCAAAAAAAAATGTATGTGTATGTTATCTTCATTAATCTTATTGACCTGAGGAATTATGCTTCCAGGTTATGTTTACTGCACAATTAGTGGTATAAAATTAAAAGCCCAACACATTGCTGTCATTGTATTTTTCACCATTTCACCGCGCGTGGATATTTTTTGCCTATTTTCCTTTACTCTATGTGATAAAATGAATGGTCTTATAAAAAAAAATAACAGCACATCCTGCAAAAAGCAAGCCCTATAATATGTCTTTGTAAGTGTAAACATAACGAAAGAAAGATATCTCTATTTTAAATAGAAAAGGAAAAAAGTAAAATGCGAAAAAAGAAAATTGGCTGCAGAGGGAAGAGGTTAATCTTTCCAGCATGAATGCATGGCCTGCTGTTTTCTGCTGGTGGCTGGGATTAAAAAAAAACAATCTGTCCTATTGACATGTCCAAAACACTTTTGTGAAAAAAAACTATTATGTAAAATCTATTATGAAGTCAACCAAATGTTTTTCAAACAATAGCAAATATTAATGAAAGCAGAAATGTTCTCCATTGTGTGCGCTAATTGCACTATTATAATGCAGAAAAACCTCTTGATTGCCGGTATTAAATAATCAGGCATATATTTCACCCAAGCCTCAGTGTTTGTTTAACCAATTAATTAGGCAAAAGGGATATTCTGCATTGATTATCATAGAAATGAGAGAACAAATTCCCCATGGCGAAAACATCTACATGTGTTCAATGTTTTATCTGCTCCCTTAGTTTAAGCAACAATAACTAATTTCGTGTGCAGGGGGAAAACCTGTAGGATGTATTATTAATAATCAGCTGCAACTTAAAATTCATCATGCACAGTAATCAGACAAGTAAGACTATAAAGAAGCAAATGGTGTCCACAAAAGTGAATGCTATTACATTTATTAAAACGAAATACACATTTTAGTTTTTTTTAGCTTGGTTGCTTCAAACTTTTTTGTTATATGTCAAGCAATTAATGAGAATACTGAGAAACAAAGAGAAGTATCACTTATTTCTTCTATAGAATGTAATTGAATTTGGCTTTCAGATCAGAACCATCAAATTAGCTTTACTGCATTAAAAAGCTGAGTGCGTGTTAGATTTCTGCTCTGAATCACTGAAAGCACTATATTTTGTGCTGGGACGTTTACCGAGGGAACTAGTCTGATTGCCGTGTTTGGAGTAGGGAAGTAATTATTCCCCTAAGGGCTTGTGCAGATGACCATATTATCTGTTCAAGTGGGACCCAATAAAACATCGGATTGCAAACAGACCAATGTTCGTCTATGGTGCCAAGCAGTTGTCCAATTTTTTACCTTGGACAGAATCCCATCTCTACATGGCTGAGTTAGATCCAATATTTGAATCGCACTTGGCCATGCAAGTCAATGAGCGTTTGGAAATTATCAGACTGCACTCCGATCACAGTTCACTTTCCACACATTGACACAATGGAGAAGATGGAGTAATTTTGTATTCCATCTTCTCATTGTTCTCTGATTCTCTCATGCGACAGAATTGTTGCTGACACTCTGATCATACACTGATCAGAGTCTGATCTGAGTGTCATTTGCATAATTGACCCATTTCTCCCGGATTACATAATCTATGGCCGCTTGCGCCTGCCCTACTGTTGGGCTACTATTAGCACCTGCCTCATGGTTTTTTTGCCTTCCTCTTGGTCAACTTGTTAGGCTATTTGTTGACTTTGATGAACTTATGTCTACCTACTATCTTAAAACCTATGAAACTACAAACTTCATTCATTCATTCATTCATTCATATTTACCATAGATTTATTTTGAACATGTGTCACTTGAGACATTGCATTTTTTCTTTTGGAGTATAGTGGATACACACAGTTTTAAGAGCTTGTAAGATTCATTGTTTCAGCTGGGGGTATCCAATAGGAGAAAACATAGTTACTACAGAATACAGTAGTTAATGCTTGTAGAAGTTTCCATCCCAGCTTTGCAATGAGAGTAATCCACCTGATATTGCTGAACTCTGCCTAGAAATACTTCATTCACCAGTCACTGTAGTTGGTCCCGCTCCAGCATTTTATGCCTGGCAATTGTACATGACAGTCGCGATCTCATGCTCATGACCATGTCCTTTGACAGAGTTACAGTTCAATGTCAGGATAAAACTGCACACCCAATTACAGTAAACTTCTTGTAATCTCATAATTAATTTTATTTCTGAACAAGGTTAATACTCAACCACAAGGCAAACAAAAATCCCTTGCCTATGATAGTGTTAAAATTATTCCACAGCTGCCACAGCATGTCAATAAGTAGTTCAGTACTGAAATCACCATGTATTTGTGCCTCGTCCCATAATAATATGCCCGGGAACAATATTGTTGTAATTGTATTGAGCTTTATTGCTACAACTTTTAAAGGGAATTTATCAGCAGGTTTTTGCTATGTAAGGTGAAGACAGCAGGAGATAGAGGCTGAGACACAGAGTTGAACGATGTATCATTTATTACCATGTGTGGTGTTGTTTACTTATAGTGAAGCATTGCCGGACTACATTAGTACGACCATACCCCCTCCAATGATAAGCAGCTCACTGTCTATAGACATTGTATATACAGAGCCTGGTGTGGGCAGGACAGATTTCTCCTCATCTCTGCTTCATCTTACATCTAAAAGCTCTGATTGTGTCACAACTGCTGCACCCAGTAAATTAAGTGATAAATCATTGGAGTTAGGGTCTTTTTTCCTACATCAGGCTGCTCTCAGGTGAGGTAGCAAAAACCTTGTGACAGATACCCTTGAAATGTATTTCCTATATTAAGTACCAAGACCATATACTGTGTTGTTCAACTGTTCCATTTTCTGCCTTCAGTTGACTAATGTTATATTACAAGTTAGCTTGGTCTCTTACATCGTCTAGCTGGGCCATACAGGGCAAGGCAGACACCAGCAGAACCTTTGCCCAAATCTGTGAGAAGGCCATGGGTTGATTCTACATATGAATTTCTTATGAGTATAATAATCAGTTATTGAGAAAGAATGTTGTCCATTTAAAGAGGACAAATAGCGGAAATTTGAATTTTTATCTTCGAAAAGGTATCTTTCACCTGTCTACCAAGCTGCTAAAATGACCATTTTGAAAGATTTAAAGATACCACAAGGATCTGTATATTGTAGTTTTCTGCTTTCTTTTCATTTTATTTTTCATTTCATCTATGCACTCTTAAACCCCCGAACACTCTAGATTGCTGTCGGATGAACTATTTGGCTGATTTTTCTACCAGTAGCCATCTCATCAGATGATCCAATTCTCACAAGCTCTAGTTCTGCCAGGCACTCCTGAGTTCTCTGTGAGAAAGCCTTTGCTAGACATCTCTGTTGACAGTTTGTCACTTACAGAATAAAAGGATTGGCAGCCCAAAATCAGGATTGTTGGATACATACCTTCACCTACATTATTTGATGGGGAAAGTCTGGATTCGGAACACACATTAAACAGTAGGTTGCACATGTCAATATCAGCAGTTTCAGTTGACATGAGTCTAATATGTGTGGTGGCGGTGGACTTTCATTACTTACATTTTCATATTCTTGAGTCTGTATCATATTTGCTTTTTATATTACCTAATTAGTTTGAATAATTTGTAAACTTTAATTTCATTTTAATTTATGTATTAATTCTTACAATATAAAGGCATTCTTAGAAACAAAGATGAGTAATGGCAATGGGTTTCATAACTTTGCTATGGCTCACTTTGAGGCCTAACTTACATGGTCATATCCAACTATGTTTTGTATGGAGCTAAAATATACGTTTTGGGGCTCCACTGTACCTCACTTTCTCACATTCTACATATAAAGGCATTCTATCTGAAGGGGAATAACTTCTTATAATTCAATTTGGAAGAGCCAATTGTTTTAATATTTAGAGCAGAAACTGTTCCCAGGTGTCTATGCCATCTTGAAGGATTTTATTGGGGTGCAAGTAATTTTTGAGAGGCATCCCATCCCATTAAGGCAAAAAAAACAGAATAATACATGTTGCGTCTTTTTCACACTAAAAAGTGTGTACAATGGCATATAGGTTATTATTCGGTCAGTTGACTAGCTGTTATACACACGGAAAGCACAGTGACCTAAGATATGGCCTTGTTAACTTTACCCAAGGAGATTAGAAACTTCGACAAAATGTCAAATTTACCCTGGAAGCTACTACACCATTGGAAATCTATAGTTGAGCCAAAAGGATCCTCATGTTAAAACATTGCCCTGGGCAACAGTGGACTTCCAACATTGTTTGCTACCATTTTAAATATAAGAACAGACAGCAACAGCTATAATAGTATACTAATGCTAAGGACCTAATCCAGTTTCTGAAAGGTAACTCCAGAACATTGCTTTTCCGAAATCAACAAATATATTCTCTATGGGATAAGATGACATGCACACAGTCTTCAACTACTGCTGTCTCAAAGTAAAAATATCAGTGGTGGTTTATGAAAGCTAGCCATGCTTCGTTATAAACTTTAGTTTTTATAGGCACATATACTACTTCTGATTATTACCCAATTCTTTAATGCAAAATTGTAACAAATGACAAATGTGTCCATTGGGCTCCTTCGTTGTTCTCTGAGCCTAGCTTTTTTTTCACTGATTTTCCTTTCATTCCAAAGCCTCATTAACGTGTAGCTTAATGTGACTAATGAAAACTCTTGTACACATATTATTGACCCATATAAAGTGCAATATATTTTCAAAACAATCTTATCAATTTGTTTCACACAGAAATTAGATAAATGCGCACAGTGTGTTTAATTCCAGCAGTATAATATTATGCTTCAATTGTTAAATCGTTATGAGACGTCCAGATTCATAAAGATTTACCAGCTCCGGATAAGGAATCCAATATACTGTAATTAGGGTAAAATGATACATCAATAATTTATACATCTAATTAATTAAGATAAATTTATTATGCTGTTAATGGTTACAAATACAAAATATTTTCCTTCTCTCAGAGAAATCTGTGGCAACAATTAGACTAGATAATGTCTCCATACTTCACATCTCTGTGCCCAATTAATAAAGAGTATCTCACTATACAAACTGCAGGTTCTATTGTACACTCCTCAACATTATGATTGGAACTTCAAGAAGGAAAAGTTGCAAAGTTATGGAAATAAAAAGTTTGAAAAACATAGTCATACTATGCAAACGATCATAGAATCTTAGAATAATTGAATGTTTGAGTTATAGTGCAAAAAGCTTTTTCGGAGGCTCTTCCCCCTAGTAGCTGGAATCCCAAAAAGACCTTGATTCTGGAATAGCCTCCAGGTGCCTCTGAAAAAGCTTTTTCCACTATATTTCCAATTAGAGCAGTGAATGGAACAGGACTAACACTTCTCCATCCGATTCGGATGAGCAGCACGCCACAAAGTTGGAATAAAATGCTTAACAAAATCATTCATAGAGTTGTGCCTAGTCTGCACAAGCCCTACAGGTGAGCATATACAAAGACATCACCCTTGTCATTTTAAAGTTTTTTACTGCTCTTAGGTAGTGCTCTCTTGTTTTCTCTTTCCCCCTCTTCAGCTTCCTGATATCATACAGAATGTTTGAGTTGGAAGGGACCCCAGGGTCATTGTGCCCAACCTGCTGTTCAATGCAGGATTCATTAAACCATCTCAGACAGATGTCTGTCTAGCCTTTGTTTGAAGACTTTGGTTGAAGGAGAACTCACCACCTCTTGTGGCAGCCTGTTACACTCATTGAACACCCTCACTGTAAAAAAGTTTTTTCTAATGTGTAATCTGTATCTTCTCCTTTCAGTTTCACTTCATTGCTTCTTGTGTTTCCTTCTGCAAATAAGAAAAATCCCTCTACACTGTGACATCCCTTCATATATATTTGTAGACAGCTATTAAATCTCCTCTTAGCCTTCTTTTTTGCCAGCTAAACTTCCAGATTCTTTAACCATTCCTCACCATATTTTGCAGTCTGTTCATCATCCTGGTAGCTCTTCTCTAAACTTGCTCCAGTTTTTCAATGTCTTTTTTTTAAATGTGGTTCACAGAACTGGACACAGCATTCCAGATGAGGCCTGACCAAGGAGGAGTAGAGGGGAATAATAACTTCATATGATCTAGACTCTATGCTTCTCTTATCTCATCCTAGAACTGTATGTGCCTTTTTTGCTGCTGCATCACTGTTAGGGCTGGCGGAACGCACCAAATAATATAATGAGTGATAAGAGGTGCGTTCGCAGCCCGGGGTCCACCGTGCAGAGATGGAACCTGCTGCTTAGTAATGGCGGACACAATATGCCGGTATAACGTGTTCACACACGGGTTAGCTTCACCCGGTATGAAAAGAGAGATGAACCCTGTTGCTTCACAGGGCCGCCAAACCGCTGAGTGAGCACTAGAGCGAGGTCACAGAACTCTGCCCCAAGGACAGGGGGAAGAGTCCCTCTAGACCACTAGTGCTCGGCGTCGCAAAAGCGGTGCCAGGGGAAAACTAACTAATATTTACCGCACGAGAGTTCGTACAGCGCCGCACTGGCGGATGCCACTAACTACCCTGTCTAGGGCCAGGAAAGCGCACTGATTGAGCACAACGCCGCACTGGCAGTTGCTGCTGGATAGACGCTGTAAGGATCGTGCTCTTGTGCTTGGATAGCACTGTCTGGCGCTAGATTACTCCATCATTCGCAAACAGTCAACAACTCTAGGGATGGGAATGATTTGGAACTTTCATCCATTGACAGGCATACATCTACGCACACACATTAGTAAGTTTATACTAGCGCATGGCCATGTGGCCAAGCGAACCTTTTATAGTGAAAGCTCTCTGGGACCTTCCTAATGGTCCAATAGGAGCTGCTACAGGATCTGGGCATGTGACCCCGACCTCCAATGAGAGGTCACCCCTTGGGCATGCTGAGAAGAAGAAGAGCAGGACTTAGTCCCAGGGACACCTGCTCACCACTGATCAGTACTGGTTACAATGGCTGAGCCTGGAAGGACAGCAGTAACCAGCCACACAGTATCAGCTCGAGCCAGACACTGGGACCGACGTCTCTGCTGAGCAGGCTCTGGAGCGCCCCCAGACGCAGGGCCGCGGAGTACTCAGTACTGGGCCTCTCTGTCTCAGTTCTGGGGTTGTCACGGTGGCTAGACCCGGTCCATGACCCTGCTAAAGGGAGTCCAATGAAAGATGTGATGATGGTGCGTGGTGCAGGTTGCGATGAATAACGAGGACACAGGGTTGCAGTCTCTTTACCTCTTTACTGAAGGCTTCAGGATCCTCAATCCAGTGTACTGCTAACAGGGCTGGCTGAGACCGGCCGGTCCGAAGGCACATCCAGAGTTTCCTTTGCAGGTGGAAATCAGTGCCTACCTTCTAGCGCTTGTGTGTTGTAGTACCTCCCTGCTGAGCACCACGGGATAGTCCTCACAACTGTTGTGTCTGTTTCTGATGTTCTTTCCCACAACTTATGTCTATTCTGATGTTCTTCTCCGTCCCCCAGATGATACGGATAGGACGCACCTGTATGACGGGTAGGCCTGGAGTTCTTCCGGGACCCTAGCGTCGCCCCTCTCCCACAATTGCCCCCTATGTCTGCTTAGGTGATTTAGGTGAGACAGCCAACCTAAAATTAACTGTCCTGCCGCTGTTTGAAGTAATGCTTGGAGCCCAATACTTCCTCGGCGTTCCGGCCACCGGCTACGCACCTCAGTAGGATGTTGCCTCGATCTTACGGCATGACTCCTACTGGCTTTATCTCCTTTTTGCTGCGATCTCGTTTTTCACTTCTCCACAATAAACCTCACTTCGTTTCCTCTCTTAGGATGCCACCGCAACGGGTGCAGGCGTGGCTCCGTAACGTTCTGTTCTGTTCGCTAGGCCACTGTCAGGATCCCACCCCTGACAGAGACCCCCCTGAATCTTCCCCTGCAACACCCTCTGCCACAGGATGTTGCCTGGTTCCAACCCAGTCAGCTTCTGACTAACTTCCTATCGAGCCCCCAGTTTTACCAGATTGTGAGGAGTGGCCTAATGCATAGAACCCTTTGCTCCCCCTGGTGGCCAGAATGTGAAGTGTAAAGTGTGACTGTGATACCTGGTCAGGTGAACTCCTTAAGTGCCATCAGACGTACCATCACTCCCCTTAGCGGTGGAGCGTCAGTAATGCAACGACCAGGACTCTGGGGCACTGCACTCCCCCTCGGTTAAATCCAGTACTCCTGGACTGGGAAGAAAACAACAATACATGTCAGCAAAAAGACATACAATTTTTGAAATACAATAAACAAGTAAACTTTTAACAGCGCTTCCCTTTATGGGAGGTGAGGACACTTGAACGTTACAAACATGGTTAAATACTTTTAAATAACATACTATAACTAACTTTTTCTTACCCAACCGGGTATTCTACTAAGTGCAAATTTTTGAACAAAAATTTAATGTTGCCTTTAAGGACGTACACACTGAATCCACTAAAGACCTTCTTATAAAACACTATAAGGCTAATCAACTTTTTCTTCACTTTCCATCCGTACATCTGCAGGACCGCCTGTCTATCTGCCCCAGGCCTACTGCCTCTCGCTCTGTTGCAGGACCGCCCCATCTCTCATCCGGGCCTACTGCCTTTCTGCTACTATACACAGTATAGAACGTATCATCCATCTCTCAGTTCAAGATCACTGAGCCATCTCTGTATGGCCCCTAAGAGGACTCACCGACTAACCCCGTATGGGTTCACTTCCTGTCCTCATTCTCTGACACATCATCAAACATTTCTTACTATCAACTGTCTGACTACATATAACTTTACATGTAAGCATTATCACTATTTCTCTTAAGGCATCATTATACTTTAAGTGCTATGGGTGAACGTTCCCTTTAAGAGAGGACCAAGTCTCTATGAGGTAGTGCAACTTCTCAAGCTGCAAGTCCGTATGCAGTAAGGACTCTGGTGCTGTTTCCAGGAACAGTTTCTTCGCAAAGAGTCCTTTCTTTTGTAAAACCAGTAGATGGCACCTTTAAGAAGGTGCGAACTATTTACAATGAGTTTGTAATCATGCAGTGTTCATGATCCAGCAGTTCTTTCAACAATGATGAACAAGAAACAAAAACAAAAGCAAAAAAAGGCAAAATAGGGATCCCGGGTAAACAAAGGGATCCCGTTAAGAGTTAACCCTAGTCGGGTTTAAAGCAGCAAAAAGCAGGGAAACAAGCAGTTAACTATTTACATATCCATGGCATCGAGGTTTACTCTCGCTCTGGCGGCCGTAGCTCCGCATAGACCTCACTCGGCAAGGTGATCGTCGAGATCGGGGTCTTTAAGAAGTGCTCCATACCCGTGGCCCGATCCCAGGGTGTAAGGCGCCAGAGTCTATAGGTCCCAGGGAGAGGGGGTACCGCAACGGGGCCTATCAGCAAGTCCTCTGCTGGCGAGGCAGGGTCGTTCTTCATACCTGCTTCAGATGCGGTCCCTCCAGTGCCGATCTGCTCCTTCTCCGCTGGGGTCTGGAACGCTAGTTGCAGGGCCTTGCGCTGCGGTGTTGTCATCTCCATTTGCAGCACCTCGCTTTCCGGCAGGGCCTTGCATTCTGGCTTCAGAACGCTGGAACTTCTTTCTTGCTCCGGACCGGACGAGGCTGCCAACAGACGTCTGATGAGGCTCCCGATGAAGGTCTTCTTCCACCCGGCCTCAGTGCTCAGCTGCGTCCGCCGGAGTTGGTCGCCGAGCTCATCCACTCCGGCCTGCGGGAACTCAATATCAGTGGTGGAGGCCTGGTTGCGTTGCCCCTCCGGGTAGCTGGGGGGGTCCTCTGCTCCTACCCCACGCTCCGGCTCCGGGTGGCTCGCCATGGCATCCTCCATGTCGCTGACTTCTTCTTCCGGGTCCTTTTCCTGCTCTCTCCTTCGTGGGCGGTTTCGCTTTTGTTGTCTCCGCCCCCCATTGAGGATCAGTAGGCGGATCTCGGCTGCTGACGGACACGTCCTCAAGGGGCAGAAATATTTAGACTGGGCAGCCATTGTCTTTCGCGCTCTCCAGCTTGTCTACGCCCACTCCACGCCCTTCTTCTTCTCCTGCTCTCTCCCTACCGCCGTAATGGTGGCGGTTTTGGCGGGAACTTCTGGCGGAAAGTGGCAATACACAGTCTTTGCAATAAGTCACAGTCCAAGCACAATAAATCACAGTTCCAAGGCACACATGACCTGATTTTTCAGGCTTAAGTAGATCCTGTTCGTGACGCCAAGTTGGAGCGCCCCCACTGCCGCAGGGCCGAGGGGTACCCGGTACCGGGCCTCTGAGTCTCTGTCCTGGGGTTGTCACGGTGGCTAGACCCAGTCCGTGACCCTGCTGAGGGGCGCCCAATGAAAGGTGTGGGTGGTCATGATGTTATGGTGCGGTGCAGGTCGCAGTAAATAAGGAGGACACCAGGTTGCAGTCTCTTTACCTCTTTACTGAAGGCTTCAGGATCCTCAGTCCGGAATACAGTTAACCGGGCTGCAGGAGTCTGGCCGGTCCGATGACACCTCCAGAGTTCCCTTTGCAGGTGGAAATCTGTGCCTACCTTCTAGCGCTTGTGTGTTGTGGTCCTCCCCTGCTGTGCTTACGGGATAGTCCCCACAACTGTTGTGTCTGTTTCTGAAGTTCCCTCACAACTCGATCAAGATGTTCTGCTTCGTCCCCCAGATCATATGGCTAGGACGCACCCATATGACGGGTAGGCTCGGAGTTCTTCCGGGACCCTAGAGTCGCCCCTCTCCAAATGTTGCCCCCTATGTCTTCTTAGGTGATTTGGGTGAGACAGCCCGCCTATAACTGACTGTCCTGCCGTAGGTTTGAAGTTAGGCCTGGAGCTCTATACTTCCTCGGAGTTTCCGGCCACCGGCTGCGCGCCTCAGTAGGATGTTGCCTCGACTTACAGCACGACTCCTACTGGTGTTTCTCCTTGTTGCATTGATCTCGTTTCTCACCCTCCTCAATACACCTCGCTTCTTATCCTTTCTTCGGGCACCGCCGCAAGGAAGTGCAGGCGCGGTCTCTTTACGTTCCCTCTAGTTTGCTAGGTCTCTGCCAGGATCCCACTCCTGACAAGGACCCCCCTGAGTCTCTCCCTGCAACACCCTCTGCCACAGGATGTTGCCTGTTCGATTCCCAGTCAGCTTCTCTCTAACTTCCTGTCTAACCCCCAGTTTTACCAGACTGTGAGGAGTGGCCTAATACATAGTGCCCTTAGCTCCCCCTGGAGGCCAGACTGTGAAGTGCATTGGTGTCTGTGATACCTGGTCAGGTGAACTCCTTCAGTGCCATCAGACGTACCATCACTCCCCTTAGTGGCGGAGCATCAGTACTGCAACGACCAGGACTCTGGGGCGCTGCATCAGCGCATAGACTAAACATTGTTGGAGCTGTGAGAGATAATTTTGCACGTGGTAGAGCACAGTTTGAGCTGGGGGGGGAACTCTCTTGTGGCCGGCGGTACAGGCCCAGGGCCCCTCATGTTACAACGGTGTGTCTGACGTTGGTTGCACGCCACCACCACCAGAGACACTTTATTGTACTATGAAGGACCCTGTGCCAGTGCCGTTGACCAAAAGCGGGCACACCCACCTCTTCAGACAAACGGCACTCTAACGGGTGCTTGCGCCAAGTGGCGAAACCACGGCCCCGTGGGGGTAGTTTTCCCATTTAGGGAGGTGTAAACATGTCGTATGCTGGACAAACAGCTGCTGCAAATTAAGAGATTGGAACACTCAGTAAGACCAGTCCACAAGCAAGAGCTTTTTATAGGAAAGCTAGGTGTCAGCCGGGAAAGGTGGGGCAAAATAATTTGAAATCCAGGAGTGGTTCATTTTAATGAAGGTTAGATCATCAACATTTTGGGTAGCCAGACGAGTCCTTTTTTCGGTTAATATTGAACCAGCAGCACTGAATACTCTTTCTGATAGCACACTAGCTGCTGGGCAAGCACGCTCCTGCAATGCATATTCTGCCAATTCAGGCCAGGTGTCTAATTTGGATGCCCAGTAATCAAATGGGAATGACGGTTGAGGGAGAACATCGATAAGGGATGAAAAATAGTTAGTAACCATACTGGACAAATGTTGTCTCCTGTCACTTTGAATAGATGCTGCAGTACCTGTCCTGTCTGCGGTCATTGCGAAATCACTCCACAATCTGGTCAGAAAACCCCTCTGTCCAACGCCACTTCTGATTTGTGCACCTCTAACACCTCTGCCCTGTAGCCCCCTGCAGCTCGTGTGAGAACCATCACCGGCGCTGTGTGCTGGGAATGCACAAAGAAAAAAGTATCACTCCCAGAGATGCACACCACGTATAAGAATAAGAGACATGGTACTGGAAAAGCACAAGATTTTATTGAAACACTACATAAAACATAATTAAAAAACAGCAAACAAAAAGCCCTGTCCATAGCAAACAATGCAAGGTACAATGTTACGTACAAACAACAGTAAAGCTATAACATGCAATGCTATAAACCTGCCTATACCCTAGATAGAATAGGAGCAATATATGATTCAACTAAGAACACTAAACTGGCCAGGGAATGTAAATCCTACACCATCCTATATATGAAAATGGGCATATGCCCCACCAGGCACCTAAACAAGTACAATAACCTGCGCAGCTCATGGGACACTGATAAGCATGTAATCCAGACCAACTGGGCTGTAAGGGAAATCCCAAAAGGACATGCTAGCAATAGAAAAAGTGCAGAGACCGCCCAGCAAAGTGCCAAAAAATAAAAAGAAAAAAATGCTGGGACAGAAATTACCCAAAGCAAGATGGTGGCCAGGAAGAAGTCCGTGGGTGAACCGGCAAGTAAGCAGGACTAGGGCCAATGCAGCCCCACGCGAATCGCCCTCTCAAGTAGGGCTTCGTCAGGGGAAGTGTTGGTGTGTATCACAAACCTTGTTTAAATACCAGCTGGATAATAAGAAACTACGGCACACCTGTGACTCAGGTGACCCAAGGACACAGAGGAGGAACCGATGAAGCGCCCAGCAGGGCAGGGACCAGACAGGGGAGCCGCTGTCAGTGTGAGCAAGAAAACCACACCTACATGCCACAAAGCACACCAGCAAGAGTAAACCTAGATAGGCGCAAAAGCACCAGAACATCAGCTGTGAAGCGCTTGCTGGAAAAAAAAAAAAAAGAAAAAGTCCTGGAATGAAGGTGGCCTAACAAAGGCATTGAATGGGGGTGTTACCACTGCAGTCCAGTTAATGATAATGATAATAAAGGGTAGAGACAGAAAGTAACCTAATGAATAATGCACAGCCAGGGGGTGATCAGTCCCAAGGCAACATGCAGAGGCGCCGGAATGTAGCAGTTAAAGACTTGGGGCATACAAATATATATATATATACATTTATATGTAAAACAGCAGGCAAACAGTCCTATGGTCAGCATAATAACTGAACAGTAATAATAATAAATAACAAACATAATAATAAACGTGCCAGAGGTATAAGGTGGCCATACAGAAGCTTGCCCACTACACACTGAACCCCCGGGGGACACTCACAGAACACATCTATCCAATAAGCAGCAGGCATACAAGCACACAGTCCAAAACTGGGCCCTGCACATATATAAAAGAACAGAGGTATATCACGCACACCCAAGCCACATATAATTACACAGTAAGAACATATGCCATTCTCTAGTCCTCACTTATAATAGCTCATTTGGCAATATATGTATACATTTTTTGATATTTATCTAATAAAGATTGTTTGCAGAATTATTTCATATTTGTTGCATATGTTCTTACTGTGTGATTATATGTGGCTCGGGTGTGCGTGATATACCTCTGTTCTTTTATATATGTGCAGGGCCCAGTTTTGGGCTGTGTGCTTGTATGCCTGCTGCTTATTGGATAGATGTGTTCTGTGAGTGTCCCCCGAGGGTTCAGTGTGTAGTGGGCAAGCTTCTGTATGGCCACCTTATACCTCTGGCACGTTTATTATTATGTTTGTTATTTATTATTATTACTGTTCAGTTATTATGCTGACCATAGGACTGTTTGCCTGCTGTTTTACATATAAATGTATATATATATATTTGTATGCCCCAAGTCTTTAACTGCTACATTCCGGCGCCTCTGCATGTTGCCTTGGGACTGATCACCCCCTGGCTGTGCATTATTCATTAGGTTACTTTCTGTCTCTACCCTTTATTATCATTATCATTAACTGGACTGCAGTGGTAACACCCCCATTCAATGCCTTTGTTAGGCCACCTTCATTCCAGGACTTTTTCTTTTTTTTTTTTTTTTTCCAGCAAGCGCTTCACAGCTGATGTTCTGGTGCTTTTGCGCCTATCTAGGTTTACTCTTGCTGGTGTGCTTTGTGGCATGTAGGTGTGGTTTTCTTGCTCACACTGACAGCGGCTCCCCTGTCTGGTCCCTGCCCTGCTGGGCGATTCATCGGTTCCTCCTCTGTCTCCTTGGGGCACCTGAGTCACAGGTGTGCCGTATTTTCTTGTTATCCAGCTGGTATTTAAACAAGGTTTGTGATACACACCAACACTTCCCCTGACGAAGCCCTACTTGAGAGGGCGATACGCGTGGGGCTGCATTGGCCCTAGTCCTGCTTACTTGCCGTTTCACCCACGGACTTCTTCCTGGCCACCATCTTGCTTTGGGTAATTTCTTTCCCAGCATTTTTAATTTTTTTTTGGCACTTTGCTGGGCGGTCTCTGCACTTTTTCTATTGCTAGCATGTCCTTTTGGGATTTCCCTTACAGCCCAGTTGGTCTGGATTACATGCTTATCAGTGTCCCATGAGCCGCGCAGGTTATTGTACTTGTTTAGGTGCCTGGTGGGGCATATGCCCATTTTCATGTATAGGATGATGTAGGATTTACATTCCCTGGCCAGTTTAGTGTTCTTAGTTGAATCATATATTGCTCCTATTCTATCTAGGGTGTAGGCAGGTTTATAGCATTGCATGTTATAGCTTTACTGTTGTTTGTACGTATCATTGTACCTTGCATTGTTTGCTATGGACAGGGCTTTTTGTTTGCTGTTTTTTAATTATGTTTTATGTAGTTTTACAATTAAATCTTGTGCTTTTCCAGTACCATGTCTCTTATTCTTATACGTGGTGTGCATCTCTGGGAGTGATACTTTTTTCTTTGTGTGTACTACTAGTGATTCATCACTCAATTGCACCCCGTATTGTATTTTCATATTGTGGATATAATATGCTCATATTGGTGTGGTGCGCCTTGGTTTTTCGCTTATTCATTTGTGTGCTGGGAATGCCTGAATCAAACGGTCTACAAGAGTTGCTTGTTTGGTTGCTAATATTTGTTCGAGGTTCTTACGTGGCATAATATTTTGCAATTTGCCTTTATAGCGAGGATCAAGGAGGCAGGCCAACCAGTAATCATCATCGGTCATCATTTTAAGAATGCGTGGGTCCCTTTTGAGGATACGTAAGGCATAATCCGCCATGTGGGCCAAAGTTCCAGTAGTCAAATCTGCAGTTGTGCTGGTTTGAGGGGCAGTTACAGGCAAATCTACGTCACTTGTCTCCCTCAAAAAACCTGAACCCGGCCTTGCCACACCAGCAATTTCCATTGGACCCGGAGAAGCTTCCTCATTTAAAAAATACTCATCCCCATCATCCTCCTCGTCCTCCTCCTCTTCGCCCGCTACCTCATCCTGTAGACTGCCCTGACCAGACAATGGCTGACTGTCATCAAGGCTTTCCTCTTCCTCGGCTGCAGACGCCTGCTCCTTTATGTGCGTCAAACTTTGCATCAGCAGACGCATTAGGGGGATGCTCATGCTTATTATGGCGTTGTCTGCACTAACCAGCCATGTGCATTCCTCAAAACACTGAAGGACTTGACAGAGGTCTTGGAGCTTCGACCACTGCACAGCAGACAACTCCATGTCTGCCATCCAACTGCCTGCCCGTGTATGTGTATCCTCCCACAAATACATAACAGCACGCCTCTGTTCGCACAGTCTCTGAAGCATGTGCAGTGTTGAGTTCCACCTTGTTGCAACATCGATGATTAAGCGATGCTGGGGAAGGTTCAAAGACCCCTGATAGTTCTGCATACAGCTGGAGTGTACGGGCGAACGTCGGATATGAGAGCAAAGTCTGCGCACTTTGAGAAGCAGGTCGGGTAACCCTGGATAACTTTTCAGGAAGCACTGCACCACCAGGTTTAAGGTGTGAGCCAGGCAAGGAATGTGTTTCAGTTGGGAAAGGGCTATGGCAGCCATGAAATTCCTTCCGTTATCACTCACTACCTTGCCTGCCTCAAGATGTACAGTGCCCAGCCATGACTGGGTTTCTTTCTGCAAGAACTCGGACAGAACTTCCCCGGTGTGTCTGTTGTCGCCCAAACACTTCATTGCCAATACAGCCTGCTGACGCTTGCCACTAGCTGTCCCATAATGGCACACCTGGTGTGCAACAGTGGCAGCTGCGGATGGAGTGGATGTGCGACTGTGGTCTGTGGACGAGCTCTCGCTTCTGCAGGAGGACGAGGAGGAGGAGGAGGGGGGCGAACACCTACAGCCAACTGTTTCCTAGACCATGGGCTAGGCAGAACTGTCCCAATATTGCTGTCCCCTGTGGACCCTGCATCCACCACATTCACCCAGTGTGCCGTGATGGACATGTAACGTCCCTGGCCATGCCTACTGGTCCATGCATCTGTTGTCAGGTGCACCTTTGTAGTCACAGATTGCCTGAGTGCATGGACGATGCACTCTTTAACATGGTGGTAGAGGGCTGGGATGGCTTTTCTCAAAAAGAAGTGCCGACTGGGTAGCTCGTAGCGTGGTACAGCGTAGTCCATCAGCGCTTTGAAAGCTTCGCTTTCAACTAACCGGTAGGGCATCATCTCTAATGAGATTAGTCTAGCAATGTGGGCGTTCAAACCCTGTGTACGCGGATGCGAGGATGAGTACTTCCTTTTCCTAACGAGAGTCTCTTGAAGGGTGAGCTGGACTGGAGAGCTGCATACGGTGGAACTAGCGGGGGTGCCGGTGGACATGGGTGACTGAGAGAGGGTTGGAGATGGTATTCTTGCCGGTGCCCTACATGCAGTGTTTCCTACTACTAACCTGGTGATTCCCTGACTGCTTTGGCCTGGCGACGAAAGCTGCACAGATACTGCAGGTGGTGCGGGAAATGGTGGGCTTACAGGGAGGGAAGGGATGTAGCGTTGCTGACTAGCTTCATTGGCCGAGGGTGCTGCAACCTTTAGGGACGTTTGGTAGTTAGTCCAGGCTTGCAAATGCATGGTGGTTAAATGTCTATGCATGCAACTTGTATTTAGACTTTTAAGATTCTGACCTCTGCTTAAGGTAGTTGAATATTTTTGACAGATGACTTTGTGCTGATCATTTGGATGTTGTTTAAAAAAATGCCAGATTGCACTCTTTCTACTATCGGATACCTTTTAAGGCATTGCAGACTGAGCTTCTTTAACCGGATGGCCACGCTGTCCTCCAACTGGTTTTGGTTTTGCCAAGCGTTTTTGGCCAGATACGGGCCCGGCAGATGGAACCTGTTGTGATATTGATGCCTGCTGTGGCTCCTCCTCCTCAGAGCTTCAGAACTACTGCCGCCTGCACCCTGTTCCCCCAATGGATGCCAATCGGGGTCAACAACTGGGTCATCTATGACCTCCTCTTCTATGTCGTGTGCAACTTCGTCTGTGTCACCGTGTAAGCCGGTGGTATAGCGTTCGTGACGGGGCACCATAGTCTCCGCTGGGTTTGATTCTGGCTCAGTACACTGCGAGGGCAATGTTCTGGTCTGAGTCAAAGGAACAGCATAGTAATCTGGCTGTGGCTGTGCATCTGTGCACTCCATGTCCGATTCAACTTCTAATGGGCATGGCCTGTTAACTGTTTCACTGTCTAACCCAGGAACGGTATGTGTAAAGAGCTCCATGGAGTAACCCTGTTGTGAATTAGACTTTTTGGCTCCCTCTTGTGGTCACTAGTGGTATGACTCTGGGATTGTCTTTTTTTTGTTTGGCACTCACCTGGGTCGTTAGTCCAGGGGTGTCGCTATATTAACTTCCTGGATCCTTAGTCCAGTGCCTGGCATCGTTGTAATCAGATCCTTCTGTTGCTCCTGTCTGCTGGTCCTGGCTCTTGCAAAATTAAGCTAAGTCTTGCTTCTTTGTTTTTTGAGTTACTTGCTTTGCTACTATTTTTGTCCAGCTTGTACTAAATGGGATTTCTGACCTTGCTGGAAGCTCTGGGGGGCTGGTGTTTTCCCCCGGCCGTTAGACGGTTCGGGGGTTCTTGAATATCCAGCGTGGATATTTTAATAGGGTTTTTGCTGACCATATAAGTCATCTTACTATATTCTGCTATTAGCTAGTGGGCCTCTCTTTGCTAAATACCTAGCTCATTCTTATGTTTGTCTTTTCCTCTTGCCTCACCGTTATTATTTGTTGGGGGCTTGTATCCAACTTTTGGGGTCTTTTCTCTGGAGGCAAGAAAGGTCTTTCTTTTCCCTTCTAGGGTTAGTTAGTTCTCCGGCTGCCACGAGACGTCTAGAACCAACGTAGGCACGTTCCCCGGCTACTTCTATTTGTGGTGCTAGGATTAGATATATGGTCAGCCCAGTTACCACTGCCCTATGAGCTGTTTTTTTGTGTTTGCAGACTTGGTATTTATTCCTGAGACCCTCTGCCATTGGGGTCATAACATAACCCGTTGTGTCGCCTGACGCATCCTTCTCTCTTGTTCTGGGTGAAGAAGACAAGGAAGCGATTTGTCCCTGACCGTGAACATCCATTAACGACGCGCTGCTTTTACATTTAGCACTTTCAGAAGAGGAGGCAAAAGAGCTAGAGGCTGAGTCAGCAAGGAAAGCCAAAACTTGTTCTTGCTGCTCCTGCTTTAAAAGCGGTTTTCCTACTCCCAGAAAAGGGAGCGTTCGAGGCCTTGTGTAGCCAGACGACGAACCTGGCTCAACAACTCGAGACTTAGGTGCTGTACTGCTTTTACCACGACCACCTGATGCTCCACCCCCACTAAAATCATTACCAGCTGACAATGACCGCCCACGGCCACGACCTCTTCCACCAGACTTCCTCATTGTTTGCAAAACGTAACCAAAGTAACAGTATTTGTTACTGTAAAACAACTTATAAGGTGAACTCAAACTTCTGTAGGATTTATACATACCTTTATAGGTGCCTGACACTGAAAGGAAAATCAGGCCCAATGTTACACACTAGGTTTTCTGTGCCCCAATAATTTGAGAAAGATGGCACACACAGGACCGGCACTCAAGCAGAAATGCCAATCTTAATCTCCCACTATTTTTTTTTTTCAGGGAGAATTAAAAAAAAAAAAAAAAAAAAAATGGCCCAGTATTACACACTAGGTTTTCTGTGGCACACAATGAGAGACAGATGCCACACACAGCACTGGCACAGAGGCAGACTTGCCAATCTTTATCTCCCACTATTTATTAATTTTTTTCAGGGAGAATTAAAAAAAAATAAAAAATGGCCCAGTATTACACACTAGGTTTTCTGTGGCACACAATGAGAGACAGATGCCACACACAGCACTGGCACAGAGGCAGACTTGCCAATCTTTATCTCCCACTATTTATTTATTTTTTTTCAGGGAGAATTAAAAAAACAAAAAAAATGGCCCAGTATTACACACTAGGTTTTCTGTGGCACACAATGAGAGACAGATGCCACACACAGCCCTGGCACAGAGGCAGACTTGCCAATCTTTATCTCCCTGCAGTAATCTCAGAAAAGTATGGCAGGCAGCTATAAAAAGGACAGCTGCACACAAAAGTGTGGACAAACAAACAAGATAGCTGTGCAGAAAGGAAGGAACAACAGGATTTGTGCTTTGAAAAAAGCAGTTGGTTTGCACAGCGGCGTACACACACAGCAACGCAGCTATCAGGGAGCCTTCTAGAGCAGCCCAATGAGCTACAGCGCTGAGGAAAAAAAAATGTAGCTTCCACTGTCCCTGCAAACAAATGGTGGTGTTGGACAGTGGAAATTGCTACAGCACAAGCGATTTGGGGGTGAATGTACCCTGCCTAACACTATCCCTGCTTCTGACGAAGCGGCAGCAACCTCTCCCTACGCTCAGATCAGCAGCAGTAAGATGGCGGTCGGCGGGAACGCCCCTTTATAGCCCCTGTGACGCCGCAGAAAGCAAGCCAATCACTGCAATGCCCTTCTCTAAGATGGTGGGGACTGAGATCTATGTCATCACGCTGCCCACACTCTGCGTCCACCTTCATTGGCTGAGAAATGGCGCTTTTAGCATCATTGAAACGCGACTTTGGCGCGAAAGTCGCGTACCGCATGGCCGACCCCACACAGGGATCGGGTCGGGTTTCATGAAACCCGACTTTGCCAAAAGTCGGCGACTTATGAAAATGACCGATCCGTTTCGCTCAACCCTAGTCTTGAGATTTCATTGAAGATGAGTCGCCCACCAGGGCAATGGGGATACTCGGTATCAGGTCCGGTCACTCTTAAAGGGGATGTCACGGTGGCTGCGACCCGTTCTGTGGCCCTGGGTGCTCACTTAAAAGGGAAAAGGTCTTTAAAGGCATTTAATAAAATCTATTTTTGTGACGCCACCAGTGGTTCTCGGTCAATTGGGACCGACGCTGCTTAAAGGGGTACTCTGGGGTGATGTTGTGGCAGCAACATGATGACACTTTCCACAGGTGAAGCGGGGTCCCCAGGGCTCCCAAGGTTTATGGTAAGGATGGTGTATGCCAGCAAATAAGTGGAGGACACAGAGTGGTAAAGTCTTTACCTGGTTTACTGGCAGTAGCAGTCCACAGTCCAGAGTACCAGGAAGAAGTGATGGTATGGCCTGGCCATCCTGGAGCCTGGCCATCCTGGAGGTAGATCCTTCTCCCAGGTGAGGTCCATAAGCCTTTCCTACTTGCACTGATGTGCGAGGTCCCTGCTGTCTGAAGGTTGCTGGCAAAGTACTCATTCCTTCCCCTGTCCTGGGACAGGTACCTGTATGGTGGGCAGCTTGAGCCGTTTTACAAGGTCTCTATCATGACCCAGGCCCTTCAGGTGCTGCTTCGTCTTCAGGTGTGGTGTGGGCAAGTTACATACAGTTCAATGCCCTCTGGTTCTGTCACGTGTACTGAAGCACAGCATGACCTTGGGCTCCAGGTGCCCAGTTCCTGCTCTCTGGCTCTGAGGGTGTCTGGTCACAGATCCCCATTGAGCACTTTTGCACTCCTGTTCTCCTTCCCTCAATTGCTCCACTGCAAACAACAACCCCTCAGGTTCTAGTCCTTTCCTGGAGATGCAGCTCAGTCCTGGCTGCCCAGCTCCGTAGGGTGCACTCTGCTCCAGACTTCCTTTCTCCTCAGTGTCTCTGTCCAACTATCCTCTTTCCTCCTTCAGACCAGAATCCTTAAAGCTGAGGGAAGCTCCCCTGAATCCAGGTCCCGAGCTCCCCCTTCTATATATAGCTCTGGCAAAAATTAAAAGACCACCTCATCAAAACCTTGTCATGGGAAGCCCAATCTCCAGACCTGAACCCCATTGAAAACCTCTGGAATGTAATAAAGAGGATGATGGATAGTCAGAAGCCATCAAACAAAGAAGAGTTGCTTAAATATTTGTGCCAGAAGCTGTGTGAAAGACTGGTGGAAAGCATGCCAAGACGCATGAAAGCTGTGATTACAAATCATGGTTATTCCACAAAATATTGATTTCTTAACTCTTCCTGAGTTAAAACATTCATATTGTTGTTTCTAAATGATTATGAACTTGTTTTCTTAGCATTATTTGAGATCTCAAAGCACTGTTTTTTTTTATTTTTTAATTTTGACCATTTCTCCTTTTCGTAAAAAAAAAAAATACAAAATTCATTGCTTGGAAATTCGGAGACATGTTGTCAGAAGTCTATAGAATAAATTAACAATTTACATTATTGCATCTCAAAAATATACCTATAAAGAGGAAAATCAGACAAACTTTGTAGTGGTCTCTTAATTTTTGCATATATATATATATATATATATAGTGTAGACCAAAAGTATAGTGTAGACCAAAAGTTTGGGCACACCTTCTCATTTAAAGATTTTTCTGTATTTTCATGACTATGAAAATTGTACATTCCTACTGAAGGCATCAAAACTATGAATTAGCACATGTGGAATTATATACTTAACAAAAAAGTGTGGAACAACTGAAATTATGTCTTATATTCTAGGTTCTTCAAAGTAGCCACCTTTTGCTTTGATGACTGCTTTGCACACTCTTGGCATTCACTTGATGAGCTTCAAGAGGTAGTCACCGGGAATTGTCTTCCAACAATCTTGAAGGAGTTCCCAGAGATGCTTAGCACTTGTTGGCCCTTTTGCCTTCATTCTACGGTCTAGCTCACCCCAAACCATCTCGATTGGGTTCAGGTCTGGTGACTGTGGAGGCCAGGTCATCTGGCGTAGCTGTAATACTATTGTAGGAACTCAAGGATTCTGATAGCGTGGGGCAATGAACAGACAGAGACGGGTTTCTTTAGTGCAAATAGTGTATTTGTACAACAGCAATAACACCCAAAACAATATACTGATAACCCACAGTGTCCTGGAATGAAACAAGTCCTTGAAACATATACAGCAAATCGGCAGAGTTCTTAAGGCAGAGTCCTCAGCAAGGTGATCAAAAGGTGAGAGTGTTACAGGTGACGTGGTGCAGATCCAAACACTGTTGGTGCAGAAAGAGTCAAATCCAGGTATGAAGTAAACACAGGGAAGTCCAGAAACTAGTTCACAAGTTGATGCCAGATTTGGCATAAACACAGGTAAGTTCAGAAACAGGTTCACATAAGTATTTTACTGGTATTGTTTCCAATAGCTCCCACTGGGGGGAGTAAATGAAGGATTAGGTAGCAACATACAGTCCAGAAACAAGTCCATAAACAAAGTTCCAAAAACACAGTTCTTACCAGGAGGAATGAACCAAGGGTTAAGTTCCAAGTCAGCAGACTAATGATAACATAGAGAGTGTAGCTGCAAGATGCTGTGGTAGCCATGCTGGTTTAGTATGCCTTCAATTTTGAATAAATCCCCAACAGTGTCACCAGCAAAGCACCCCCACACCATCACACCTCCTCCTTCATGCTTCATGGTGAGAACCAGGCATGTAGAGTCCATCCGTTCACCTTTTCTGCGTCGCACAAAGACATGGTGGTTGGAACCAAAGATCTAAAATTTGGACTCATCAAACCAAAGCACAGATTTCCACTGGTCTAATGTCCATTCTTTGTGTTCTTTAGCTCAAACAATTCTCTTCTGCTTGTTGCCTGTCCTTAGCAGTGGTTTCCTAGCCGCTATTTAACCATGAAGGCCTGCTGCCCAAAAACTCCTCTTAACAGTTGTTGTAGAGATGTGTCTGCTGATAGAACTCTGTGTGGCATTGACCTGGTGTCTAATCTGAGCTGCTGTTAACCTGCGATTTCTGAGGCTGGTGACTCGGATAAACTTATCCTCAGAAGCAGAGGTGACTTGGTCTTCCTTTCCTGGGGCGGTCCTCAGCCAGTTTCTTTGTAGCGCTTGATGGTTTTTGCCACTGCACTTGGGGACACTTTCAAAGTTTTTCCAATTTTTCAGACTGACTGACCTTCAATTCTTAAAGCAATGATGGCCACTCGTTTTTCTTTACTTAGCTGCTTTTTTCTTGCCATAATACAAATTCTAACAGTCTATTCAGTAGGACTATCAGATGTGTATCAACCAGACTTCTGCACAACACAACTGATAGTCCCAACTCCAACCCCATTTATAAGGCAAGAAATTCCACTTATTAAACCTGACAGGGCACACCTGTAAAGTGAAAACCATTCCCGGTGACTACCTCTTGAAGCTCATCAAGAGAATGCCAAGAGTGTGCAAAGCAGTCATCAAAGCAAAAGGTGACTACTTTGAAAAACCTAGAATATAAGACATAATTTCAGTTGTTTCACACTTTTTTTGTTCAGTGTATAATTCCACATGTGTTCATTCAAAAGACGCCTTCCGTGTGAATGTACAATTTTCATAGTCATGAAAATACGGAAAAGTCTTTAAATGAGAAGGTGTGTCCAAACTTTTGGTCTGTAATGTATATATATCAGTTATGCATAAAAAAAAGATTAATTGTATTTTAGGGATTGTATAAAGGCCCTTGTTTGGGATCCTACAACTGTGTTTTAGTGTAAACTTACTATGTGCATGGAAATACACAGCGCAATGGGAGCTAGAAGTAATGCTAGTGGGGTTTTGAGTTATGGAGATAGACAGAATGCAGAGGATGTTTTCCTGAGCTCATCAGATTGCATTAGGCTGCTGGAAGTCTGATAGAGTGGACAGATAGACGTTATTATTTTGTTAGAAAGTACTTGTTTGCATTTAAATTTGGTTTTCTCTCTGTGGGTAATACTCTTGAAGGCAAGTGCCTGCAAAGCTGATGGCATCACACTGAGCATGACCTTTGGCAAGATTTTCATTTCTGGTAGTGTGTGTTTACTGTCAGCAATTGCTCTTCACTCTCTATGCATGTTATTGTTGCTGCTTACTGTGGTTTTCTCACAGCAGACCACATAGATTGTCCAAGATTCATTCAATTCTTTAGTTCTTCATTTTTATAAAAATCTATGCTATTGTTATTGTTTTTTTTTCCCAAAGATAGACATTACTAAGGTAAGTAAAAAATATGTTGTGTGGTGTTGTGCAAATTTTTTACATTTATTGTGGCTCTTAAGCTGCAAAAACCACATTAGGTTACTTTATTATGATGGATGGGAGTTACATTACAGGTTCTCACAGGGTTGTTATTGACTAAGAAAGCCATAGTGGCATATTCAATAGATAGATGGACACATGATGTGGCAATGTAAGGCTAGGGTCACACTAGTGTATTTTCTCTCATCAGAGAGAATCAGTCCGATTATCCTAATCAGTGTGTATGTAAGGAGATTGACATACTGCTCATGTTCCCTTTGAAGACAAGCATAATGTTGTAATGTGTATTGTGACATGAGTTATTAGTGACTTACTGTAGTTTAACCAACAGTAGAGAGAGCTAGGGTTAATGATTAGGACTCGCCAGGAGTGGGAGGGGCTAAAGTGAAGGGACAGAGGCGGTTTCCTGTCAGGAGGTAATATAGGGTCCGACCTGTAGCAGAAGCAGACCTATGGTATAATCAATAAGCAGTGTTACTGGACAAGGCTGTCCTTGAAGTGAGTGGAGACCAAGGGAATGGATAGAGAGATTCAGAAAGGAGGCCCGAGAAAGAGACAGAAGGTGTGAATGAATATCCAGAGACGGATCTGCGGTTAAGAAGCCTAGCTAATAGCTATGCAATACCAAGCTTGCAAAGTTCACAGTTAACGTGAGATGAAGAGAGTGCCCTGGGTGGTAGTTTCAATATTTTGGTTGACTGATCCTTTGGTTGTTCTCAATTGGTGTCATTTTCATGTTGGAAGGATTCAATATCTTTTATAATAGTGAGGAAGTTTTTTGTCTGCTAATTACACATGTTTTGTTGCACATATGTTTATTTCCTTTGTGTGTATTGAAATAACAGAAACAAAATTAAAAAAAACGCCAGTTGGACATCATTTCACACAAAACATTCAAATTGGGCTGGATAAATTTGTTTACACCCTCAAATAATATTTGGCTGCACACCCTTTGAAATAAATAATTGCAATTTATTGCTTCCTATAACTATCAAGAAGCTCCTTACAACTTTCAACAGAGTTAGTAAGGCTTTAAAAACCAATGGTTGGTGTTGTTTTCATATTGGGATTAGACACACATTTGCAATTCTGTATACATTATTGAGCTCAATCATTTCGGAGGACTGAAAATTAGTATTGTCGTTTATTTTGCATTAGATTGGTTGGTGCAGTGTATTACAATGATATAAGACTATAATAACATTATAGTATAATAGTATATAGTTTGCCTCAAATACAGAAAATCAGAAACCCAAATACAAATCTGGAAGTCCACTACACCAAAGTCCCCATTGGACTTTAGAAAGTCATCATTGGAGCTTTCCATTGTATGTGAACAGCAAAGGAGAAACTCAAAGGGCCATGTTTGACTTACATGTAAATGTCACCAGCTGCCTGCAGAGTTCCCACTGCCCCAACCCACTTTTAGTTAACTCTTCATACTGAGTTTCTCCTCTCCTGTTTGCACACATTGGAAATCTTTAACCATTTAATCCCAGCACCTTTAGGGGACTATGCTATACTTATACTAGACTACACATGTCTTTTTTCACCTCCTGCACATGCCTATGTTCCCTTGCATGTGTTTCTATGAGCATCCATTTTTTTTAGTCTTTTTCTTTTTTCTATGTATGTATTATGTTTACAAAAATACAAATCTTTTTATTGGGCAAATATACTCTGAAGGTTTTTTCCTACCCTTTTGTGTTACTGAATGTCTAAATGAGTTCAGCCCTTTAGTATTATTGGTATATGGGCCTTGTGTAGCTAATCAGATACAGGAACAGAACTGAGATTATGACATAGTTACGGGAACATGACCAAACTTCTTACAAAGATATGGGTAGGGAACTAAGCTTAGTACACAGATACAGAAACAAAAAAGCTTATTATATAGATACAGGAACAGAAACAAGTTTACAACATAAATATGGCAACAGAACTGAGTTTATTACATACAGTCATGGCCAAAAGTGTTGGCACTTTTGAAATTGTTCAGAAAATAAAGTATTTCACCCAGAAAATTATTGCAATTACTCATTACACAAAAAAGAAAAAAGGCCAGTTGGACCTAATTTCAGACAAAACAACCCAAAATGGGCTGGATAAAATTGTTTACACCCCCAACATAACATTTGGTTGCACACCCTTTGTAATAAATAACTGCAATTTATTGCTTCTTATAACTATCAACAAGCTCCTTACAACTTTCAGCTGGAAATTTTGACCACTCTTCTTTTGCAACTGCATGTCTCTCATATTTGAAGGGTGCCGTCCACCAACATCAATTTTAAGATCTCTCCATGGAATTTAGTTCCGGACAAATTGCTGGCCACTACATAACTCTCCAGCCCTTTTTCCATCCATTTCTGGGTGCTTCTTGAATGTTTGGGGTTATTGTGCTCCTGGAAGATCCATGACCTATTATGCAAACCTTTCGAACCTCTACCACATTTTGCTATATATACTGTGTTCTTTTCTTTATAGGCCTCATCTCACTTTTGGTTAACAGTAGAATGATGAGCTTTACCAAAATGTCCTAGCTTTTTTATATCTCTGTCAGTGGGACTCCCATCGGTCTCCTACCATAGCATTTCATTTAATTCAAATGTCGTCAGATAGTTTGCTCTAACACTGATGCACCCTAAGCCTGCAGTCCAGCTTGAATTTCTTTGGAATGTGATTGGGGCTGTTTATCCACCATCCAGACTATCCTGCGTTGCAGCTTTTTATCACTTTTTCTCTGCCATCCACTTCCAGGGAGATTAATTACAGTGCCATGGGTTATAAACTTCTTGATTTTGTTACACACATTATACAAAGAAACATCAAGTCCTTAGACACTTATTTTTTTCTTCTCCTTGCTTAGTGTGGCACACACAGTCACACAATGTAAACATTGAGTCAAAATCTACCCTTATTATCTGGTTTCACGTGTGATTTTCATATTGCCCACATCTGTTACGTACCACAGGTAAGTTTAAATGAGCACCCCATGCTTGAAACAAAGTTAATATTAAATATTAAAAACATTGTTCACATTAGACATAGTGTAAGTATTGAAACAGTTATCACGTCCCACAAAGTCTTATTTTATTTATTTTATTTTACTCACTTACACTCACCGGCCACTTTATTAGGTACACCTGTCCAACTTCTTGTTAACACTTAATTTCTAATCAGCCAATCACATGGCGGCAACTCAGTGCATTTAGGCATGTAGACATGGTCAAGACAATCTCCTGCAGTTCAAACCGAGCATCAGTATGGGGAAGAAAGGTGATTTGAGTGCCTTTGAACGTGGCATGGTTGTTGGTGCCAGAAGGGCTGGTCTGAGTATTTCAGAAACTGCTGATCTACTGGGATTTTCACGCACAACCATCTCTAGGGTTTACAGAGAATGGTCCGAAAAAGAAAAAAAATCCAGTGAGCGGCAGTTCTGTGGGCAGAAATGCCTTGTTGATGCCAGAGGTCAGAGGAGAATGGGCAGACTGGTTCGAGCTGATAGAAAGGCAACAGTGACTCAAATCGCCACCCGTTACAACCAAGGTAGGCCTAAGAGCATCTCTGAACGCACGGTGCGTCGAACTTTGAGGCAGATGGGCTACAGCAGCAGAAGACCACACCGGGTACCACTCCTTTCAGCTAAGAACAGGAAACTGAGGCTACAATTTGTACAAGCTCATCGAAATTGGACAGTAGAAGATTGGAAAAACGTTGCTTGGTCTGATGAGTCTCGATTTCTGCTGCGACATTCGGATGGTAGGGTCAGAATTTGGCGTAAACAACATGAAAGCATGGATCCATCCTGCCTTGTATGGAGCATCTTTGGGATGTGCAGCCGACAAATCTGCGGCAACTGTGTGATGCCATCATGTCAATATGGACCAAAATCTCTGAGGAATGCTTCCAGCACCTTGTTGAATCTATGCCACGAAGAATTGAGGCAGTTCTGAAGGCAAAAGGGGGTCCAACCCGTTACTAGCATGGTGTACCTAATAAAGTGGCCGGTGAGTGTATATAGCGCCATTAATTCCACAGCGCTATGCAAACATTATAGGTATTGTCCCCATTAGGGCTCACAATCTAGATTCCCTAACAGTATATCTTTGGAGTATGGGAGGAAACTAGAGTATCTGGAGGAAACTCACGGGAGCAAATTCCTTGCAGAGGTTGTCCTTGGTCCCCAGGACCCCAGTGCAGCCAGACTACAGTGCTAACCATTGAGTTCTAGGATTTTGATGACTTCTTTTCATAACATCCACTGAATAGGATTCTCTTAAAGGGTTATTCTCAATACTGACCATAGCTATGGTCAGAGGAGAATCAACCATAGTCTAAAGTACCCCTTTGGAATGGAGTGGTATCACTGCTATATTCATTCTCAATAGGAGTAGAGAACGGTACTCTCGGCCAGTCCCATGCAGGTGCAGGCATTGATCACTCTTGACAAGGAATTTAAGAGCCCTATTTTAGAGCAGTCTAGGTCCTTAGAAGCAAGCCGTCAAGAATCAGAAACTTCTCAGCAGATAGGTATGGAATTGTAAGTTTCAATGTGGACAATAATCTTTTAAGTTAAGACTTTTAAAATTAATACAAACCGAATATACATAGGATTTAATTTGATGGTCTGTACATAATTGCGTTCAAAAAGCTTTCAGGAATTTTGTAAATTGTTGGCAAATCGCTAGGATATGATATCACTTCATAATTGATCGAGGTGAGATCTCTGGAACTTTATCTAATCATGTAATTTCATTTTCTATGCTAATTGTTCCTTCTTGCCTGGCATTGCATGGAACTGCAGCCTTCCCTATTCACTCAAGGCCCTGTTCCTAGTACAACAGGTGTCTGGGATACTTCTGTGCAAGAGAAAACCAGTAAAGATGCTACACCAGGCATCATACCAGCAGTGAAAAAACAGACAATCTGTCTATGAAACACAGATAGAATAGTTATTCCCATAGTCATATTCAATAACGGCCAAAATCACTTTAATAACGCATAATAAACATAGTCCTTTATGGGGTATACCCCAAAAAATGTGAGGTGGAAAATTTAAATAAAATTAATATTAATTTATACAAATTTAAAATAATTAAATATTCAATAATAAAACAGACAGTACAATGGGACCTCCAAATATAGGGGAAGGAAGAATTACCAACAACATATATAACAATAATTTATGACAGAAAAAACTGTCTAATATTATTGGTAGATTATTAATAATCTACCAATAATATTAGACTGTATTTTCCACCTCACTTTTTGTCCTTCCTTGGTATACCCCATAAAGGACTATGTTTATTATGCGTTATTAAAGTGATTTTGGCCGTTATTGAATAGGACGGTGGGAATAATCATACCAGCAGTTCATTCCCCTTAATCTCAGGACTGGAACCCCACCTACCATAAGATAATGATATGCCATCACCCTAGAAGTTATAGATAACCTATTTTTTTCAATCCCAAACTACCATACTAGGAAAAATTATTTTCAAAGACAAGATCTCTGTGTACCTCGACAAAGCAGCCCAGACAAAATATGTATTTTTGTACCAACGATCGGTGACTTTAATTTTCTCCAGTTTAATTAGCTAATGATCCAGCTTATTGTGATAAAAAGTATTGCAGCAAGACAAATTGGAAATGGCAAACATTTTAATTACCTTCCTTTGAGGTGCCCAGCTCATTTTTATTCCAACAGCTGGTTAATAGTCCATGATTCTGTAAATAAGACTTAATTATAAATTGATTATATTACAGAATGGAAAAAGTATGTAAGCAATTAAACTCTAATGCACAAGACTACAGATAAGTCAAACAAAGAACTGAATTCCAATTATAAGCAAATTAATGTCTACTTTCTGTTAAATATTTAGGTGGACATTTAGCTTGTTATTTAGAAGGTAGAATAAATTAAACTCCCAAGGCAAATGAAAGTAAAATTTAGTAAAGGAGGAAAAACGACTCCTTAAGACTGTTGGAAGTTGAAGTCTTTACGGAATAAAAATACTACATTAAATTCTGCATTTTTTATTTATTTGGGATGTGTAAAGCTGCTTTATGTACCAGAGACTGAGGAAATTATTGTGCTTTAACAAATTCCAAGTGAGAGGAAATCACTACCCTACCGCCTGAAGGTTCTTCCATCTTGGCAGCACATTAATGACATAACTTCAGACGTTCTCCATCTCTCATATACAATGATCTGCTGCTGTTCTGGCTACAGTTTTACCAATATAACCAGTGATGAATTAATACTTTTCAAGCCTTTTTTCTCCCTGCCTCAGGTATTGCAGCTAGAAAATAAGTTGGACCACTGTTTATAAGGTGACAACACTTCTCCAATGTAGCTGACAGCGTTAAAAAGTAATATAGCAAAATACGGAACCAATTTATGACATGTTGGTTTTTATGTTTTTTTTATCAAATAAAAAGGTGGTATGAATGTATTCTTTGATATCTCATATATCTTCATAATATGTGGATTTATGTACCTTTATTCTTTCTATCATTCACAATATGTATACAATATTTATACATTAGCTACGATCAAACAATCAATGATGTTTTTTTCTTTCAGAAGTAAAAAACTAATTTGCAAAGGGCATTTCATTTAAAATGCAATCTCAATTTGTACATATTTTTTTTTATTTGTATATATTCCATTCCATGAAATATTATACTCCGTTTTCTATCAATACATTGGATAATGCTATTATGATTTCAATTGAAAGCGAACAATTTGACCTTAATTTAAATTAAGGTCAAAATAATTAATAATTAATTAATATCAGGCTAAAAATCCCATTATTATTCAAACATTTGAGTTTGGCAGATGTAAATCAAATACAATTGTCAATAGAAAACATATTTTCAGTGTATGACATCAGATATTTAATGATTGTTTACATGAAAAATAGGTGAAATCAATTTTCTACAGCATGTCAATGATTTAACAGTGAAGCCAAGAAATTAAACTGGTCTATATTCTGTTAAAGAAAAAAGCATTCCTCCTCATTTAGGCTGCATTCACGCATTGTGAAAGCTTTTTTTTTTAGGGGGGGGGGGGGCACAGTAGCAGCAAAATTACATTTTCCAAAATGTAACCTATTAGGCCTCATTCAGATGTTCACGAATGAAGTACGTGTTCTATCTGTGACTTTCATGGATAGAGCGTGCATGCCTTAAAGTGTACAGGGATACCGTGTAGAATGGGCAGCAATTATTGCTTCTCTTCGATCATTTCTGATGTTTTCCCTCCTTAGCATTATGCTTATATGCGTTTGAGTACTGTTATAGAGGTGATCACAATTGCTGATAAACAATTAATCAAGTTCATTTTCAGCACCTGGCTACTACTTAATTTCTGTAGAGGCAGTAAGGCTATACAGTATCTAATTTTTCACACACAGCTTCTGCATTTTGGCTTAGTTTCTATTTTTATTTATAGTGTAATTTGCCATGTGCGGCACATCTCAGGTTATCTTTATTCAATTTTAACCCGTTCACGACATGTGCCGTACATGTTCAGCGCATGTCGTGTCTCTCCCTTTGATGTGGGCTCTGGCGCAGAGCTCACATGTTTACTAGGACATGTCAGCTGTTTTGAATCCACCCACGGCTGTTAACCTGTTAAATGCCGCTTTCAATCTTTGACAGCGGCATTTAATGTGACGTTCTGGAAGCGCCTCACTAATCCCACCCATTGGAGCCTGTGTCACATGACCTGTGGACGCCGATAGGTTGGCATGACAACCTGTGGTCTGCAGCAGACCCCTGTGGTTGTCATTGCCGGGTTGCTATGAGCGCCGATCATCGCCTGTGTGCAGCAGAGGCGATCAGAAGATTGCAGCTTCTAGTTTCCCATGGAGACTATTGAAGCAAGTGAAAAATTAAGAGAAATATATAAAAAAAATATAAAAATTCAAATCACCCCCAATTCGCCCCATTCAAACTAACACAATAAAAAAATTAAAAAATACATATATTTGATATCGCTGCGTTCAGAGTAACCCAATCTATCAAGATATAAAAAGAATTAATCTGATCAGTAAATGAAATAATGAAAAAAAAAGTCTAAATGCCAGAATTACGCGTTTTTGGTAGCCGCAACATTGAATTAAAAAATAATAATTATATAATAGCGAGCGATCAACAGATTGTATCTCACCAAAATAGTATCATTAAAAATGTCAGCTTGGTATGCAAAAAATAAGCCCTCACCCTGATGACACAATTTTTTTTTTAGCAAACTTAAAATTTGGATTTTTTTTCACCATTTAAATATAAAATAATCTATATATGTTTGGTGTGTACGAACTCGAAATGACCTGGAGAATCAGAATGCCAGGTCAGTTTTAGCACTTGGTGAGAATATATATAAAAAAAAAACATTTGTGGAAATGCACTTTTTTTGCAATTTCCCCGCACTTGAAACTTTTTTTCCCAATTTCCAGTACACGATAAGGTAAAACCACTGGTGTCATCCAAAAGGACAACTCATCCTGCAAAAAAACAAACTCTCATATATTGACAGAAAAATAAAAAAGTTATGGCTCTGGGAAGCAGGGGAGCAAAAAGCAGAAACGCAAAAAGAAAAATGGGCTGTGGCGTGAAGGGGTTACGGTCTTCAAATGGCTAGATTTTTTTAAATTATGCTTTGATATGGAAAATCATAGAATTCAATGAGGGTGCACTTAATCTTCTCATGATTGTGAAATGCCCTGCTTAGATAAAGGATCATTTTGCAGCAAATAAAATGGAGGGCGCATTCTCCTTCAACCGACCTCAGATAAATGAAAAATACTTTTTCTCAACCTGCCATAAAAAAAAATGCTTAATCTCTGACAAGATCAGAAAAAAAAGAGTATCTGTATTTTTTAAATAAAATGGAGGATACTTAGACTTCACTAGTGGATCTTCTCTTTTATATCATTAACTTTCTGACATCACTATAATTTTTTGTCTCGCTCTTCGGAGTTGATGGTAGATATAATTGTTTCCTCTTGAGATTATATACAGTATAGGGATGAGCAGACCTGTGGATGCTTGAGTTTGTCAGTTTAATTCCAAGTTCTGTTCGGCATCCAAAATTGACCTCAAACTTCACCCCGAACCCAAACCCAATAAAAGTCAGTGGGGACCTGAACTTTAGTGCTTTCAAATGGCTGTAAAATGTTCATAGTAATGGCTAGGGGGTTGAAAAAGGAAGGTAAATGGGGGTAAGAGCAGGACAATTGCACTGGAAAAAAAAGTAGATAGGTAAATTGTTAGAATCTGTTTAGTTTGTGACTATCCACCATTTTCTTGTGGAGTTCTGGCTGCTGGTCGTTTTCCTCTGGTGCTGGGTTTGTCTTGGGTCAGGTGTTTGTTTCACTCTTTATTAACCAGCACCTGCCTTCCAGTCCTTGCTGGAAAACAGTGTTTATCTGCTTGAGCTCTAGCTTGGTGCTTTGCTTTGTCTTCTGTGAGTGTTATTTGTGCAGTGCTGGTACCGCTGATTCTGCTAGCCTTAGTTTCTGTTTTCTATTGGTTTCTGCAGCTTTCTCTTTGTTTTCTATTAGGAGGTGACCTGTTTTTGTACCCAGTCCTTAGTTCTTTTAGGGAACCCCTTCCCTTTATCTATAGGTCTTCGCTTGAGATTAACCTAGGATCGTCGTTGGGTCTATTCGCAAGGAATGTGTTGCCCACTCCATTGTAGGGTTTCAGCCTAGACATAGTGCAGGGTCAGTTTTCCCCCTTCTGCCTTAGTCCTGTGTTGCAGATCTGTAACAGAAATGACTTAAAAGAACATAGAAGATGAGGTAGAATCAGTGGTGGATGTGGCATTGTAGGTGGAAGAGACAGGGGAGGAGAAATTCAACACTTTTCTTGTGTCGTTTGGAAGTTTTTTTTTTAGGGAACTAAAAAACTTTAAAGGAGCATAAATGTAGTGTCGGACCTTCTGCAGAGGTCTAGTCCTCCTCTCCCGTGGCTGCTCCGCACCCTGCTCGGATACCTTGGGACCGGTGCTGCTGCACGGTTCCCTGCGGAGACGCCGATCCTCGGAAGTCTCCATACTGACTCTCGTGCTTCCCTCCTCTGCTGCGGCTTCCTGTTCCCTGCATGCGGCCCGCAGGGCTCCAGGCACGGCTCTGAGGGTGATCGCACTTCCAGTCTCTTAAAGAGGCAGCGCACCATTTTTGAAAAGTGGTCTCAACCAATTGCCGAATGACCTGTACTATTTCAGTCACCTTTGCCCTAAGGGAGGTGCATGAACGATAAGTGCTTCCCGTTGCTAGTTCCCAGGTTCCCTGTACCAGCGTGTTCGTGCTCTGTCTGCATCCCAGTAATTCTGATTTATCTCCTCAGTGTGTCTGCCGTGCCTTTCCACGTCTTCTTGGATGTCACCAATACCACCTCCACCGGTCCGTGCCAGCTGCTGCCCACTATCCGCTTTGACTGCTAATCCTCTGCGAAGCTCTTCACCATCTGCAGTTCCTGCCAGCCCACCAGTCCAGCTGAGTCTGCTTCCCCATGTCTGGGGTATAACTGGAGGTAGCACCTTGCATCCCCCGTGTTTCCCAATCTGGTCCTGTTTGAGGGCTCTTGCTACGGGAGTCTGGGGCTCGCTTAGTTACACCCCCTTCGAAGCCCCCCCGGTCAGTGGTCCCATGGTTCCACGAAAATGGCAATAAACGAATGTACACTTCAACATCTGTGCCTCCGTTTCCATTCTTTACAGTAAACTTAAACAAAATAACAATCTAGAACCAGGGGGTAGAGGTCCAAGTTGAGGAGGAGGTTCAGTAGGTGGAAGAGGCAGGGGAGAAGGAATTTATGTGTTTGTTTGTTTTTAGTAAACTGACTTAAATAAACATAGAATAAAAATAATAATCTAGAACAAGGAGATGGAAGGTCAAGTGGAGGAGGAGATGGAGAAGGTGGAGGAGGTGGAGTTGTAGGTGAAAGAGGCAGGTGGAGAGGAACCTAACACTGTTTTTGTGTTTCTTTTAGAGAATTGACTTAAAAAAATAGAATAAAAAAATAATCTAGAACCAAAAGAAGGAGATCAAAGTGGAGGAGGAGGTGGGGCAGGTAGAGGGGGCAGATGTTGATGTGGTGATGTAGGTGAAAGAGGCAGAGTAGAAGCAATCAAACACTGTGTTTGTGTTTTTTCTTTTTAGGTATAACTGTCTAGTCAGCCAATAATATGGACAAGTCCTTTGGAGACCCAGAAGTAAATTGTGGCAGACCATTAGTACGTGGAAATGTGTGGACACGTACTCCTCCACCATGTTGTTGGAATGCTGTCTCCTGCTAATACAGACGGTATCAAATGGTGGTATCTGATGTTGTGGTGGCTGAGAAAGTTTTGCCACATTTTGGCAATGTCAAACCTATCTTCCGAGGTGGTGGCAGTGCCTCAGCTGCATTGGTGACTTCTTCCTGCTCTGCCTTGTTATTCTACTGAACCCCCATGGTCAGGTGGAAATGTTGTCAGTAGCGACTCTAGCAGCGTGTGCTTGTATTTACACATTTTGCAGTCCGGCTCCAGTGACAAAAGTAATGATGGTGCATTGTGCAGGCATAGTAGCATGCATTAATTCATGTGGGCCTGGCTGTCCAGAGGCAACGACAAGCTGTCCTCATTGGGAGCTGTATGGTCTGGGTCCTCTGTATCCCCCAGCCATGCTCCAGTGATGTCCACAAGCTTTGAGTGCCACCTTGCTGTGAACATGGTTTCTCCACCTCCTCCTCATTGTTCAAAACTGTCCCTTGGCTAGACAGTTGTCCACCTGGCTGGCTTACCCACCCTCCCTGTAAGTAATTTTTTCAGGAAGTTCACCAAATCACCAAATTCAGCAAATGTGCCAGGCAAGGGATGTGTGTCAAGTCAGCTAGCCCAAGAGCTGCTACGAGATTTTGACCATTATCGCACACCACCAGGCTGGGCTTGAGGTTCATCGACACAAACCACTCATCACAGCTCCTACACGATGTGGGGTTACTCCCGCAAAACAGAAGTTTCAGAACAGACTGCTTTCATTTCCACCTGGGTGTTCTGAAGTTACTGGTGGACCAGTAACTGTGACCAGATGAGAACTTGGTGGAGGAAGCAGAGTAGGATGAGGAAACCTGGACAGAGAAACATCCAGCAATCCTCAGTGGTGGAAGGACATGCCTTAAATTGCCTTCTGCCTCATTCCCAGCTGACGGCATTGCACAGTGCATTCCTGATTTGATACGCAACATGTGTGTGCAGGGCAGGGATGGCCCCTTCTGCAAAAGTAGATGTGGCTTGAAACAGCATACTTCCGGAAAGCAACCACCATCAGTTTTTTAAAGCTGTCCATCTCCAACAGCTGGAATGGCAGCATTTCAAAGGCCAGGAATTTGAAAATGCTGTAATTCAGGACCATGGCTCTTGGATGGGTAGGAGGGTATTTCCTCTTTCTCTAGAGGGTTTGGGGGATGGAGAGCTAAATAATTATATGGGATGGTGTGGAGATGCTCGGTAATACTGATAGTGGTGGTGCTGTCACATGCTCTCTTTGTGGGGAGGTAGGTGGCCCTGTTGATCTTGAGAGGAAGAAGAGGGAACAGAAAGAGCCTCAGATCTGTCATGCTTGTTAAGGTATGTACTCCACTGTCTGTACTTGGAATTCTGATACCTCATCATGCAGGTGGTGCTCAGGTTCAGAACATTTATGCCTCACTTCAGGCTTTGACGGGACAAAGTGCAAACCACATATCATATGTCTTGCCATCAGCACATTGGCTGATGAAATGCCACACCAGAAAACTCCTTTGAGCTGTCTTTGGTTTGCTAATTTCATCTGTGTGGTGGGCAGTAGCAGCCAATGTACTGGTTAAGGGCTGTTCACTGTGCTTTTGCACCCTACTCCCTCTTTTGCTTGTACTGCTGGGGTGGCATGGCCACCTCCTCTTCCTCCAAACTGCGCATGTCACTAGAATGGTCTTCACTCTATGTGGATTTAGGAGCTCATTATCCCATGCATCATCTTCCACACACACCTCACTCCTTCCCTCTTTGCTGGTCTGCACATTGCAGAAAGATGATACAGTTCGCAACTGTGTTTCTTCATCCTCTGAGATGTGCTGTGGTGGTCCACTGATCATGTGCATTAGTCCTCCCACAAACTCATCCTCCAACCTAACAAGTGATTGGGCATTAGTGTGCTCAGTCTCTTGCTCTACTGGTGGAGGACTAGGTGGATGGGCCACAGAACTCTAGCCAGAGGACTCATCAAAAAGCAAAAGAGACTGCTGTATAACTTAGGGCTCAGACTGCTTGGTTGATTTTCAAGAGTGTTAGGTGTAAGCCTGATGACCATGATCCTCAGGTGCCAACTCTGTGCTTTCTGCAGGTTGCCGGGAGGAAGATAATAAGAACTAACTGGAAGCACTCTCAGCCATCTAATCTAACACCACCTCAACATATTGTGGTCTTACCATTTATGTAGTGGTACTCAGCTACAAAATTACACATATGTCCTTTCACTTGCATGCACCAAAAGAAGTTACTTCATTTGGGCATGTAGCAGGCACAGAAAGACCATGTCCTCTCCCTGCAGCAGGTACACCACCACCAGCAGATACACTAGCAACTAGTGTTGAGCAATACCTTCCGATATTTGAAAGTATCGGTATCAGATTGGATTGGCCGATATCCAAAAAATATCGGATATCGCCGATACCGATACCCGATACCAATACCCGATACCAATACAAGTCAATGGGACACAAATATCGGAAGTGATCCTGGATGGTTCCCAGGGTCTGAAGGAGAGGAAACTCTCCTTCAGGCCCTGGGATCCATATTCATGTAAAAAATATAGAATAAAAATAAAAAATATTGATATACTCACCCTCGGACGAGCCCTGGCTGTCACCGCTGCAAGCGTCTGCCTCCGTTCCTTAGAATGCAGAGTGAAGGACCTTCGATGACATCGCGGTCACGTGAGCGGTCACATGAGCGGTCACGCGACCAATCACAAGCCGCGACATCATCGCAGGTCCTACACTCACTGCATTCTTAGGAACGGAGGCTGCCGCTTGCACCGCTGAGGTCCAGGGTCTGTCAGAGGGGTGAGTATATCCATATTTTTTATTTTTATTCTTTATTTTTTACATGAATATGGATCCCAGGGCCTGAAGGAGAGTCTCCTCTCCTCCAGACCCTGGGACCCACACGCACCGCACACGCCTGGGAACTTATAGGAACTTCCGATTCCGATTTCCGATATCACAAAAATATCGGAACTCGGTATCGGAATTTTGATACAGCGAATATCGGCCGATACCCGATATTTGCAGTATCGGAATGCTCAACACTACTAGCAACTCCACTGTGACTTCCATATTCCTATTTGATGCTAAACTCATCTTTTAAGTGTTTTTTTAGGCACACTACTCAAAGTAATTTTGTATATCGATGAGTTGGTATAGTAATCTAACACTTTTATTCAAAAACCGACTAATACCTAAAAATCCTTTATTATGAAAAATTGTTTAAAAACTTGGTAGACAAATTACCACAAACCCACAAACAAAATATTAACTAACCACTCCTAGTTTTCCCTATCACTCCCTAGTATACCCTTCCTAACAGTGGAGGTTGGCACCCTAGCTTGTACGCAAATTGGTGCCCCCACTCCTCGGCGGCTCGCCCTAGAAAGACTCTAGTAGGCCCTGCTGTAGATAATAAGACCAATAATGAGATAAAGCCCATTCCAACAAAAAGCGTGCCGCTCAGAAATGAAAGAAAAGGAGGGTGGTGAGTGATATATGGGGAAATATAAATATAGACAACAAAGGCAGATAAAGTTGTCTTGCCTATGACACCAGGAGACAATAGTATCCTAAATATACATACATAACAAAAAATGGAAATGCAGATAAGTGGCTACAAGCTAGGGTGTAGTATGCTAGGAAAAACCTAAGCTAACTGGCCCTTATAACACCCTAGGTACAACTGTCCCTGCCTGGCTGCGGAGGTTGGCACCCCTATATAAAGAAACGGTGTGGATCCAGCTCCGGGATAAAAATGCAAAATTTTATTTAAACATTTAAAACGCTGCTAGAACATGACCAGCATGAAGGTGACGGAGAGCAACCAGCACCTGGACGCGTTTCGGGCAACAAAGATGCCCTTAGTCCTCAGTATGCTGACAAGAACACATGGTTGCAATAAAACAGTTCACAGCAGGTGAATGCAATTAAAATAAACACATGATTCAAATACAAACATAAACTCTGCAAAGGTGAACAAAATTACAAAACAAGAAGGTTGGCAGAAATAAGTATAAAGAAAATATACATCTATATATGAAGAACATGCAAAATCACAAAGAAAATATAAAAAAAAAAATAAAAAATGATGATGATGGAAATTAAAAAAAAAAAAAAAAAATGCGAACCGCAGAGAACTTTAGTAATGGAGCATAATTTCCTTCCGTAAATTTAACCCTAATGGAACTCTGGTATTGAGTCTAAAGATCCAAAAAGCCTCTCTATCACGCAGTTTATTTTCCCGATCACCACCACGTATATCTTTTGATATCTGCTCAATGGCAAAGGTTTTAAGATGTGTAGTTTGCCTATTATGAATATTAATGAAGTGATTTGAAACATTAGAAACATGTCGGAGTGTGGGATGCACTATATCATAGAGATGCTCCCTGAATCTTTCTTTAAACCTCCTGATGGTGGATCCAACATAAAACAATTTACAATCAGTGCATTCCACAATATAAACTGTATAATCAGAGTTACAATTAAGAAATTTTTTATAGAAAACGTGGTTATGTTTTGTGAACAATTAAAGTGTGCGGTTTTTTTCACGTACGTGCAAGTTTTGCAGGAACGTGAACCGCACTTGAAACAGCCTGTAACAGACAACCAGTCTGCACTATTTTTAGTTTTTTTAGATTGTAAAAAACTAGGGGATAAGGCATTCCCTAAAGTGGGGGCTCGTCTGGGAACAATACTAATACCATTTTGTAAAATACAATCCATGATATGATCATCTTTAAGTAAATTTAAATTGCGTGTGACAATTTGAGAAACTGATTTAAAAAAAGTGCTGTACGTCAAAACCAACACAGGCTGTGTTAAATGCGCTCTAACAGAAGAATTAGTGTTGGATGCAATATCTGTTTGAGTGCGGCTATTAGTCCTAGCGGGTTCAGTAAGCTCTGACCTTTGTTTGGAGTCAGCAATATCAAAGGCTCTATTTACAGACCAATTAGAATATTTTCTCTGATGGAACCGCTGCCTGATAATTGTTTTTTCACGGCTGAATGATGACTCGGAGCTGCAGTTTCTGCGCGCTCTCAGAGCCTCACCCACGGGAATTGACTGAATGGTATGTGGGGGGTGAAAACTTTTGGCATGTAAGATGGTGTTACCTGCGGTTTCTTTTCGGTAGGTATAACTTCTGATGTTTTCAGAGGGGATACCCTCAAGACAAAGATCCCAAAAATTAATACAGTTTTTGTTCCATGAATGAGTGAAACTTAAGTTAAAAGGATTGTTATTGATATAAAAAACAAAATTAGAAATGGATTCTTGATCACCTTGCCATAGAAGCAGTAAATCATCTATATATCTAGAGTACCATTTGATGTTGTTTAAAAAAGGATTATCATTAGAATAAATGTAGTGTTCCTCCCACCATGACATGGTTAAATTTGCAACTGAAGGGGAAAATTTAGCACCCATTGAAACACCACTGGTTTGGATAAAGAATTTGCCATCAAACAAAAAAATAATTATGTGATAGAAGAAAAGATAATACTGATAAAATAAAAAACTGAAAATCTGAAGAAAAATTGCTGTACTTAGATAAATGAAAATCAACCGCTGTCAATGCCACTTTATGTGGAATGGAAGTGTATAAAGAAGAAACATCAGAAGTTAACCAAGACCATTGTTCACTCCACAAAACCCCATTAAACATGTTCAATACATCTTTAGAATCTTTAAGATACCCAGGGACACGTTGTGCCAATGGTTGTAAGATCGTATCCAGCCATTCACCAAGGTGTTCACTATATGAACCTATACCTGAGATGATAGGACGCATTGGAGGTGGAAAAACACCTTTATGGGTTTTCGGCAGCGCATGCAATATGGGAATGATAGGATTATCAACATACAAAAGTTCAGATTGTTGTTTGGTAAAAAAACCATATTCAAAACCCTCATCAATAAGTGCTTTAATTAATGACGTGAATGCAGAAGTAGGATCTGAACTCAGAACACTATATATTTCACTTTCTGCAAGCATGTCATGAATGGCTCTAAAATAATCATCCTTGTTCAAAATAACCACTGACCCCCCTTTATCAGACATTTTAATCACTATGTCCGGGTTCATTCTAATTTTTACTAAAGACTCCCGTTCACTTCTGGAGAGATTAGATTTTTTTGGAGAACAAACAGTATTATTAGCTAGATGACGAATGTCTCTTTCCACTGACTCCTGAAACCGATCCATAGCTTCTGTTCTGGACTGGATCGGATAAAAAATGGGATTTTTAATTCTAAACGATGGAATAGAATTGATGTCCTTTACTATCGTTTTTTCAGAATCCATGTCCATAAGCATAGTGAGTGTGAACTGTTCACAAAAGTCTTTTTTAGAAAAATCATTAGGAAAAATTTTTTTTTTAGTAAGGTGAGCTTCCTGATCATGCTCTTCATAAAAGTGTCTTTTGACTGTGAGGTCTCGGACAAATTTATTGATGTCTTTGAGAGTAGCAAATACATCCAATTCTTTATTGGTAGGTGCAAAATTCAAGCCGCGGGATAACAGTTTAATGTCATCGTCAGAAAAAATAGTAGAAGATAAATTGAGAACACTCAGTGAAAGGTTCTGTTCTGACTCCTGAGACGGTTCTGGAAAATGGTGGGGGCGCTTGGAGTGTTTTCTTCCGCCCCTCCTGGGACGTTTCTTGGTCCATTTTTTGAAAAATGCGACTTAGATTTATTTTTTCTGTAATAACGTGGTTGAGTTTTAAAGTTCTCATTAGGTGCAGGTGGGTCAATATCTCGACTAGATGGACCTGCCGATGTGTCAGATGATTCAAGATCCGAAGAAGAGAATGTGACCTGACTGCGTCGTGTGTATGGTGACTCATGATCACGTCTTTTTAAAATTGATCTAGGTGTGGTTGATTGTCTCTCCCACCTGCCCCATTCATAAACCTGGTCATTGGAGTAGTCAAATAAATCTCTGTTGAATTTTTTCTTCTTTACTAATATAATGGCCTCCTCCAGAGATTGTAATTTTATTTTCAGGTTTTTTTGAAAATCTTCATAATCCTGATTATTGACCAGCGATTTATATGTCATCAAACCTTTGTCTAAGTCAGATTTTAATTTTATTAACTCCTCATTCTCATGTTTCACAATAAGTTGAATCAGTTGTGTGGAACAAATGGATAATATAGAGTTCCAGTCTTTGACAAAATCACTGTTATAAACAGTGGTAGGAATTTTCTTAATTCTTAATCCTCTAGGGATGATATTTTGTTCCAAATAATGAGTAAGAGTGGTTTGATCCCACCAGATACGCATTTCATTTAAAGAAGTCTTTTCAATGGAAGACATGAGATTTAATGTGTCAGGAGAAGTATCTGAACTTAGACCCCTTGATTGAAATACTTGTGCTGCACGTTCCCCTCTCAAAGGATCGATTAAAGAATCCATATTTGCAAAAAAGCCAACCAAATTGCAAGAAAAACACTTAAATAGAAAAACCAGTGAAAAATAACAATGAAAAAATTATAAAATCAATGAGGTCTCTCCGAATAATCACGCATGGTCAAGTATGTCCAATATTTTCAATATATATATAGCAGCTCAAACCATCCGATGTATACTGAAAAGTCATTGCATGCGTATGCAAGGGGAGCACGAAAAGGCAGAAGGCTTAGCACATGAAAAAAGAACGGTATTTCAGCTCACCCTTAGTTCAGACGAGATGGTAGAAGTCAGTCCGAGCACTATATAAATACACGCCAGTGGCGCCCCCACTCTCGTCGGCTACCCCTCGATCACCCTGCCCACTTACCCTATCACCTCTCACAGTAAGGCAAAGCCGACAGGGAAATGACATAAATATGTGTGGGGGGGAGGGGAATAGTTAGAAAATACAAGGACAGTGTATCCAAAAGGAATACAGCAAGGGTAGGCCAGGGGAGAGAATGACCCAGTTGTGTGATCAATAGAAAAATTTCACATCATCTGAAATGATACGTAATAGATAACTGTGCCAATAACTTTAAGTTACCGATATAGTGGTACACTAAAAAGATAACCTTTTTGCTGTCAGACAGTGGAACAATGCCCTGACTAACAGGGTTTAATAAAGAACCACAATAGTCAAATTATTGCACAAATGCCCTCCAGATGTGCGCATATTTTATAAACAACCACGTACTGTTACCTGGGGTCAAAGATAAAAGATAATACCCCAGAGAGTTAGGGTACCGTCACACAGTGCAATTTTGATCGCTACGACGGCACGATTCGTGACGTTCCAGCGATGCATTTACGATATCGCTGTGTCTGACACGCTACTGCGATCCGGATCCCCGCTGAGAATCGTACGTCGTAGCAGATCGTTTGAAACTTTCTTTCGTCGTCTAGTGTCCCGCTGTGGCGGCATGATTGCATTGTGTGACACAGGTTTTATACGATGTGCGCACAGTAACCAACGGCTTCTACATCGCAAATACGTCATGAAATTATCGCTCCAGCGCCGTGTATTGCAACGTGTGACCGCAGTATACGACGCTGGAGCGATACTTATACGACGCTGCAACGTCACGAATCGTGCCGTCGTAGCGATGAAAATGGCACTGTGTGACGGTACCCTTATAGTGATGAGTTCAACATCTAGATCTTGAACTACTATGAATATACAGCACTAGACATCATTAAGGTGCACATATATGAAAGTATTAGTACGGATTGTGTTGACACAACAGTAATCCTCCCCTATTGCACACTACCCAGCATGTAAACAAAGCCCCAATTGAACCAAATAATCTTATCTGGAATCCATATGATCACCGGACGCCTCAACGCGTTTCCCTGCCATGATAACAGTTCCTCAGGAGGCTAATGGATAAGCCGTTGTTTCAAGATGCAGCATACGGCAGTCATGACATCCTGCTTGCAGGTGTGCAGTGCAGCAAAAGACTGGGTTTTTTTTTTTTTTTTTTTTTTATTAAAAGCTACCGGGACTTTTTTGTACCGCCCCCTATGTCGTATGAGAGGTGCGAGGGAGAGCATCTGATAAGCAGATACCTTATCCACTTGTCCTCACGCCGGAACTGCGCATGTCCGAACAGTATAGGCACTAGAGGCACAGTCACTTCCTCCCCACTTGGTGCCCGTTCCTTGTAAGTGACCCTGCGCGGGCATGCGCAGTATCAAACCCAGCGCACAGGTCCTTGAGTTAGCACTTAGTGCTTCATACTGATACTCCTCCAGACAGCGCATGCGCCCAGTGTCACTCTACCTCTGAATATGCCCACCTTAATTGTACCAGGGGGCCGTAATACATGGGGCGCAATGCTATCACAATCACATCCAGGGCCGCGCGTACACACTATCGCACCGGGCTATCTTATACAGAATGGCACATTATATCGTGCCCACACGCTAAAACAACCCTTGCAACCTAGATAGTGGTTTCTCAAAAAGCATCCCTAAGAGGAAATAACTCTCATAAATGTACATACCACAAGGGCATGAAACCCATGTAGCTTATGGTGATCGCTAGGGATCAAAAATCACCAATATCCCCAGCTTTAAACAGAAATAAGTAATTTTGTCAAGATAACATAGTAAGATAAAGAAGGGGGGGAGATATCCATCCCCCTAACCAAATCACACACACCATCTCATAAGTATGTGCCAAACAGCTGAATATCTATAATAAATGGGTAGAGTAATCAATGGTAGTATCGGAATGCTCAACACTACTAGCAACTCCACTGTGACTTCCATATTCCTATTTGATGCTAAACTCATCTTTTAAGTGTTTTTTAGGCACACTACTCCCACATACACAGGTGCAGAGTAGAACAATTTTTTTACTCACACTACTCACACAGATAGAGGAGCAGAGTAGAGCATTTTATTTTTACTCACACTACTCCCAAAGTATAAAAATTTGGTTTTAGGCACACTACTCCCACAGACATGGTTGCAGAGTAGAACAATTTGTTTTTACGCACCCTACTCCCGCAGAAATGGGTGCACAGTACAACAATTTGTTTTTATGCATACTACTGCCACAGGCACGAGAGCAGAGTGTAACAATATGTCTTCACACACACTACTCCCACAGACATGGGTGCAGAGTAGAACAATTTGTTTTTACGTACATTACTCTCACAGACATGGGTGCAGGGTATAAAAAATTGGTTTTAGGCATAATACTCTCACAAATATGGTTGCAGAGTAGACAAAATTGGTTTTAGGAACACTACTCCCACAGACACAAGTGCAGAGTATAAAAAATTGGTTTTAGGCTCACTACTCCTGCAGATACGGGTGTAGAAGAGAAAAATTTGGTTGGAGGCACACTACTCCCATAGACATGGGTGCAGAGTAGAAAAAGTTGGTTGCAGGCGCACCACTCCCATATACACGGGTGCAGAGTAGAAAAAATTAGTTGTAGACATACTACTCCCACATACACAGGTGCAGAGTATACAAAGGCTTTTTGGAAAACTGCGCATGCATAAAACCTAATAATTGACATTGCTGTGATGGCTCTGGAAGTGCCCACAGCCTAAAAGCTTGTTGATTAGCTGCGCTGCAGTCTTTTGACAAACTTTATTTAGCCTCAAAACCCAAACAGTAAAGAGGACTTCCAGTAAAAAGTCCATGTTCGGGGTTCGTACCGGACACTAGATGTCCGGTACAAATCCCAAATTTTACAGTTTAGGTTTGCTAATCCCTAAATATATATGGCACAAAATCCTTCCAGATTCCATTGACCTGTTTACAAAAAAATATGCATATTGGTATATAGGCAAGAGACAAAAAAGGGAAATACGTTTTTTCTATTGGGGGCATTCATATGTTACAACAATGTCACTAACAATTAACTTAAAATTGTTATTCTCATTCACTGTTGCAAGTACTAGGAAAAAGGCTGCAATTAATCACCCGATTTTATATCATACAAATTCAGAGCAACTTTTAATTATATAGTGGGATAAATCCTGTGATTTGCTCTTCCATATGCATTTGTCACTAAATCCATTTTTTGCCTGTCAGTTCTGGCTCATATCACTTATTGCGAGACATAAAATACTAATAACTCCTAGTTGATCAAGTAAAACTTATTTTAGCATGCTCTGTCTGAGAAAACATTAGAGACCTACATTATTTTTAATTTTTAATGTACACAGATCATCACGATATGAAGTAATGTGTTAATGTACCGTGAAACAGAACTAATTAGTTTTAGACATTTACATGAAAACAAAATTATTCTGCATTTTTTTTGTAAATAAAATAAATAAAATAAACACAAAATTATTGGTCATTGCACTCACTATGAGATAGTTCAGAAAAAAGTATTTGGGTTCGCTCACACTTGTATTTAAAAAAATCGGCCCCATTCTCATTCAGGAGAGTGGGACAATTTTTTCTCACTGTCATCTGTGTGTTGTCCGTACGCGATCCTTTTTTTTTCTCAGCAGCTATTAGGCTATGTTCAGTTGCATTTTGTCGTTTTTGTGCAAATTTAACCCCTTAATGACCGCCGATACGCCTTTTAACGGTGGCAGTTAAGGGTACTTAAACCACAGCGCCGTTAATTAACGGCACTGTGGAAAAAGTAAATAGCACCCCCCCAGAGTCGGATTTTCTCTGGGGTCTCAGTTTCCGGGGGTAGCCGAGACCCCAGAGAACATGATTTGGGTTTTTTTTACCAACCCCGTTTACCGTCAGTCGCAAAAAAAAACCAAAGCGCAATTTCCCATTTAATTTCTCTGTCCTCCGATGTGATCGCACATCAGAGGACAGAGAAATGGGGTCCCCGATACTCACCTGTCTCCCCCGGTGCTCCTTGTGGCTCCCGATGGGCGCCGCCATCTTGTTCCGGCCAAAAAATGGCGGGCGCATGCGCAGTGCGCCTGCCGGCTGGCACCCGGAGGATCTTTGGGTCTTGGCTGCTGGGGGTAACCGAGACCCCAAAGAACATGATCGGGGTCGGTATTACCGACCCCTGTTTTACAATCGCCGGTAATTAACTGTTTACCGGCGACCGCATAAAAAAAAAAGCGATGTGTAATTCTCTGTCCTCTGATGTGATCGCACATCAGAGGACAGAGAAATAGGGGGATTCGGGGACCCTCTTATACTTACCGGTGTCCCTGGATCCACCTGCGTCCCCTCCTGCCCGCCGGCTTCTTCATCCGGTAAGAAAATGGTGGGCGCATGCGCAGTGCGCCCGCCATTATCTGCCGGCCGGCAGCTAGAGGAGTTGGGGCTAAATTTAGGGTAAGGGTTAGGGATAGGGTTAGGGTTGGGGCTAAATTTAGGGTTAGGGTTAGGGTTGGGGCTAAAGGTAGGGCTAGCGTTTGGGTTAGGGTTAAGGTTGGGGCTAAAGTTAGGGTTAGGGTTGGGGCTAAATTTAGGGCTAGAGGTAGAATTGGGGCTAAAGTTAGGGTTAGGGTTAGGGTTGGGGCTAAAGTTAGGGCTAGGGTTGGGGCTAAAGTTAGGGCTAGGGTTGCGGCTAAAGTTAGGGTTAGATTTGGGATTAGGGTTAGGGTTTGAATTAGGGTTGGCATTAGGGTTACGTTTGGGATTAGGGTTAGGTTTGGGATTAGGGTTAAGGTTATGGTTTGGATTAGGATTAGGGGTGTATTGGGATTAGGGTTAGGTTTGAGGTTAGGGTTGAGATTAGGATTAGGGGTGTGTTGGATTTAGGGTTCTGATTAGGGTTATGGTTATGGTTGGGATTAGGGTTGTTTTGGGGTTAGGGTTGTGATTATCGTTAGGGTTGTGATTAGGTTTATGGATCGGGTTGGGATTAGGGTTAGGGGTGTGTTGGGGTTAGAGTTGGAGTTAGAATTGGGGGGTTTCCACTGTTTAGGTACATCAGGGAGTCTCTAAACGCCACAGCCAATTTTGCGCTCAAAAAGTCAAATGGTGCTCCCTCCCTTCTGAGCTCTGCCGTGCACCCAAACAGTGGTTTACCCCCACATATGGGGCATCAGCGTACTCGGGATAAATTGTACAACAACTTTTGGGGTCCAATTTCTCCTGTTACCCTTGTGAAAATAAAAATTTGGGGGCTAAAAAATCTTTTTTGTGGAAATTTTTTTTTTATTATTTTTACAACTCTGCATTATAAACTTCTGTGAAACACTTGGGCATTCAAAGTTCTCACAACACAACTAGATAAGTTCCTTGGGGGGTCTAGTTTCCAAAATGGGGTCACTTGTGGGGGGTTTTCACTGTTTAGGTACATTGGAGACTCTGCAAACGCAACATAACACCCGCAGACCATTCTATCAAAGTCTGCATTCCATAACGGCGCTCCTTCCCTTCCGAGCTCTGCCATGCGCCCAAACAGTGGTTTATCCCCACATATGGAGTATCAGCCTACTCAGCATAAATTGCACAATAAATTTTGGGGTCCAATTTCTCCTGTTACCCTTGTGAAAGTAAAAATTTCGGGGTGAAAAAATCATTTTTGTGGAAAAAATATGATTTTTTCATTTTCATGGCTCTACATTATAAACTTCTGTGAAGCAGTTGGGGGTTCATAGTGCTCACCACACATCTAGATAAGCTCTTTGGGGGGGTCTATTTACCAAAGTGGGGTCACTTGTGGGGGGTTTCGACTGTTTAGGTACAACAGGAGCTCTGCAAATGCAACATGATGCCTGCAGACCATTCCATAACAGTCTGCATTCCAAGCGGCGCTCCTTCCCTTCTGAACCCCGATGGGTGCCCAAACAGTGCCCCCCCACATATGGGGTATCAGCATACTCAGGACAAACTGGTCAACAGATTTTGGGGTCCAATGTCTCCGGTTACCCTTCAGAAAATAAAAAATTGCAGGCTAAAAAATCATTTTTGAGGAAAAAAAAAAGGATTTTTTTATTTTCATGGCTCTACTTTATAAATTTCTGTGAAGCACTTGGGGGTTTAAAGTGCTCACCACACATCTAGATAAGTTCCTTAAGGGGTCTAGCTTCCAAAATGGGGTCACTTGTGGGGGGTTTCTACTGTTTAGGCACATCAGGGGCTCTCCAAACGAGACATGGTGTCCGATCTCAATTCCAGCCAATTCTACATTGAAAAAGTAAAATGGCACTCCTTCTCTTCCAAGCTCTGCGGTGCGCCCAAACAGTGGTTTACCCCCACATGTGGGGTATCGACGTACTCAAGAGAAATTGCACAATAACTTTTGTGGTCTAATTTCTCCTGTTACCCTTGTGAAAATAAGAATTTGTGGGCGAAAATGTCATTTTTGTGTAAACAAATGCGATTTTTTATTTTCACGGCTCTACGTTATAAACGTCTGTGAAGCACTTGGGGGCTCAAAGTGCTCACCACACATCTAGATAAATTCCTTCAGGGGTCTATTTTCCAAAATGGTGTCACTTTTGGAGCATTTCCACTGTTTAGGCACATCAGGGGCTCTCTAAATGTGACATGGCATCCGATCTCAATTCCAGCCAATTCTGCATTGAAAAAGTCAAACGGCACTCCTTCTCTTCCAAGCTCTGCGGTGCGCCCAGATAGTGGTTTACCCCCACATATGGGGTATCAACGTATTCAGGAGAAATTGCCCAACAAAATTTATGGTTAAATTTCTGTTTTTACACTTGTGAAAATAAAAAAAAATTGGTTCTGAAGTAAAATGTTTGCAAAAAAAAGCTAAATGTTCATTTTTTCCTTCCACATTGTTTCAGTTCATGTGAAGCACGTAAAGGGTTAATAAACTTCTTGTATGTGGTTTTGAGCACCTTGAAGGGTGCAGTTTTTAGAATGGTGTCACACTTGGTTATTTTCTATCATATAGACCCCTCAAAATGACTTCAAATGTGAAGTTGGCCTTTAAAAAAAATGGTGTTGTAAAAATGAGAAATTGCTGGTCAACTTTTAACCCTTATAACTCCCTAACAAAAAAAATGTGGTTCCAAAATTGTGCTGATGTAAAGTAGACATGTGGTAAATGTTATTTATTATCTATATTTTTGTGACATATCTCTCTTTAAGGGCATAAAAATACAAAGTTTGAAAATTGCAAAATTTTAAACATTTTCACCATATTTCCATTTTTTTCATAAATAATCGCAAGTAATATCAAAGAAATGTTACCACTACCATGAAGTACAATATGTCATGAAAAAACATTCTTAGAATCAGCAGGATCCGTTAAAGCGTTCCAGAGTTATAACCTCATAAAGTGACAGTGGTCAGAATTGTAAAAATTGGCTCGGTCTTTAAGTACCAAATTGGCTCTGTCACTAAGGCCGGCGTCACACTTGGCGTAAGACAATACGCCACGTATTATACGTCCGTACTACGGCCGTAATACGGAGAAATGTTCCCAAAATAGTGATCCGTAGGCAGGGTGTGTCAGCGTATTTTGCGCATGGCATCCTCCGTATGTAATCCGTATGGCATCCGTACTGCGAGATTTTCGCGCAGGCTTGCAAAACCGACATCTAATGGATTTATGTGCTCAAATGTTCGGGAAAACATATATACAGTATATATATATATATATATATGTCATTGTGACACATATATATATATTCTGTATTTAGATTTCAATCAGCGCGATATCTGTGAACAGCCGGTAATTCAATTGCCGGCTTTTCATTTCTCCTGCACAAACCCGACAGGATATGAGACATGGTTTACATACAGTAAACCATCTCATATCCCCCTTTTTTTTGCATATTCCACACTACTAATGTTAGTAGTGTGTATGTGCAAAATTTCAGCGCTGTAGCTGCTAAAATAAAGGGTTAAATGGCGAAAAAAATTGGCGTGGGCTCCCGCGCAATTTTCTCCGCCAGAGTGGTAAAGCCAGTGACTGAGGGCAGATATTAATAGCCAGGAGAGGGTCCATGGATATTGGCCCCCCCGTGGCTAAAAACATCTGCCCCCAGCCACCCCAGAAAAGGCACATCTGGAAGATGCGCCTATTCTGGCACTTGGCCACTCTCTTCCCACTCCCTGTAGCGGTGGGATATGGGGTAATGAAGGGTTAATGCCACCTTGCTATTGGAAGGTGACATTAAGCCAGATTAATGATGGAGAGGCGTCAATTATGTCACCTATCCATTATTAATCCAATTGTAGGAAAGGGTTAAAAAACACACACACACATGATTGAAAAGTATTTTAATGAAATAAACACAGCGGTTGTTGTAATAATTTATTGTTCTCTCAAATCCATTTGCAGTCCCTCGCTTGGCAACATAATAAACGCACAAGATACATACCTTCTGATGTACTGTCAGGTCCAACGATGTAATCCATCTGAAGGGGTTAACTAATATTACAGGCAGGAGCCCTGCTATAATGCAGCTGTGCTCCGTGCTTGTAATTCCCCTGCGAATGAATGAAATGTAGGTCATTGACCTACATTTCATTCATTCGCGGTGAGGCGCCCTCTGGTGGATGTTCTCATGAACTGCAGCCTGGGAACTTTTTCCCACGCTCCAGGTCATATGAGGACATCCACCAGGGGGCGCATCACCGCGACTGAAGGAAATGTAGGTCAATGACCTACATTTCATTCATTCGCAGGGGAATTACAAGCACGGAGCACAGCTGCATTATAGCAGGGCTCCTGCCTGTAATATTAGTTAACCCCTTCAGATGGATTACATCGTTGGACCTGACAGTACATCAGAAGGTATGTATCTTGTGCGTTTATTATGTTGCCAAGCGAGGGACTGCAAATGGATTTGAGAGAACAATAAATTATTACAACAACCGCTGTGTTTATTTCATTAAAATACTTTTCAATCATGTGTGTGTGTGTGTTTTTAACCCTTTCCTACAATTGGATTAATAATGGATAGGTGTCATAATTGACGCCTCTCCATCATTAATCTGGCTTAATGTCACCTTCCAATAGCAAGGTGGCATTAACCCTTCATTACCCCATATCCCACCGCTACAGGGAGTGGGAAGAGAGTGGCCAAGTGCCAGAATAGGCGCATCTTCCAGATGTGCCTTTTCTGGGGTGGCTGGGGGCAGATGTTTTTAGCCACGGGGGGGGGCAATAACCATGGACCCTCTCCTGGCTATTAATATCTGCCCTCAGTCACTGGCTTTACCGCTCTGGCGGAGAAAATTGCGCGGGAGCCCACGCCAATTTTTTCCGCCATTTAACCCTTTATTTTAGCAGCTACAGCGCTGAAATTTTGCACATACACACTACTAACATTAGTAGTGTGGAATATGCAAAAAAAAGGGGGATATGAGATGGTTTACTGTATGTAAACCATGTCTCATATCCTGTCGGGTTTGTGCAGGAGAAATGAAAAGCCGGCAATTGAATTACCGACTTTTCACTAACACCGCTGCGTATTTCTCGCAAGTCACACTGCTGGTCCGTGTGGAATCCGTATTTTTCTCGCCCCCATAGACTTTCATTGGCGATTTTTTTGCGCAGTACGCTGACAAACGCAGCATGCTGCGATTTTGTACGGCCGTAGAAAGCCGTATAATACTGAACCGTAATATACGGCTAATAGGAGCAGCCCCATTGAGAATAATTGTGCCGTATGTTATGCGAGTTTTACGGACGTAGTTTCTGCGCTCTTACGTCCGTAAAACTCGCCAGTGTGACGCCGGCCTAATGGGTTAAAGCTGCTTTTTACAGTACCAGCAAAAGCTATGAAATTTCAGAGATCTTATGCACACACATTGTTTTTTTTTCTCCTTACTGAATTGGAAAACTGTTTCTTTTTTAAGAACTTCGGCATGTCAATTCTTTTGGCATTTTTGCAACTTTTTTCACCCTTAGAAAGCAATGAGAAGGTGAAAAAATGCAGTAAAAATATGTTGCCATGAGTTTTTGCTGCGTATTTAGTGACAAAAAGCAGGTATAGCAGAATGTGAAAAACATTTATTTATGTGATTTTCTAAAGTTTAAACCAAAATGTCTTGGTCTCCTCACCTGAGGCAGTTAGTATTAGTACAGTTTAACTAAATTATTGATCTGTGTTAAAGTAAACATTGCCTGACCATTGTGTGAAATTAGAGCAATGCTTGACTATCAATGTGCAAAACTGAACATTGCCTGACCAATGTGTGAAATTGAAAATTGCCTGACCAACTCAATGGCCTAATACTGTGGAAAATACACAGTGCCTGACCTACAAAATGCTCTGCTAACCTCTTAGGTAAAATGGAACATGATGAAGGTGTCATTCAATGAGCTGCTGATGAAGAACATAGTAACATTGTAACATAGTTATTAAGGTTGAAGGAAGACTTTAAGTCCATCTAGTCCAACCCATAGCCTAGCCTAACATGCCCTAACATGTTGATCCAGAGGAAGGCAAAAAAAAAAACATGTGGCAAAGAGTAAGCTCCACATTGGGGAAAAAAATTCCTTGCCGACTCCACATATGGCAATCAGACTAGTCAATGCCCTATCAAGGAATTTAGTATATATAACCTGTAACACACTTTTCAAGAAAGGCATCCAGTCCCCTCTTAAATGTAAGTACTGAATCACTCATTACAGCATCATACGGCAGAGAGTTCCATAGCCTCACTGCTCTTACAGTAAAGAACCCACATCTGTTATTATGCTTAACCTTCTTTCCTCCAGACGTAGAGGATGCCCCCTTGTCCCTGTCTCAGGTCTATGATTAAAAAGATCATCAGAAAGGTCTTTGTACTGTCCCCTCATATATTTATACATTAAAATAAGATCACCCCTTAGTCTTCATTTTTCCAAACTAAATAGCCCCAAGTGTAATAACCTATCTTGGTATTGCAGACCCCCCAGTCCTCTAATAACCTTGGTCGCTCTTCTCTGCACCCGCTCTAGTTCAGCTATGTCTTTCTTATACACCGGAGGCCAGAACTGTGCACGGTATTCTAAGTGTGGTCGAACTAGTGACTTGTATAGAGGTAAAATGATGTTCTCCTCATGAGCATCTATGCCTCTTTTAATGCATCCCATTATTTTATTTGCCTTTGTAGCAGCTGCCTGACACTGGCCACTAAATGTGAGTTTGTCATTCACCCATACACCCAGGTCTTTTTCATTGACGGATTTGCCCAGTGTTTTACAATTAAGAACATAGTTATACATCTTATTACTTCTACCCAAGTGCATGACCTTACACTTATCCCCATTAAAGCTCATTTGCCATTTATCAGCCCAAGCTTCTAGTTTACATAAATCATCCTGTAATATAAAATTGTCCTCCTCTGTATTGATTACCCTGCAGAGTTTAGTGCCATCTGCAAATATTGAAATTCTGCTCTGTATGCCCCCTACAAGGTCATTAATAAATATGTTAAAGAGAAGAGGGCCCAATACTGACCCCTGTGGTACCCCACTGCTAACCACGACCCAGTCCGAGTGTGCTCCATTAATAACCACCCTTTGTTTCCTATCCGTGAGCCAGCTCTTAACCCACTTACACATATTTCCCCCTATCCCCAATATTCTCATTTTATGTATCAACCTTTCCAGAAGACTGGATGCAGATTCAGCACGAAAACCTAACAAGGTTAGGGTTAGGTTTTAGTTCTGCTGAAGAGGTTGTGTGTAGCCTCAAAAAGCGTTGACACTGTAAACCTGTACATTAAATTTTCTCAAGTTTTAATCTGCATCAAGTTTTCGTCAGCAGCGTATTGAATAACTTCATCCCATTCCATATCACTCTTAGTCTCTCAGTGTCCGGTGTTTTGCAGCAGTTGATTACATGCCTATCATATGTTGCCTCATTGCAACCTTACCAGGTGAGTGAATTCCTTATTCTTAGATTCTGTTATCATCGGATAAGACCCTATTGCGCTCTTCTGTTTCCCAGTCTTTTCATCCGCAATGTTGTAAACTGTTCCAGACCAATTCAACTCCCCTCACTGTTTCTACATTTGCAGTTGTGCATTTTTTCATGAAATCATGAATTTTTTTGTTCAGAATAGTCATTATTTTTTCAGGCATAAAAATGTTTTTCCACTAAATAATTTGATCAAATTGCCTTTTTCTCCAAAAATGTTTTATGTTTTCACACATGTCTTGCATTAGTGGCCTAACACCTTGCATTTTCATGCTTTTATGGTGAAAACAGAGATGAACTTTGGGATCCTGAAAAACCCAGCAAAAAACACAGCAAAAATGCATCACGAAAAGCAGCAAAAAAGGTAGCAAAACCTGCTTTTTGTCTGTGGCTTTTTTACTGCCAAGAGGTCAGATTTTGGCTGAAGAAGAAAAAGCAACAAAAATCAATGTCTGAACATAGCCTTAATCTTTTAAAGGACTATTTAGTTTCCTATACTACAAAATTGTAATGTATCCATATAAATCAAATGCCATATTAACGGTCCATATGGCATGCTATTTTTTTCTCGCACTGTACCGATTTAGGACAGAATCTCAACATGCTGCGATTTATTTTGTCATGCCGAATACAGCTGAGAAAAAATATGCAGATCTGAACTGCCTCATTGAATAACATTGGTCTGAGTGCAATCTGATTTTTTTATCAAATTGCACTTGTCCGATTTACAGAATTTATATGTTGCCAACAACTGAGGTAAGAGTTTGTTCACACTGGCGTATAAGTTGAACAAGTGCAATCCGATAAAAAAATCGGATAGCACACGGAACAATGTTATTCAATGAGGCAGTGCAGATCTGCATGTTTTTCTCAGTAATATTGGGCATGAAACAAATGGCAACATGCTGCGATTTCACTCAAAAATTGTTACATTTTGAGAAAAAAATTGCATGCCTTATGGATCATCAGTATAACATCCGAATTTTATGGATACTGTGGCATAGCGACTGGTCATGTGATTAATGGGCGGTATGTATCGCAGAGGTGGGTGGCCCTGTGATGGAAGCCTGGGTATGTTTTGCTCAAGCAGCTCTACTGCTGAGGGATTTGTTTACATTGGGAAGGCTTCCAGGTGATTGGAGAGATGGGTGGGTCCAGTCACCTACAAACCCACCCAAAGAGGTGTATCTGAACACCTAAGATGGTTTTGTGTTTAAGGACCTGTGGTGATGTCACGCTCACCAGACTGGCCATGTGACAGGTACCTGGGTGTGGTTACACCTATGTAAAGGAGGTGTGTGTAGCACATGGTGGGAGTGTTTGGGAGTCTGTCAGGGTGGACACACTTCCATTTGTCCTGGCTGGACACTGCAGAGTGGCCTGTGTGTTGGACGGTTCCAAGTGGAGACAGACGTCCTGAACAGCACACAGAGACCATATCTAGGCTGGAGAGCCTGCGTGCTGGACATAGCACAGTCTGTGTGCCCACAGACCTGAGAGAGCGGAGCTCTACTATGGACATTGAGGATTCATCTGTATGATGTAAGACTGTTTACCTGTTGTTCATGTTGCTATGTGGTTTATGGAGCAATAAACCCTGTGAACTTTTTATGGAACGTGTCTCCTGAGTGTCACCTGCCACACCTGAGTGAGTACAACCCCTACAATTGGTGGAGAATGCGGGCATAGACTTCCCGTTTGATGACAGGCCGCAGGTGTGTACTGTTATGTTACACCGTGAAGGAGTAAACAGACAGAGAGCCCAGGAGACACCATTGAGGTGGATACAGAAACAGGTGGAACTCTGAAGAGGCAGAGTGTGGGTGGGCAAGAGACCCCATCTGAAAATCTAATTAAAGAAGTGATGGTGCAACATGTGCTGGCCAAAAGAGAGCAAGACCATGAGAAAGAGCTGCTTAAAGAAATAGTCGAGCGAGAAAGGGTCCTGAGACAGGTGATTGAGCACAGAGTGGAGGAGCTGGAGGAGGAAGTCTCTGAGCTCAGAGGTCACCTATCAGAGTGTCAAAACATGAACAAGGCCATATAGAAAGATATGCAGGTGTTCAGAGAGGCCCAAGAGAAGAATCAACAGGAGCTTCTCCAGAGAGAGGATGAGCGTTGCTACTTGGTAGAGGAGCAAGATAAAGTTCTCCAAGAGCTCAAGACAAAGAAGACTAATCAACAGCTCCAGAAATCCACGGATGACCGGGAAATTGAACTGTTGCGCTCTCCTGACCTGATCACTATGAAGGAGAGTGAGCTGGAGAGGCTGACCAAAGAAGGGGCCTCCACGGAGGAAGAAATCCAGCAAGGGAAGTGCCATGCAGATGGCTGAGCAAAGGACGAGGAGGTCCAACAATATGGCCAAGAAGGTGAGACTTCGATCTTCAAGTGCGTAATGGACGTACCCGAAGACATGCAAGAAGCGTGTGCCAGTGAGGAGGTGCATGAAGCATTTAAAAAGGAGGTCGAAGCATGTAGGGTGCACTGGGCGCCTGAGACTCATCAACTGGTCATACTGTCGACTAGGGAAGTCACAGTGAAGCGGGTGGCTGTCCTGAGAGAGATGCATCTACAATGACTCCGCACAAAACAAATGATCATGTTGAAGAATAAGGAAGCCACTCGACGTCTGGAGCTAGCAAGAGAAGCTCAAAGTCGTTTGGGTATTGTGGAAGATGTCGTGCAAGTACCCAGAGGTCTGGTGAGGAAAGTCATCAGAAGATTTGGCAAGGTGATGCAAGAGATGGTGAATAGGTCCGGTGTTATGAGAGTGTTGTGAATTAGACTTTTTGGCTCCCTCTTGTGTTCACTAGTGATATGACTCTGGGATTGTCTTTCTTCAGTTTGGCACTCACCTGGGTCGATAGTCCACGGGTGTCGCTACATAAACTTCCTGGATCCTTAGTCCAGTGCCTGGCATCGTTGTAATCAGATCCTTCTGTTGCTCCTGTCTGCTGGTCCTGGTTCTTGCAAAATTCAGCTAAGTCTTGCTTCTTTGTTTTTTGGGTTATTTGCTTTGCTTCTATTTTTGTCCAGCTTGTACTAAATGTGAGTTCTGACCTTGCTGGAAGCTCTAGGGGGCTGGTGTTCTCCCCCCGGCCGTTAGTCGGTTCGGGGGTTCTTGAATATCCAGCGTGGATATTTTAATAGGGTTTTTGCTGACCATATAAGTCATCTTACTATATTCTGCTATTAGCTAGTGGGCCTCTCTTTGCTAAATACCTAGCTCATTCTTATGTTTGTCTTTTCCTCTTACCTCACCGTTATTATTTGTTGGGGGCTTGTATCCAACTTTTGGGGTCTTTTCTCTGGAGGCAAGAAAGGTCTTTCTTTTCCCTTCTAGGGTTAGTTAGTTCTCCGGCTGGCGCGAGATGTCTAGAACCAACGTAGGCACGTTCCCCGGCTACTGCTATTTGTGGTGCTAGGATTAGATATATGGTCAGCCCAGTTACCACTGCCCTATGAGCTGGTTTTTTGTGTTTGCAGACTTGGTATTTATTCCTGAGACCCTCTGCCATTGGGGTCATAACAGAGAGTGAGCATTCCGGCTGATGATGAAGCCCAGGTCGTGGGTGAAAATGGGATGGTTCCATTCCTTGTCGTCGGATCCATGGAGAGCCTTGGGAATATCCAAATGCTCCTGGGGTATCGTGTGGTATATCTGAAACAGATAGAGCAGCTAAGACGTGAGAGGGAGCAGATCAATATAGAGCTGCAGGAATTGGCAAACAGATTGCCACCACCTTCAACTCGCGGTATAGAGAGACGAAGAGGTTCTCTAAAAACTGGAAGTCCTCAAGCTGAAGCTAACAGAGGATATAGAGATAAAGGGAAGAGCTGCTCTCTGAAGAAAGACAATAGGAGAGATCAACAACAGAGAGAGAACCGAAAGGTGGCCAGATGGAAGAGCTAGAAATAGTGACTCCTCAGTTAGTTAAGGGCTCAGTGACCTAAGCGGGAGATCCTATAGCAGAGGAAATGACAAGGGGTCATCTTTATCAAAGGGTGTGATGGAAATGGTTGACGAATGCTGACGAAAGGGTTCAGTAACAGGCCCTGACTTTGACAGATGGCTTGACTGTTAGGGACGACTGAGAAGGATCTCTGGTCAGGTAATAGAAAGTGACAAGCCCCACGGCTTTAGGCAGAGGGGGGGGAATATGTGGCATAGCGACTAGTGTTGAGCATTCCGATACCGCAAGTATCGGCCGATACCCGATACCGAGATCCGATACGTTTGTGGTATCGGAAATTGGTATCGGGATTAATATCAATGTGTAAAATAAAGAATTAAAATAAAAAATAGGGATATACTCACCTCTCCGGCAGCTCCTGGACTTTACCGCCGTAACCGGGAGCCGTTGTACCTAAGAATGCGCGATTGAAGGGCCTTAGATGAGGTCACTGCGCTCTGATTGGTCCGTAGCGGTCGCGTGACCACTACGCGACCAATCACAAAGCAGTGACGTCACCTAAGGTCTTTCAAGCGCTTGAAATACCTTAGAAGACGTCACTGCTTTGTGATTGGTCGCGTAGCGGTCACGCGACCGCTACGCGACCAATCAGAAGCTGCGGACATCTTCTAAGGTATTTCAAGCACTTGAAAGACCTTAGGTGACATCACTGCTTTGTGATTGGTCGTCTAAGGCCCTTCAAGTGCGCATTCTTAGGTACAACGGCTCCCGGTTACGGCGGTAAAGTCCAGGCTGCGTCGGAGGGTGAGTATATCCCTATTTTTTATTTTAATTCTTTCTTTTACACATTGATATGGATCCCAGGGCCTGAAGGAGAGTTTCCTCTCCTTCAGACCCTGGGAACCATACAGGATACCGTCCGATACTTGGTGTCCCATTGACTTGTATTGGTATCGGGTATCGGTATCGGATTAGATCCGATACTTTGCCGGTATCGGCCGATACTTTCCGATACCGATACTTTCAAGTATCGGACAGTATCGCTCAACACTAATAGCGACTAGTCATGTGATTATTGGGCGGTATGTATCGCAGAGGTGGGTGGCCCTGTGATGGAAGCCTGGGTATGTTTTGCTCAAGCAGATCTACTGCTGAGGGATTTGTTTACATTGGGAAGGCTTCCAGGTGATTGGAGAGATGGGTGGGTCCAGTCACCTACAAACCCACCCAAAGAGGTGTATCTGAACACCTAAGATGGCTTTGTGTTTAAGGACCTGTGGTGATGTCACGCTCACCAGACTGCCATGTGACAGGTACCTGGGTGTGGTTACACCTATGTAAAGGAGTTGTGTGTAGCACATGGTGGGAGTGTTTGGGAGTCTGTCAGGGTGGAAACACTTCCATGTGTCCTGGCTGGAAACTGCAAAATGGCCTGTGTGCTGGACGGTTCCAAGTGGGGACAGACATCCTGAACAGCACACAGAGACCATATCTAGGCTGGAGAGCCTGCGTGCTGGACATAGCACAGTCTGTGTGCCCACAGACCTGAGAGAGCAGAGCTCTACTATGGACATTGAGGATTCCTCTGTATGATGTAAGACTGTTTACCTGTTGTTCATGTTGCTATGTGGTTTATGGAGCAATAAACCCTGTGAACTTTTTATGGAACGTGTCTCCTGAGTGTCACCCGCCACACCTGAGCAAGTACAACCCCTACAATACATTACAATTCTGTAGGAAACTGTAAATGGTCCTGTAAATGATTAATAACTGCTGATTAAGAAAACAGACAGCACACGGATGACAATTGAGAAAAAATAGTCCCACTCTCCTGGATGAGCATGGAACCAATCATTTACAGTATATGCACGTGTGAGCAAACCCTAAGAAATGTATTTTAACCACAGATATGAGTGGATTGATTTGTGGAGGATTAACTTTGAATCAAATTTCATGAAATTCACAGGTCGCGCAAAAACACACTATGCGATTCATGAAAATCGGCAAAAAAAAAAAAGCCTGGTGAAAATTCACACACTGCTGAAGATTTAGTGAGTGGGCTAATGACATTAGGCACAGCTGCGCAGGCTTTCCAATAATGCCCTGTAGTTATCACATCACATGGTCTAGCCGAGCCAATCAGGGTGCACTTTTACAGCCAGTATGAAAGTATGGGCAGCTAAGCATCGTCAGTTTAGGCTTTTCTTAAAATTGAAAAAAGATAGGATAAAAGCCGGTAATTCAAGTGCCGCGTTCAGTGAAATCACAGCGTGACAGGCTAGAATGGAAAAGATAGAAAAGGTATAGGTGTAAGGAGGTGGCAGGAACTGTCATCTGCCTCCTCTCTCCTATGTGCTGGTCCCGTGCACTTCTATGTATTAATGTAATGTATCTGTATGTTACTGTATTCTATGTATTAGTGTGCTGTGTTTGCAATGTCTTGTGTAATGTTCTTGTATTCCCCTATTGTATGTACTGTTGTAGAGTTAGGGACATCAGGGGTTAACTTTGTGGGTTGAGTCAGCAGCCTCTAGGGAGCTGGAAGCCCCTGCTTCCTGTTCAGCGCCTGGGCACATTTGCCCAGGGTAGAAGCTCAGCAATAGCCAGGGCATGGCCAGACCCCAGAAAGGGATAGAATCTGTTGCCCCGGACTTATGGACAGCAACACAGGCCCGGGGACTATGTAAGTGCCCTACCGAAGGGACTTCAAGTATCCAGATTCTGGCGAAAGGACTACTGCCTCTTTCGGCCACCGTGGCTGTTGTGGGTATGGCCGTGGATGAAACTAGGGAGAGAGTAGGAAGCCAGTGTTTGTACTTTATTCATTTCCTTAAGTTAAATTGTTTCCTTGTTGGACTGCAGCTGTGTCTAAAATGCCGTTGTCCTGCCTATCTCTGTACAAGGTACCGGGTTGTATACTGACCGTGGCTTAGTTGACATGGCTGGGACTACCACCCCAAGCCACTTGTTACACTTACACATAGAAAATATATATATATATATATATATATATATATATATATATATATATATATATATATATATATATATATATATATATATACAGTACAGACCAAACGTTTGGACACACCTTCTGATTTAAAGATTTTTCTGCAATTTCATGACTATAAAAACTGTACATTCACACTGGAGGCATCAAAACTATGAACTAACACATGTGGAATTATATACTTAACAAAAAAGTGTGAAACAACTGAAAATGTGTCTTATATTCTAGGTTCTTCAAAGTAGCCACCTTTTGCTTTGATGACTGCTTTGCACACTCTTGGCATTCCCTTGATGAGCTTCAAGAGGTAGTCACCGAAAATAGTTTGTTTTCACTTCACAGTTGTGCCCTGTCAGGTTTAATAAGTGGGATTTCTTGCCATATAAGTGGGGTTGGGACCATCAATTGTGTTGAGCAGAAGTCTGGTCAATACACAGCTGATAGTCCTACTGAATAGACTGTTAGAATTTGTATTATGGCAAGAAAAAAGCAGCTAAGTAAAGAAAAATGAGTGGCCATTATTACTTTAAGAAATGAAGGTCAGTCAGTCCGAAAAATTGGGAAAACTTTGAAAGTGTCCCCAAGTGCAGTGGCAAAAACCATCAAGCGCTACAAAGAAACTGGCTCACATGAGGACTGCCCCAGGAAAGGAAGACCAAGAGTCACCTCTGCTTCTGAAGATAAGTTTATCCGAGTCACCAGCCTCAGAAATCGCAGGTTAACAGCAGCACAGATTAGAGACCAAGTCAATGCCACACATCTCTACAACAACTGTTAAGAGGAGACTTTGTGCAGCAGGCCTTCATGGTAAAATAGCGATGGAGTGCTACGCCAGATGACCTGGCCTCCACAGTCACCAGACCAGAACCCAATCAAGATGGTTTGGGGTGAGCTGTACCGCAGAGTGAAGGCAAAAGTGCCAACAAGTGCTAAGCATCTCTGGGAACTCCTTCAAGTTTGTTGGAAGACCATTCCCGGTGACTACCTCTTGAAGCTCATCAAGAGAATGCCAAAAGTGTGCAAAGCAGTCATCAATAGAATATAAGACATAATTTCAGTTGTTTCACACTTTTTTGTTAAGTATAATTCCACATGTGTTAATTCATAGTTTTGATGCCTTCAGTGTGAATGTACAATTTTCATAGTCTTGAAAATACAGAAAAATCTTTAAATGAGAAGGTGTGTACAAACTTTTGGTCTGTACTGTATATACAGTATATATATATATATATATATATATATATATATATATATATATATGTATATATATATATATATATATATATATATATATATATATACACTGCTCAAAAAAATAAAGGGAACACTAAAATCCCACATCCTAAATATCACTGGAAGAAATATTCCAGTTGTGAATCTTTATTCATTACATAGTGAAATGTGTTTTTGAGAACAATAAAACCTAAAAATTATCAACGTAAATCTCAACTAATATCCCACGGAGGTCTGGAGTTGGTATGATGCTCAAAATCAAAGTGGAAAATGAAGTTACAGGCTGATCCAGCTTCAGTAGAAATGCCTCAAGACAAGGAAATGATGCTCTGTAGTGTGTGTGGTCTCCACGTGCCTGTATGACCTCCCTACAATGCCTGACCTGCTCCTGGAGATGCGGCAGATGGTATCTTGAGGCATCTCCTCCCAGATCTGGACTAAAGCATCCACCAACTCCTGGACAGTCTGTGGTGCAACATGACATTGGTGGATGGTGCAAGACATGATGTCCCAGATGTGTTCAATTGGATTCAGGTCTGGGGAATGGGCGGGCCAGTCCATAGCTTCAATGCCTTCATCTTGCAGGAACTGCTGATACACTCCAGCCACATGAGGTCTGGCATTGTCCTGCATTAGGAGGAACCCAGGGCCAACCGCACCAGTAAATGTTCTCAAAAGGGGTTTGAGGATCTCATCTCGGAACCTATTGGCAGTCAGGCTACCTCTGGACCTCTGGTGAGCACATGGAGGGCTGTGCGGCCCTCCAAATAAATGCCACCACATACCATTACTGACCCACAGCTAAACTGGTCATGCTGAAGGATGTTGCAGGCAGCAGATTGCTCTCCGCGACGTCTCCAGACTCTGTCACGTCTGTCACATGTGCTCAGTGTGAACCTGCTTTTATCTGTGAAGAGCACAGGGCATCAGTGGCGAATTTGCCAATCGTGGTATTCTGTGGCAATTGTTAAATGTCCTGCACGGTGTTGGACTGTGAGCGCAACCCCCATCTGTGGATGTCAGGCACTTAGGTCATCCTCATGGAGTCAGTTTCTCATGGAGAATTGCAATGTTGAGGCTTTCCTAACGGTGTTTGAAAGGAACGCTGAGAAGGAGAATCTCCTGCCAAAGCAGTGGGCAGAGCTACTGGCTCCATTCTTGATGTGGCAACCACAGAATGCACACTATTATTTAGCTTTACAGGATGCTAAAGAGTATGATAAGCTAAAAATTGAGATTCTTGGATGCTTGGGGGTGACTCTCAGGGCACAGCAGGTTCACAGTTTGGCGTATCACCGGTAAAAACCACCGTGCTCCCAAATGTTTGACCTGTTGCACCTGGTCCAGAGATGGCTGCAGCCTGAGTCCTCTACGCCTGCACAGATGGTAGAACAGGTGGGGATGGACCAATTTGTGCACTCCCTGCAGAGGCCTGTACAGACTTGGGTTGCCAGGGTGATCCCCGGAATGCCAATGAACTGGTCGTACTGATCGTGAGATACCAGGGGATGGAAGGTTCTATGGGAAAGTAGCCCACTTCATACTGGTCCCAATAGGGGGCAGAGGCCCAAAAGGTGGTGGGGTGCACATACTGTTTGCCTATGCAGTGAATGCAAGAGCTGCCACAAATGTGGATGCATCTCAATACCCCTTGGAAGAGGCGTGGGAGAGGGCCTCATTAAATTTTCACATTTCACATAGGAAGTGGATCTTCCATACTGTTTGCCTATGCAGTGAATGCAAGGCTTGGCCAAAATTTAAAAGCACCCCAATACCCATTTGAATAGACGTACAAACAATGTTCCCATTATTAGGAAGTGGTTCTCCCATACTGCCTATGCAGTGAATGCAAGGGCTTCCAAAAATTTTGAGCCACTCCAATGCTCCTTGAGGAGATGTAGAGGAGGGCTTCCTGTAATAAATGTTCCCATTATTAGGAAGGTGGTCTTCCATGTTGTTTGCCTATGCAGTGAATGAAAGGGCTGTCAAAAATTTGCAGACACTTCAATGCCCCTTCGAAGAGATGTGGAGCAGGGCCTCATAAAAAAGGTTCCCATTAGAAAGGAGCAAGTTTCCTATACTTGCATAAACATTTTTTGGGGTACGGGCATCAGAAACACCCTTTAAAAAAAATTTGTGGGTGTTGCTTCACAGACCACAGTCACCCTGGTGATATTGTGGTGGAGGTTGAGGATGAGGAGAAGGAGGAGGACAACAGCAAATAGCCAAAATCAGGAAGCGCATACCCATGTGTGAGTGTGAAGAGGTGCATGGGAATAGACGTCCCAAAAAGACACTGGATTTGAGTTTATGTCACGCTGCTATCATTCGGCGGTGTTGAGAACTCTGGCCCAATCCAGCCCTTGTTCATTTTTATAACAGTCAGCCTGTCAGCATGTTCAGTTGACAGGTGGATACGCTTATCAGTTATAATTCCACCAGCGGCACTAAAAACCCGCTCTGACAAAACGCTAGTGGCAGAGCAGACCAGGACCTCCAAGGTGTAGGGAGCCAGTTCATGCTACGTGTCCAGCTTGGATACCCAATAATTAAAAGGCACAGAGGAATCATGGAGGACATTCGTACGGTCAGCAAGGTACTCCCTCAGTATCTTCCAAAACTTTGCACTCCTTGAGAGAGTGTCCCACGCCTCATGGCCTGTGCGATGGGAGAGTCTGAGAAAACTCTCCCACGAGTTTTCCAGTGTTCCCCTGCCTCTGCTGGATTGGAGTTGTCTTTCTCGTCTGTACTCCTTGGTTGTTCAATGAACCTCTGTCGCCAGCGTTTTTAGATGGAAATTTTTTTAACAATTCTACAAAAAGGGCACTCTGGTACTACCCCATTTTAGTAGACCTGTCCGCCACGGGAATAAGAGATAGAAAGTTCTCCTTGTAGCGTGGGTCTAAAAGTTTCACCAACCAGTAATGATTGTCACCCAAAATTTGGAGAATGCAAGGGTCATGGGAAAGGCAGTATAACATAAACTCAGCAATGCATGCCAGAATGCTAACAGGCAAGACTTCCTTGTCCTCTCCAAGAGGATGAATGACTATGCTATCCTCCTCCTCCCCCCGTCCTCAGGCCATCCACGCTGAACAGACGGTATGACAGTTGTGCATGTAGTACCGTGTATGAAACTAGCTCCTGTTCTTCCTCCTCCTACTCTTCCTCATTGTCACCCAATCCACGTTGGGATGAGATGAGGCTGGGCTGTGTGTAATCACACTTTATGGTTCCTTGCTCTATCTCATCATGCTCCACCTGCAATGCATCCTCTTTGATTGTGAGCAGAAAGCGTTTCAGAACACAGAGAAGCTGGATGGTGACGCTAATTATGGCGTCATTGCTGTTTACCATCTTGGTACAGTCCTCAAAGTTTTGGAGGATGGTACATATGTCTGACATCCATGTCCACTCCTGAGGTCTTACATGTGGAGTCTGAACTGAATATGGATGGCCTTGTCGATGCTGGTAGTCAACAACTGCCCTCTTCTGCTCACAAATCCTTCTCTGCTACATCTGCAGTGTAGCGTTCCAATGCGTGGGGACATCACACACCAGTCGGTGAGTGGAAAGCTGCAAATGCTGCTGAAGCACAGCAAGGGTGGTGGAACCTGTAGCAGACTTTCTAAAATGGGCACCAAGGTGGCGTACTTTGACAAGCTGACCTGGCAGCTCCGGGTAGGTTTTTAGAAATCACTGAACCACGTGGCTAAGCACATGGGCCAGGCATGGTACGTGTGTGAGTTTGCCTCACCTCAGAGCCACCATCAGGTTCCAGCCATTGTCACACATGACCATGTCTGGCTGTATGTTCAATGGTGTCAGCCACAGATCTGCCTGCTCTTTTAGAGCTGTCCACAACTCTTCAGCATTGTGCGGCTTGGCACCTAAGCATATTATCTTCAGCACAGCCTGATTACGCTTGGCTGAGGCAGTGCTGCAGTGCTTGTGACTGGTATGATCATTTCAGAGATGGAGGCTGAACAGGAGGAGGATGAGGTGCAGGAGCTGCAGACTGTGGGGGCAACCCTGATTGACGTAGGGCTCACAATCCTCGGCATCAGGAGGATGTGTTCCATCCCAAGGTATGACTTGGTCCCGGCTTCCACTATGTTAACTCAGTGTGCCATCAGCAAGATGTACCATCCCTGTCCACAAGCACGTGTCCACGTGTCAGTCGTTATGGTGACTTTCCCAGAAACTTCATTGTTGAGGGCATGGCTAATGTTGTGGGACACGTGCTTGTGTAATGTGGGGATGGCACACAAGGAGAAATAGTGGGGGCTGGGGATCAAGTACCGAGGGATGGCAGCCGCCATCAAGTTGCAGAAATCTTCCATCTCCATGAGCCTAAAAGGCAACATTTTGAGTGGAAAACAGTCGCGACGTGTGTGAATTTAATAGTGTGGCCTGTGGGGCATTGGCTGTGTATTTGAGCTTGCATTCCAAGGACTGGGGTATGGACAACTAAACGCTGCACTGGGACAACAACATTGACGTGCTTGATGATGGTGCTAGTTGAGTGTGTGCAATGACAGGTGCAGGGCTGGAAGCATCTTCGCATGCACCATGGACAGGGGATTGGCTTGCACGCACAACAGCAGAAGAAGCAGACACTGCTCCTGGACCCTGGGGATCGGCCCACAAAGTCGGGTGCTTTGCTGCCATGTGCCTGTTATTGCTGGTGGTGGTCTGGCTGACAGTTTTGTTACCCCTGTTGAAGCTGGCCTGGCAGATAGTGCAAATAGCTTTTTTGGGGTTATCTGCACAATCTTTAAAAAACAACCAGACTCGGGAAAACCTAACAGTTGGACTGGCAACTTCCGTCGTGTTGGTGTTATGGGGAACGGTTGCCCGCCTTCTGTCGGCAGCCACCACACTGCTTCTTCCTGCCTGTTGGGTTGCTACGCCTCCCTCCACCTGGGTGCTGCTGTCCTTGCTCTGCATTTCCTCCTGCCAGGTTGGGTCAGTTACTATATCATCCACCACCTCGTCTTCAACTTCCACACCCTGGTCCCCCTCCTGACTTTCTGGCAATTGTGTCTCATCATCACCCACCTTTTGTGATACTTTCCCACCGTCATCTTCGTGTGACCGTGTCTGCTCAAATATTTGGGCATCGCTAAATGCGATCTCCTCTTGACCCTTTTCAATTGGACCGGGCGAGAGGCCCAAATCTATAAATGGAAAAGTGAACAGCTCCTTAGAGTGTCAGAGTGTGGGATCAGTTGTCTCCGTGCATGGTGGGAGGAAAGAGGATCAGGGTGAGGAAGATGCGGTCCAGACTCACGGCAACTGAGACTTGACAGTGTGGAAGACAGGGTGGTGGTAGTGGCAAAGTGATTGGAAGTATTATCTGCTATCCAACCAACAACCTTTTAACACTGCTCTGGGTTCAATAGTGGTGTGCAGCTGCTGTCCCCTAGTAATTGGGACAGGAAGGTCAGGCAAGAAGATGTGGATGTTTGTTGTGGTACAATTTCAGCTTGCCCATGACCTCGGCATGCACCATCACCATCACGATCATGTCCAGTTCCCTGTTTCTTGCCACACGCTTTGCCCATTTTAAATGGAGAGCAGTATTTTTCACGATCAACTACAATACAATTGGATGAATTTGGAGTGAACTTAAATGTGATCCGTTTGACGGACAAACCACAGTTTTCAATAGCTGGCCTGTAGGTAACTATTTTTTTCAGCAAACTGGTGTCAATAACTAGGCTAAGACATAGCAACAAATTTAAATGGAGGCCTAAAATGGCAAACTTTGAGCGCACTGAAATGTGATCCGTGGGAAGGACAAACCCCAGTTCAAAATATCTGGCCTATAGATTACTAATTTTTTAAGCAAATTGGTGTCAATAGCTAAGCTAAGACATTGCAAAAAAAATTAAATGGAGGCCGAAATGGCACAATTTTGAGCGCATTGAAATGTGATCTGTGGGATGGACAAACCCCAGTTCAAAATATCTGGCCTGTAGGTTACTATTTTTTTAAGCAAACTGGTGTCAATAACTAGGCTAAGACACTGGAAAAAAAATTAATGGAGGCCTGAAATGACAGAATTTTGAGCTCACTGATATGGGATCCATGGGACGGAAAAACCCTAGTTCACAATATCTGGCCTGTTGGTAACTATTAGTTTTTTTAAGCAAACTGTTGTCAATAACTTGGCTAAGACACTGCAAAAAAATTAAATGGAGGCCTGAAATGGCCCAATTTTGAACACCCTGATATGTGATCCGTGGGACGGACAAACCCCAGTTTAAAATAGCTGGATTTTAGCACTTGAATATGGAAAGGATCTGGCTGTGTTCTGTAGTGCCAACAAGCAAATGGAGCAGAAAAACTGTGTTCTCTGGATTGCTTTTAAATCAAATAATCAGGATTAAGATTCCCCCCAAAATGTCCTGACACCTGGTGCTATGTCTGCAAATATCTGTAATCGGCAGCAACAGCAGCAGCAGACAGAACTGGAATGGACCCTCTTGCTATATACACTGAATTGTGCCACATACACTGCCTGCCTGCCTAGCACTGATATCTCTGCAGCTTTATTAGTCCTCAGAAGGACTGTTACCTGAGATGGATATGTGTATTAGATATGGTATACCCACAATAAGTACCAAGCAATCAAATCTCTCCCTAGTTCAGCAGCAACTCTCCCTACACTGGCTGATTCCAGAGTAGACTGGGACGAGCAAGGCAGCGCCAGGTTTGATATAGACCTGATGACGCTCTGTGGCCAGCCAATCACTGTAATGCCACAACCAACATGGCTGTGGCATTACAATGTGTGGCAGACAATCTCTGCATCTTTATTGGCTCTCTGAAGAGCACTAAACATGCAGGGCAGGGAACCGAGCTCCCGCCGAGCAAACCCAGAAATACTTAGCGAGCTCCGAGCATCTCGAGCAGTGAGTAGTGGCGAGCATGCTCGCTCATCACTAGTGTATATGTGTATATGTCATAGGTGTATCTAGGGGGGCAGCCAGAGCATGTGCCCCAGGCACAGCCAGCAGCGGAGCACAGTCAGGCCACATAATGCGGCGGTCTGCAGTGTCTCCCCCCGGCGGCTGCATTCTGAAGCGCCCTGGACAGGCTGGCAAAGAGAAGCTGCAGCACACCAGCTCCCAGTATTCAATTGCACTTGCATCTTACAGACACAAGTACAATTGAAGCTATGACGGTAGGGACTACAATGGAGTTGATTTTTTGTGGCGATAATGTCACTGGAAGGGGCGGGGCCTTCTTCAGTCCAGTGAAACGCCGATAGCAGGAAGCTGCATTTTGCTGAGGCTGCTTGAGAAGAGAAGTGGGAAATGAGGAGCTGCAAAATGGAGCCGTTTGAGGAGAGGACTGAGGGGCTGCACCATGGAGATGTGTGAGGACAGGACTGAGGGGCTGCACCATGGATTCTTGTACAAATGGGAGTGAGGACCAAGGAATCAGTGTGAGTACTCTGATGATGGATTTTGGAAAGGGGTTGATGTTACTTAAGTGGGGCTGCATAGGGAATATTATGATGAGGTGCTGGTGCTATGTGGGGAATGGGGGATGATGAGGGGATGTGTGAGTAAAAGGGGGATGATGAGGTGCTGTGTGGGGAATGGGGGATGATGAGGGGCTGTGGGGAATGGGATGATGATTAGGGCCTGTGTGGGGAATTGGGGGGTGATAAGGGGCTGTGTGGGGAATTGGGTGATGGGCTGTGTGGAGAAGGGGTGATGGGCTGATAAGGGGCTGTATGGGGAGTGGGGGATGATGAGGAGCTATGTGGGGAATTAGGGTATGATTAGCGGCTGTGTGGGGAATTGGGGGATGATGAGTAGCTGTGTGGGGAATTGGGGGGTGATGAGGGGCTGTGTGGGGAATTGGGTGATGGGCTGTGTGGAGAAGGGGTGATGGGCTGATTAGGGGCTGTATGGGGAGTGGGGATGATGAGGAGCTATGTGGGGAATTGGGGGATGATTAGTGGTTGTGTGGGGAATTGGGGGATGATGAGCGGCTGTGTGGGGAATTGGGGGTGATGAGGGGCTGAGTGGGGAATTGGGTGATGGGCTGTGTGAACAAGGGGTGATGGGCTGTATGGGGAGTGGGGGATGATGAGGAGCTATGTGGGGAATTGGGGTATGATTAGCAGCTGTGTGGGGAATTGGGGGTGATGAGGGGCTGTGTGGAGAAGGGGTGATGGGCTGATTAGGGGCTGTATGGGGAGTGGGGATGATGAGGAGCTATGTGTAATAATTATAGGGGATAACTCAGGTAACTCTTCCTCTTTGCATGGAACAAGACAACTACAGGACACAGTTTTATAAGTTGTAAAGTCTATATTATCACACGATGATTCAAACAGGTACAGAGAGAAACTCAAGTCCACAACACTTGGTGTAAATATTAAACGCAGCTTAGCAGTCTATAGGAAACTTCAGAGAAAAATGCAATTATGTAGAAAGTCTATGAAGCACAGTTATTCTTGAGGATACTTGACACGAATAAGTCCTTGTTTTAGTCCAAACACAGATAGATATGCTTATAAGGCAGTTCAAATAATATCTTAGCTCAACCAGGGAGTCCTGGGTAAAAATCTCAGGTTTTTGCAGAGCAGCAACAGCTTACATGTCCAGCAAATGCGGATGGAAGTAAACACGAGCAGCAGATGAAGGAGGATTACTGGAAACTGGTGTATGGAGCAGGAACTCAGAGCAGAGTAGCAGGATCACCACACAGGTTCACAGGAGCAGGTATATAGCCAGGGAATCACCAGAGTCAGGAGCTGAATACAAGGCAGAATACTCTAGCACAGACTGAAGGCTGGGGTGGAGTTATATAGCAGGAAGACATAGTGCACATGAGACCAAAGACGTCATCTTGGAAAAGGGCAGTAATGCACAAAAGGTAATAAAAAATGTTCAGAGTCCTGACATTACTCCCTCCTTATAAGTGGCCTCAGGACGATCCTGGACCTGGTTTTTCAGGGAATCTCTGATGAAAACGAGAAATCTTCTGTTGGGCATTGATGTTTTCCACAGGATCCCAAGAGTCTTCCTCAGGGGGATATCCCTGCCATCTTATTGTTGAGGGAGGATCTAAATTGATCCTTCACGGTTAACTCAGTGATTTCCAAATTAATCTACAGGGCGTTGCCGGCAACTGAAAATGACCAGACGGAGACGTGTGTCTCTGTTTGGGGGGGATCAAGCTGATCTCTCTGGCCCCCGTTTATTTCGTATGACTTTTCATAGTCATAGAAATTATACTTCAACCAATCAGCATAAGAACATGCTCACAGTTCTTAACCTATAAGAATACAGGAACGGTCTGGACGTCAAAGTCTCGTAGAACAATGCACCCTCAGTCTCATGTTCTGCCCAGGTTGCAACAATCAAGGTCTCATCAAGGTCTCATAACAGCTGTAAACTTTAGCCTACTAACAAAATTTATATCAAAACAACAAAATGGAGTCGAAAAGCACAAAATGGAGAATCTTTCTTAATTTGTCCCTTCACATTATCAGATATTGGAGCCGATTCCTGTGAATCCTGGAATCAACAATTTCCTCCACCACAAATTGTTCTTGCCCATCAATCACCACAGGCTGCAGAGGTGGCACAACACATCCCTGGAAGGTATTAGGAGATACAGGCTTTAGTAATGATACATGAAAAACTGGATGTACCTTCATAGTCCTAGGCAGCTTCAGCCGGCAGGCCACAGAGCTCACAATACCATTGATCTTGAAAGGGCCAATGAATTTCTGTCCAAGTTTTTGTGAGGGAACGCTTAACTTCAGATTCTTAGTTGCTAACCACATGGAATCTCCTACCTTGAACATGGGTGCAGGTTTACGAAATCTATCAGCCGATCTCTTATAACGTTTTTGAGCTGTGGTCAGGGATTCCTTCAGAACCTCCAGATTTTGCCTCATCGCAGTCAGCCTTTCCTCCACTGCCGGAACAGGAGAATTAATTGGAGACCTAGGTAAGATACACGGATGATAACCCAGATTGGCAAAGAAAGGTGTAAATTTAGTGGAGGCGCTCTGAGAATTGTTATATGAAAATTCGGCTAACGGCAGCAACTCCAACCAATCATCCTGGAGATGGCTGACATAGCATCTTAGATATTGTTCCAGCGTCTGGTTGGTACGCTCAGTCTGACCATTTGTCTGGGGATGGTAAGCGGAAGAGAGACAGACATTAATATTGAGTGCAGAGCAAAACCCCTTCCAGAATCTTGAAGTGAACTGTACTCCACGGTCAGAGATGATCTCATCCGGAACCCCATGCAACCGAAATACATTCTGTATAACCAAGTTCACTGTATCTTTAACTGAGGGGAGGCCGGTGCACGGAACAAAATGAGCAGCTTTAGTCAGGCGATCAACTACCACCATGATTGTATTCATGCCCCCTGATGTAGGCAGCTCCATAATAAAGTCCATTGATATAGACCCCCAAGGGTGAGATGGAACAGGTAATGGTTGTAGAAGACCCGTAGGTGCCACATGAGGAGTCTTGTAGCAAGCACATACCTCGCAAGAGAGAACATATTCCTTGGTATCCTTCAGGCAAGTTGGCCACCAGAAGAATCGGCTCAGGAACTCTTGTGTCTTCTGTACCCCCCTGAGACCAGTCAACTAGGAGTCATGTACCAAATTGAGGATCTGCAGACGGATGACCTCAGGGATGTAGATACGTCGATCTCTGAACCACATGCCACCCTTAAAGACAAGATTAATATCCACAGGTGGGTTGGCCAGAAATACATCACCGTCATAGGCCTCCCTGCACTCCTTCCACAAGTCCTGATCACGGATAACTCCGATGAAATTGGCATCAGATAGAATGGTCTTGGATGGGGCTCCAGGTACGGAATCCGCAGCATGGATTTGGGATAAAGCATCAGCCTTCCCATTACGAGAACCTGGACGGTACGAGATAACAAAGTTAAATTGAGTTAAAAATAAGTTCCAATGAGCCTGATGAGGAGAAAGACATCTAGGAGATCTAAGGAACTCTAAATTGCGATGGTCAGTTAGCACTATGATCTGTTGTGCAGCTCCTTGCAGATGATGCCTCCATTCTTTGAAAGCCGCAATAATAGCCAGCAATTCCTTGTCTCCCACGTCGTAATTCTTCTCTGCTAAGTTTAGTCTACGGGAAAAGAAATCACAAGGATGTAGCTGATCCTTCTCTCCAGTTCTTTGGGAGAGTATAGCCCCCAAAGCATTATCAGAAGCGTCCACCTCCACAATTAAAGAAAGTGTTGGATCTGGGTGTATCAACAGCGGTGCTGATGTGAAACAGATCTTAAGCCGATCAAAAGCTTCTTGAGCCTGTGATGACAACTTAAAGGGCTTTTACTTCTTTGTCAAGGAAGTAATGAGACGGACAATATCAGAAAAATTTCGAATGAAGCGTCTGTAGAAATTTGCAAAACCAATAAAACGTTAGACCTCCTTAAGGTTCTTGGGTACCGGCCAGTCAAGGATAGCCTGAATCTTACCAGATTCCATGTTCAGTCCCTTGGGAGAGATGATATAACCTAAGAACTGTATCTCAGAACAATGGAACTCGCATTTCTCCGGCTTAATATGCAGAGGGTTCTCTTTGAGACGTCTTAAAACAGTTTTGACATGTTCTTCATGTTCCTGTAAAGAGTCGGAAAAGATTAGTATATCGTCTAAATAGATCACCACAAACTGGTCCAACAAATCTCTGAAAATGTCATTAGCAAGGTGTTGAAACGTTGCAGGGGCATTACAAAGCCCGAAGGGCATCACAAGAGATTCAAAGTGTACATACCGGCATCTGAATGCTGTCTTCCACTCATCACCTGGATGAATACGCACCAAATTATAAGCCCCATGAAGATCCAGTTCAGAGAACACCTTAGCATGGCGGACTCTTTCCAGTAATTAGGGAATCAGAGAACCAGAAACACATGGGCCACTTGCACATTGAACAAGTCTGTAGGAACCTGTTCACACCACCAGAAAACTTGAAGTTATACAGGTACTATACAGATGATCAGGTTTTAAATACATCAGATAGGGATTCTATACATTAGTTAGGACTGCTCTATAAGGGTATACCTTGACGATTTGGTGGAGCAGCTTAGTATACATTTTTTTGCAAAAAAACGTATCAACTAAATACCCTGTTTTCTTTACATCTTTTGACTAGCACTTGCTGATTACTGTGATTTTTTTACAACAGAGTATTTTTGACCTCACTGTGCTCTTTTGTGTCTTCAAGTTTTCTGGTGGTGTGAACAGGTTCCTACAGACTTGTTCAATGTGCAAGTGGCCCATGTGTTTCTGGTTCTATAATTATTCTCTTGTTTCTACAAGACTGGGGAGTCCACCACTCCTCTGTGGGTCATTTGCATTTAAGCTGTTCCATCCTGCATGTCCACATGGATAGTCCTTCTCTGAACCCTGCTTATACAGGTACTATACAGATGATCAGGTTTTAAATACATCAGATAGGGATTCTATACATTAGTTAGGACTTCTCTATAAGGGTATACCTTGACAATTTGGTGGAGCAGCTTACTATACATTTTTTTGCAAAAAAACGTATCAACTAAATACCCTGTTTTCTTTACATCTTTTGACTAGCACTTGCTGATTACTGTGATTTTTTTTTACAACAGAGTATTTTTGACCTCACTGTGCTCTTTTGTGTCATCTAATTAGGGAATCAGAGGCAAAGGGTAATGGTTTCGTATGGTTAACTTATTGAGTTCCCGATAGTCAACACAGGGTCTCAGGGTCCCATCCTTCTTTTTTTTACAAAAAATATAGGTGCTCCAGCTGGTGAGGAAGAAGGACGTATGAAGCCTTTGGCCAGATTTTCATCAATATACTCCTTTAAGGCTTGAAGCTCAGGTGCCGCCAAAGGGTATACGTTACCAAAAGGAATAGCTGACCCAGGAAGCAGCTCAATGGGACAGTCATAATGCCTGTGTGGAGGAAGTTGATCTGCATTCTTCTTGTCACAGATGTCAGAGAACTCTTTATATGCTGGAGGTAAAGAAAATACCTGTACATTTGTTTCCGTAGCCGTGGACTCAGGGACAGCTTCTGTTAACGCTGAGTTGCTCCTTGTTGGAAAGATAATCTCCTTGGTCTCCCAGTTGATAATTGGGTTCTGAGAACGCAACCAAAGAATACATAAAATCACAGTAAAATGAGGAGAAGAAATTAGCAAGAAAGAAAGTTGCTCCTGATGATTAGGCTCCAACAAATTTTCAAGGGGTACGGTCTCCTGATCCACAGGCCCGGAGATTAAAGGTGACCCATCCACTGTTTCCATGGTAATTGGAAAGGCTCTTTTCTGAATTTCAATACCATGTTCCTTGGCAAATGCGATATCCATGAATTGCCACCTGCACCAGAGTCAATCATAGCTGCACTGGAAATCCACTGTCCTGAACACAGGATCTTAATAGGGAGAGAAAAGTGAGAGTTCTTTTCCTTAAGCTCCTTGGCTGGTGAAGTCATAGACAGTGAATGGAATACAGCATTTAAAGGCAGGCTACATTCAGAGATGTCAGATTCATCATCACAGTTGTAATACTGCCCTATTGCTGCTAGCACCTTGTTAGGCCATCTAGGACACTTAGGACAATTGATCAAGAAGTGGTCAGACTGGCCGCAGTAGAAACATAGACTTTCACGAAGGCGATGCTCCCGGCGCTCATTGATCTCGCACCTCAGAACGGAATCAATTTGCATGGGCACCGCCTCCTCCTCCCAAGATGTTTTACCTGCAGGCTCTTTGGAAGAAAGGGAAAAGTTAGAAATACGGTTATATGCAGCAAACTTCTCCTGCCTACACTCAATAAGGCAAATGTCTATGCGCACACAATGCTGTATAAATGTCTCTAGCTCTTGTGGTGACTCAGAGCGAGCTACTTCATCTTTTACAATACTAGACAGACCCCTTTTAAAAATAGGCAATTGTGCATAACTGTCCCAATTGGTATCTACCGCTAATCTCCTGAATTCAGTAGCATACTCAATAACAGAACGTTTAGCCTGGCGTAAAGACAATAAAGCAGATACAGCGGTAGCACGGCGATTAGGGTCATCAAACATTAATGCCATAGCGGCCAAGAAATCATCCAAGTTATTTAACCATGGGTCACGAGACTCAATCATCGGATTCACCCAGGTGAGCGCTCGTGCGGTCAGCAGCATTATTACACACAGTACTTTGGATCTATCATTAGGAAAACAGTCAGCATGCACATCAAAATATAGCATACATTGATTCACAAAGCCATGAAATTTGTCGCGATCACCATTAAATCTGCATGGGGACAACTTAGGTGGGCTAGCTGGTGGCGGTTGCCCAGGGGGTAAAGTCACTTGTGCAGCTATTTGCGTACTTATGTCCTGAAAAGCCCGTCCATACTGGGACTCTATGTCAGCAAGTTTGTTTTCCTGGGCTGCCATGCGGGTGTTTAAGTCCTGCTAAGTCTGTCCAAACACTTGTTGATTGTGTTAAAAGCTTCCAAACTTCTTTTGCAGACCTTCCACATTTTTCTGCAGTGATCTAATTATGGAAAACACCTGCTCTAATCTGCTCTCTGCAGTCATTGTTCCAGCAGTCTCCTCTTTTGTGGCTAGAGTATCCTGTAATAATTATAGGGGATAACTCAGGAGACTCTTTGCGTGGAACAAGACAACTACAGGACACAGTTTTATAAGTGGTAAAGTCTATATTATCACACGGTGATTCAAACAGGTGCAGAGGGAAACTCAAGTCCACAACACTTGGTGTAAATATTAAATGCAGCTTAGCAGTCTATAGGAAACTTCAGAGGAAAATGCAATCATGCAGTAAGTCTATGAAGCACAGTTATTCTTGAGGATACTTAACACGAATAAGTCCTTGTTTTAGTCCAAACACAGATAGATATGCTTATAAGGCAGTTCAAATAATATCTTAGCTCAGCCAGGGAGGCCTGGGTAATTGTCTCAGGTTTTTGCAGAGCAGCAACAGCTTACATGTCCAGCAAATGCAGATGGAAGTAAACATGAGCAGCAAATGAAGGAGGATTACTGGAAACTGGTGTATGCAGCAGGAACTCAGAGCAGAGTAGCAGGATCACCACACAGGATCACAGGGCAGGTATATAGCCAGGGAGTCACCAGAGTCAGGAGCTGGATACAAGGCAGAATACTCTAGCACAGACTAAAGGCTGGGGTGGAGTTATATAGCAGGAAGACACAGTGCACATGAGACCAAAGATGCCTTCTTGGAAAAGGGCAGTAATGCACAAAAGGTAATGAAAAATGTTCAGAGTCCTGACACTATGTGGGGAATTGGGGGATGACTAGCGGTTGTGTGGGGAATTGGGGGATGATGAGCCGCCGTGTGGGGAATTGGGGGGTGTTGAGGGGCTGTTTGGGGAATTGGGTGGTGAGGGGCTCTGTGAAGAAGGGGTGATGGGGATGATGTTGGGCTGTGTTGGGAGTTGGGGATGATGAGGGGCTTTGTGGGGATTTGGGGGTGATGAGGGGGCTGCGTGGATAAGAGGGAGTTATAAGGGGCTTGTGGGGAATCAGGTGATGGGCTGTGTGGAGAAGGGGTGATGGGATGATGAGGGGCTGTGTGAGGAATGGGGGAATAATGAGGGGCTGTGTGAGAAATGGGGGATGATGAGGGGCTGTGTTGTGAATTTACCTTTTTGGCTCCCTCTAGTGGTTACTAGTGATTTGACTCTGGGAATGTCTGCCATCCCTTGTATGCTCACCTGGGTCGTTAGGTCAGGGGTGTTGCTATATAAGCTCCCTGGACCTTCAGTTCAATGCCTGGCAACGTTGTAATCAGAGCTAATCTGTTGTGCTCTTGTCTACTGATCCTGGTTCCTGCTAGATTAAGCTAAGTCTGCTTTCTTGCTTTTTGCTATTTGTTTTTGTTTGCATTTTTGTCCAGCTTGTACATAATCTGTATCCTTACCTTGCTGGAAGCTCTAGGGAGGCTGGAGTTCTCCCCCCGGGCTGTGAGACGGTTCGGGGGTTCTTGAATTTCCAGTGTGGATTTTTGATAGGGTTTTTGTTGACCATATAAGTTATCTTACTACATTCTGCTATTAGTAAGTGGGCCTCTCTTTGCTAAACCTAGTTCATCTCTGTGTTTGTCATTTCCTCTTACCTCACCGTTATTATTTGTGGGGGGCTTGTATCCAACTTTTGGGGTCTATTCTCTGGAGGCAAGAGAGGTCTTTGTTTTCCTCTTCTAGGGGTAGTTATTAGTCCTCCGGCTGGCGCGAGACATCTAGCGACCAACGTAGGCATGTTCCCCGGCTACTTCTAGTGTTGGCGTTAGGAGTAGATATATGGTCAACCCAGTTACCACTGCCCTATGAGCTGGATTTTTGTACTTCGCAGACTTACTTGTTCCTCTGAGACCCTCGCCATTGGGGTCATAACAGGGCTGTGTGGGGAATGGAGGGATGATGAGGGGCTGTGAAAGAAATGGGGGATGATGAGTGGCTTGTGGAGAATGGGGGAATGATGATGGGCTGTGTTGGGAATGGGGGGATGATGGCGGTCTGTGTCAGGAATGATGAGGGGCTGTGTGGGGAATGGGGGATTGATGAAGGGCTGTGTGGGAAATGGGGGATTTAAGGTGTGTGGGGAGATTTGGAGTGGGGATGAGGGAATTTAATGTGTGTGGGGAGATTTGGAGTGGGGATGGGGGATTTAATGTGTTTGGGGAGATTTGAGGTGGGGATAGGGGTTTAAATGTGTATGGGGAGATTTGGAGTGGGGATGGTGTTATGACCTGGTGGTTTAGAGGCCACACTGATATGACCTGGTGGCTAAAACGCAACATGGGACGAGCTCTGAGGAGGTGGAATCTCTACTGACCGCAGTCCCTAATCCTAACAACAACACTAGTAACAGCCGTGGGATGTTCCTGACTCTCCCTAGACACCTCTTCACAGCCTAAGAATTAACTACCCCTAAAGAAGGAAATAGAAAGCTATCTTGCCTCAGAGAAAACCCCAAAAGGAAAGATAGCCCCCCACAAATATTGACTGTGAGTGGAGAGGGAAATGACATACACAGAAATGAAATCAGTTTTCAGCAAAGGAGGCCAATACTAAACTTGATAGACAGAGAGAAAAGGATACTGTGCGGTCAGTATTAAAAACTACAAAAATCCACGCAGAGTTTACAAAAATGAACTCCACACCGACTCACGGTGTGGAGGAGCAAATCTGCTTCCCAGAGCTTCCAGCTAGCCTGAATATGACATAGTGACAAGCTGGACAAAAAGAGACATATTTGCAAAGCAATAGTGTCCAAAGAAAATGGACAAACAAGAACTAGCAGAAACTTATCTTTTGCTGACAAGGACAGGCCATATGAGAAATCCAAGGAGAGAACCAAATCCAACCTAAGACATTGACAGCTGGCATGAACTAAAGCCCAGAGCAGGTTTAAATAACAAATTCAGGCAAGGCGATCAGTGATGGCAGCTGCTACAGCTACCTAAAGGAGCAGCAGTTCCACTCGAAACCACCAGAGGGAGCCCAAGGGCAGAACTCACAAAAATACCATTAGCAACCACAGGAGGGAGCTCCAGAATGGAATTCACAACAGTACCCCCCCTTGAGGAGGGGTCACCGAACCCTCACCAGAGCTCCCAGGCCGATCAGGACGAGCCAAATGGAAAGCACGAACCAAATCAGCAGCATGAACATCGGAGGCAACAACCCAAGAATTATCCTCCTGGCCATAACCCTTCCACTTGACCAGATACTGAAGCTTCCGTCTCGAAAAACGAGAATCCAAAATCTTCTCCACCTCATATTCCAATTCCCCCTCAACCAACACCGGAGCAGGAGGATCAACAAGGGAACCATAGGTACCACATATCTCCACAACAAGGATCTATGGAACACATTATGAATGGAAAAAGAAGCTGGAAGGGCCAAACGAAAAGACACCGGATTGATAATTTCAGAAATCTTATAAGGCCCAATAAAGCGAGGCTTGAACTTAGGGGAAGAAACCTTCATAGGAACATGACGAGAAGACAACCAGACCAAATCCCCCACACGAAGCCGGGGACCAACACACCGACGACGGTTAGCAAAACGTTGAGCCTTTTTTTGAGACAACGTCAAATTGTCCACCACATGAGTCCAAATTTGCTGCAACCTGTCCACCACAGAATCCACACCAGGACAGTCAGAAGGCTCAAGCTGCCCTGAAGAAAAACAAGGATGAAAACCAAAGTTACAAAAGAAAGGCGAAACCAAGGTAGCAGAACTAGCCCGATTATTAAGGGCAAACTCGGCCAATGGCAAAAAGGTCACCCAATCATCCTGATCAGCAGACACGAAGCATCTCAAATAGGTTTCCAAGGTCTGATTGGTTTGCTCCGTTTGGCCATTTGTCTGAGGATGGAATGCTGAAGAAAAAGACAAATCAATGCCCATTCTAGCACAAAAGGACCGCCAAAACCTAGAAACGAATTGGGAACCTCTATCAGACACAATATTCTCCGGAATACCATGCAAACGAACCACATGCTGAAAAAATAATGGAACCAAATCAGAGGAGGAAGGCAACTTAGGCAACGGTACCAAATGGACCATCTTAGAAAACCGGTCACAAACCACCCAGATGACAGACATCTTCTGAGAAACAGGAAGATCAGAAATAAAATCCATGGAAATATGCGTCCAGGGCCTCTCAGGAATAAGCAAAGGCAAAAGCAACCCACTGGCATGGGAACAGCAAGGCTTAGCCCGAGCACAGGTCCCACAGGACTGCACAAACGAACGCACATCCCGCGACAAGGAAGGCCACCAAAAGAACCTAGCCACCAAATCTCTGGTACCGAAAATCCCAGGGTGACCAGCCAACACCGAACAATGAACCTCAGAAATTACCCTGCTAGTCCATCCATCAGGAACAAGCAGTTTCCCCACTGGACAGTGGTCAGGTTTATCAGCCTGAAACTCCTGAAGTACCCGCCGCAAATCAGGGGAGATGGCAGAAAGAATCACCCCCTCCTTGAGAATCCCAGCCGGCTCAAGAACTCCCGGAGAATCAAAACTCCTAGAAAGGGCATCAGCCTTCACATTCTTAGATCCCGGAATATACAAGACCACAAAATCAAAACGGGAGAAAAACAGAGACCACCGAGCTTGTCTAGGATTCAACCGCTTAGCTGACTCGAGGTAAATCAAATTTTTATGATCAGTCAAGACCACCACGCGATGCTTGGCTCCCTCAAGCCAATGTCGCCACTTCTCAAATGCCCACTTCATAGCCAACAACTCCCGATTGCCGACATCATAATTACGCTCAGCAGGCGAAAACTTTCTGGAGAAGAAAGCACATGGTTTCATCAAAGAGCCATCAGAATTTCTCTGAGACAAAACGGCCCCTGCCCCAATCTCAGAAGCATCAACCTCAACCTGAAAAGGGAGAGAAACATCTGGCTGACGCAACACAGGGGCAGAAGTAAAATGACGTTTAAGCTCCCGAAAGGCCTCAACAGCCGCAGAGGACCAATTCATCACATCAGCGCCTTTCTTCGTCAAATCGGTCAGAGGCTTCACCACTAGTGTTGAGCGATACTTTCCGATATCGGAAAGTATCGGTATCGGAAAGTATCGGCCGATACCGTCAAAATATCGGATCCAATCCGATACCGATACCCGATCCCAATGCAAGTCAATGGGACGAAAATATCGGAATTAAAATAAACCCTTTATACACTTGTAGGTTCATTCTACATGAAGGAAAACAACTAAGAATAATGTAGGATGTATTGGGGGACGTGGCGGAGACATTAAAGGCACAGAGGTTTAGCCCAATGTAATAGAATAGCAGGATTTTTTTTTTTTTGGATGACGTTCGGCGTTAGAAAGAATTTGACTATGTTAATTTTTTTTTTTTTTTTATGCCACATATTGATGTTTCACTACTTCAACGCCCTTCACCTTCTTTTTTTCTTCTCCCACGCTTTCTTCTTCATTATCCTCATAATCAGCTTCTTTGACATCAACTTCTTCACCTTATTCATCTTCTTCTTCATCTTCTACCTATTATTTTTTGGGTTACATTGTTCATATTCTTTTTATTTTACTATTATCTTCATCATATTCTACTTCTTCATCATATTCTTATTTGTGACAGGCATTCCTGTAGTTGTTATCTATACAAGTTTGAAGATTACACCTTCCGTTCTGCCTGTCACAAAACAGTTACATTTGTCCGCGTTCAGTTTGGCCTGCAGCATCAGGCTTTATCCAGGGGCACCACGAGGAGGAACGGACTCACCCCCATACACTGCTTAGTCTTCTTCTGCTTATAATTTAGATAATATTTTTTGCTCTGATATTTAGTGTTATGCTTAATGTTCTTCTGCTCTTTGTTCTGCAGCCTCTTGTTCTTCTGCTTCTCGGTCTTCCAGGTCGTCGTCGTCTCCAGGGTCGTCGTCTCCAGGGTCGTCGTCTCCCGGGTCATCGTCATCGGGGTGGTCTTCAGGGTCGTCGTCTCCGGGGTCGTCGTCATCACGGTGGTCTTCAGGGTCATCGTCTCCAGGGTCGTCGTCATCACGGTGGTTGTCGTCTCTGGTGTCGTCGTCATCTTAGGGGTGTTCTTCCGGGTCATCGTGTTTAGTCTCTTGAACTTGGAAATGTAGCAGAAGGTACAAGAAGGCTGAGAAAATGCCGAGAACCAGCTGACGGTGCTGGAACCCGGATGGGTAGCCGAAGGTCCAAGAGCCAATGGAACTACCGAGGACCAGCTGACGTTACTGGAACCCGGTTACTAAGCAGGAGGTACCCGTGCCTGAAAGCACTACCAAGGACCACCTGACGTTGGTGGAACTCGGATACCCAGAGGGAGGCACCTAAGCCAAAGGCTCTGCCCGGAACCAGCTGACGGTACTGGAACCAGGATGGGGAGCAGAAGGTACAAGAGCAAAAGACAGTGCCGAGAACCAGCTGACGGTGCTGGAACCCGGATGGGTAGCCGAAGGTCCAAGAGCCAATGGAACTACCGAGGACCAGCTGACGTTACTGGAACCCGGTTACTAAGCAGGAGGTACCCGTGCCTGAAAGCACTACCAAGGACCACCTGACGTTGGTGGAACTCGGATACCCAGAGGGAGGCACCTAAGCCAAAGGCTCTGCCCGGAACCAGCTGACGGTACTGGAACCAGGATGGGGAGCAGAAGGTACAAGAGCAAGTGTCTGCGTGGCTTTTGCAGGACACGATGCCAGCTGCACAGCTGGGGAACAGCTGGCGGTGCTGAACCCCACTGACACATTGGCGAGGTGTTTTTCTCTGTGCAGCTAGCAGTACCGGGCCCCAACTGGCGGTGTTGGAGCCCGGGGTCAGCAGGAGGAGGAGAGGGAGCAGAGTGTAGGCCGAAGCCTGCACTGGCGGCAGCTTTGGGTCTGTTGTGCCTGCGTGGCTGTTGCAGGACACGTTGCCGGCTGCACAGCAGGGGAACAGCTGGCGGTGCTGAACCCCACTGACACATTGGCGAGGTGTTTTTCTCTGTGCAGCTAGCAGTACCGGGCCCCAACTGGCGGTGTTGGAGCCCGGGCTCTGCAGGGGGAGCAGAGTGTAGGCCGAAGCCTAATCGAACCAATTTCAAAGGTAACCTTTAACCCCCCCTCAGGGGTTACAAAGTAGAAGAGCCACAGCTTATGCAGCAGTAGTGGTGCACAAGTCAAAGGTTGCTCTTTTAATTTGGCTCCTTGCACACGCTGAATGGAACACGTATAACATTTAGCCCTTTATACAGTCAAACTGTGTTGGAGGCGCGAGTTCCCTTTGTAATGAGACGCAGCACAGATGTCAAGAATCCCACCTTGGTGCTGGGTGCAGCCTCCTGAGCGTTGTTATTTGCTGTACAGGAGTCTGCGCTGTCGTGTTATCCCCTGGCCTAGCGCTGTTAGCGCTGCCCATCTTCAGACCTCATTTAATGTTGGCTGGTGCGGTTCGCGATGCCCATGAATCACAGCCCCGCAGTGTATTGACATAGTTAAAACACTGCGGGGCTGGGATTCATGGCCTGGCGCAGTACATATGTTCGCCTCTCGCTTGGGTTCTTACACCTGCTTCAGACTATGTGGCGTCAGCTGATCCCTTATCGCATGCCACGGCCATGAAGCCGCACAGTCTGAAGAAGGCGGAAGGAGATGAGGGACAGGCGAACTGATGCACTGCTCATGCCCATCAAACACACCCTCGCACTCCCAAGAAATAAGACACCGAGGGGCGTTGTGTGGGTCAGGGCGGCCGCAGAGGCGCAGGCAGCCAAACAATGATGCCAGAAGATGGGCAGCGCTACCAAGGGGGTTGCAGCGTGTCATTACAAAGGAAAGTCACACCACCGGGACGGTTAAATGGTCACACAGAGGACACATTTTAGACGTGTTTTCCGTTCCACATGTGCGAGGAGAATACGTTTATGAGCCACCTTGCACACATGCAGCATTACCGCTGTACAAGGTGGCCTTAAAAACGTACAAACGCCTGGGGGAGGGGGGACAGGTTCCCTTCAATTTCAGTTCTGGTGTCTGCATGGCTTTTGCAGGACACGATGCCGGCTGCACAGCAGGGGAACAGCTGGCGGTGCTGAACCCCACTGACACATTGGCGAGGTGTTTTTCTCTGTGCAGCTAGCAGTACCGGGCCCCAACTGGCGGTGTTGGAGCCCGGGGTCAGCAGGAGGAGGAGAGGGAGCAGAGTGTAGGCCGAAGCCTGCACTGGCGGCAGCTTTGGGTCTGTTGTGCCTGCGTGGCTGTTGCAGGACACGTTGCCGGCTGCACAGCAGGGGAACAGCTGGCGGTGCTGAACCCCACTGACACATTGGCGAGGTGTTTTTCTCTGTGCAGCTAGCAGTACCGGGCCCCAACTGGCGGTGTTGGAGCCCGGGGTCAGCAGGAGGAGGAGAGGGAGCAGAGTGTAGGCCGAAGCCTGCACTGGCGGCAGCTTTGGGTCTGTTGTGCCTGCGTGGCTGTTGCAGGACACGTTGCCGGCTGCACAGCAGGGGAACAGCTGGCGGTGCTGAACCCCACTGACACATTGGCGAGGTGTTTTTCTCTGTGCAGCTAGCAGTACCGGGCCCCAACTGGCGGTGTTGGAGCCCGGGCTCTGCAGGGGGAGCAGAGTGTAGGCCGAAGCCTAATCGAACCAATTTCAAAGGTAACCTTTAACCCCCCCTCAGGGGTTACAAAGTAGAAGAGCCACAGCTTATGCAGCAGTAGTGGTGCACAAGTCAAAGGTTGCTCTTTTAATTTGGCTCCTTGCACACGCTGAATGGAACACGTATAACATTTAGCCCTTTATACAGTCAAACTGTGTTGGAGGCGCGAGTTCCCTTTGTAATGAGACGCAGCACAGATGTCAAGAATCCCACCTTGGTGCTGGGTGCAGCCTCCTGAGCGTTGTTATTTGCTGTACAGGAGTCTGCGCTGTCGTGTTATCCCCTGGCCTAGCGCTGTTAGCGCTGCCCATCTTCTGACCTCATTTAATGTTGGCTGGTGCGGTTCGCGATGCCCATGAATCACAGCCCCGCAGTGTATTGACATAGTTAAAACACTGCGGGGCTGGGATTCATGGCCTGGCGCAGTACATATGTTCGCCTCTCGCTTGGGTTCTTACACCTGCTTCAGACTATGTGGCGTCAGCTGATCCCTTATCGCATGCCACGGCCATGAAGCCGCACAGTCTGAAGAAGGCGGAAGGAGATGAGGGACAGGCGACCTGATGCACTGCACATGCCCATCAAACACACCCTCGCACTCCCAAGAAATAAGACACCGAGGGGCGTTGTGTGGGTCAGGGCGGCCCCAGAGGCGCAGGCAGCCAAACAATGATGCCAGAAGACGGGCAGCGCTACCAAGGGGGTTGCAGCGTGTCATTACAAAGGAAAGTCACACCACCGGGACGGTTAAATGGTCACACAGAGGACACATTTTAGACGTGTTTTCCGTTCCACATGTGCGAGGAGAATACGTTTATGAGCCACCTTGCACACATGCAGCATTACCGCTGTACAAGGTGGCCTTAAAAACGTACAAACGCCTGGGGGAGGGGGGACAGGTTCCCTTCAATTTCAGTTCTGGTGTCTGCGTGGCTTTTGCAGGACACGTTGCCGGCTGCACAGCAGGGGAACAGCTGGCGGTGCTGAACCCCACTGACACATTGGCGAGGTGTTTTTCTCTGTGCAGCTAGCACATCTGGGCCCCAACTGGCGGTGTTAGAGCCCAGGGTCAGCAGGAGGAGCAGGGGGAGCGGAGTGTAGGCCGAAGCCTGCACTGGAGCAAGTTGAAAGGAAACCTTTAACCCCCCCCCAGGCGTTTGTAGCTGGAAGAGCCATCGTGTACAGCACTAATGCTGGAAAAGGTAAACTTAGCTCTTTTAATTATGGTCCTTGCAGATGCTGAACCTAACACTTATGAAATGTGTCCCCTCACAGCGTTCAACCGTCCGGTAGGTGGAACTTTCCTTTGTCATGTGACGCAGCACAGCCGACATTTTTACCCCCTTGTCGCCGTGCGCCGCCTCCTCAGCGTTGTTTGAATCTGTCCCGGAGCCTGCGCTGTTAGGTTACCCCTTGGCCATGCACACCTTTTGCGCTGCCCATCTTCTGACATCATTTGCTGTCAGGCTGGCTGCGCCTGTGCGGGTGCGCTGTCCGAGATTCAGCCTCGCGGTGTCGTCTAATGTAATCCCACCGCGGGCCTGGGATCCGTGTCCATGCGCAGTGCATATCCTCGCCTCTCACTCCCCTCCCTACGGCTTCTTAAGACTGTGCGGTGTCACGGCCGTGGCATGCTATTAGGGATCAGCTGACACCGAACAGTCTTTAGAAGCCGTAGGGAGGGGAGTGAGAGGCGAGGATATGCACTGCGCATGGACACGGATCCCAGGCCCGCGGTGGGATTACATTAGACGACACCGCGAGGCTGAATCTCGGACAGCGCACCCGCACAGGCGCAGCCAGCCTGACAGCAAATGATGTCAGAAGACGGGCAGCGCAAAATGTGTGCATGGCCAAGGGGTAACCTAACAGCGCAGGCTCCGGGACAGATTCAAACAACGCTGAGGAGGCGGCGCACGGCGACAAGGGGGTAAAAATGACGGCTGTGCTGCGTCACATGACAAAGGAAAGTTCCACCTACCGGACGGTTGAACGCTGTGAGGGGACACATTTCATAAGTGTTAGGTTCAGCATCTGCAAGGAGCACCACGAAAAGAGGCACTTTTTCCCTTTGCATCATTACTGCTGCACAAGGTGGCTCCTTCAGTAACAAACGCCTGGGGGGGGGACAGGTTCCCTTAAATTTAACTTGTTGTGCCTGCGTGGCGGTCGCAGTACACGTTGCCGTATACACAGCAGGGGAACAGCTGGCGGTGCTGAACCCCACTAACACATTGGCGAGGTGTTTGGCTCTGTGCGTACAGCACTTCTGGACGGCAACTGGCGGTGTTGGAGCCCAGGGACAGGTGGAGGAGGAGGAGGTTGGAGGAGGTAGGAGGGATTGCCACACACACAGCAGGGGAACAGCTGACGTTACTGAACCCCAATAACAGAGGAGGGACTGTTGACTGTGCGTACAGCACTTCTGGACAGCAACTGGCGGTGTTGGAGCCCAGGGACAGGTGGAGGAGGATGAGGTAGGAGGAGGTAGGAGGGATTGCCACACACACAGCAGGGGAACAGCTGACGTTACTGAACCCCAATAACAGAGGATGGACTGTTGACTGTGCGTACAGCACTTCTGGACAGCAACTGGCGGTGTTGGAGCCCAGGGACAGGTGGAGGAGGAGGAGGTTGGAGGAGGTAGGAGGGATTGCCACACACACAGCAGGGGAACAGCTGACGTTACTGAACCCCAATAACAGAGGAGGGACTGTTGACTGTGCGTACAGCACTTCTGGACAGCAACTGGCGGTGTTGGAGCCCAGGGACAGGTGGAGGAGGATGAGGTAGGAGGAGGTAGGAGGGATTGCCACACACACAGCAGGGGAACAGCTGACGTTACTGAACCCCAATAACAGAGGAGGGACTGTTGACTGTGCGTACAGCACTTCTGGACGGCAACTGGCGGTGTTGGAGCCCAGGGACAGGTGGAGGAGGAGGAGGTTGGAGGAGGTAGGAGGGATTGCCACACACACAGCAGGGGAACAGCTGACGTTACTGAACCCCAATAACAGAGGAGGGACTGTTGACTGTGCGTACAGCACTTCTGGACAGCAACTGGCGGTGTTGGAGCCCAGGGACAGGTGGAGGAGGAGGAGGTTGGAGGAGGTAGGAGGGATTGCCACACACACAGCAGGGGAACAGCTGACGTTACTGAACCCCAATAACAGAGGAGGGACTGTTGACTGTGTGTACAGCACTTCTGGACGGCAACTGGCGGTGTTGGAGCCCAGGGACAGGTGGAGGAGGAGGAGGTTGGAGGAGGTAGGAGGGATTGCCACACACACAGCAGGGGAACAGCTGACGTTACTGAACCCCAATAACAGAGGAGGGACTGTTGACTGTGCGTACAGCACTTCTGGACGGCAACTGGCGGTGTTGGAGCCCAGGGGCAGGTGGAGGAGGAGGAGGTTGGAGGAGGTAGGAGGGATTGCCACACACACAGCAGGGGAACAGCTGACGTTACTGAACCCCAATAACAGAGGAGGGACTGTTGACTGTGCGTACAGCACTTCTGGACGGCAACTGGCGGTGTTGGAGGCCAGGGGCAGGTGGAGGAGGAGGAAGTTGGAGGAGGTAGGAGGGATTGCCACACACACAGCAGGGGAACAGCTGACGTTACTGAACCCCAATAACAGAGGAGGGACTGTTGACTGTGCGTACAGCACTTCTGGACGGCAACTGGCGGTGTTGGAGCCCAGGGGCAGGTGGAGGAGGAGGAGGTTGGAGGAGGTAGGAGGGATTGCCACACACACAGCAGGGGAACAGCTGACGTTACTGAACCCCAATAACAGAGGAGGGACTGTTGACTGTGCGTACAGCACTTCTGGACGGCAACTGGCGGTGTTGGAGCCCAGGGACAGGTGGAGGAGGAGGAGGTTGGAGGAGGTAGGAGGGATTGCCACACACACAGCAGGGGAACAGCTGACGTTACTGAACCCCAATAACAGAGGAGGGACTGTTGACTGTGCGTACAGCACTTCTGGACGGCAACTGGCGGTGTTGGAGCCCAGGGACAGGTGGAGGAGGAGGAGGTTGGAGGAGGTAGGAGGGATTGCCACACACACAGCAGGGGAACAGCTGACGTTACTGAACCCCAATAACAGAGGAGGGACTGTTGACTGTGCGTACAGCACTTCTGGACGGCAACTGGCGGTGTTGGAGCCCAGGGGCAGGTGGAGGAGGAGGAGGTTGGAGGAGGTAGGAGGGATTGCCACACACACAGCAGGGGAACAGCTGACGTTACTGAACCCCAATAACAGAGGAGGGACTGTTGACTGTGCGTACAGCACTTCTGGACGGCAACTGGCGGTGTTGGAGCCCAGGGACAGGTGGAGGAGGAGGAGGTTGGAGGAGGTAGGAGGGATTGCCACACACACAGCAGGGGAACAGCTGACGTTACTGAACCCCAATAACAGAGGAGGGACTGTTGACTGTGCGTACAGCACTTCTGGACGGCAACTGGCGGTGTTGGAGCCCAGGGACAGGTGGAGGAGGAGGAGGTTGGAGGAGGTAGGAGGGATTGCCACACACACAGCAGGGGAACAGCTGACGTTACTGAACCCCAATAACAGAGGAGGGACTGTTGACTGTGCGTACAGCACTTCTGGACGGCAACTGGCGGTGTTGGAGCCCAGGGGCAGGTGGAGGAGGAGGAGGTTGGAGGAGGTAGGAGGGATTGCCACACACACAGCAGGGGAACAGCTGACGTTACTGAACCCCAATAACAGAGGAGGGACTGTTGACTGTGCGTACAGCACTTCTGGACGGCAACTGGCGGTGTTGGAGCCCAGGGACAGGTGGAGGAGGAGGAGGTTGGAGGAGGTAGGAGGGATTGCCACACACACAGCAGGGGAACAGCTGACGTTACTGAACCCCAATAACAGAGGAGGGACTGTTGACTGTGCGTACAGCACTTCTGGACGGCAACTGGCGGTGTTGGAGCCCAGGGACAGGTGGAAAAGCAGAGGAACACAATGTAGGCCGAAGCCTGAGAAAGTCGAAAGGGAACCTTTAACCCCCCCCAAGGCGTTTGTAGCTGAAAGAGCCAGCTTGTGCAGCACAAAAGATGCAAAAGGAAAAGGTGGCTCTTTTCATCATGCTCCTTGCAAACACAGAACTAAACACTTATAAAATGTGTCCCCTGCAACCGTGAAACCGTCCCGGAGGTGGGACTTTCCTTCGTAATGTGACGCAGCACAGCCGTCATTCCTACCCCCCCGGCGCCGCGCACCGGCTCCTCAGCGTTGTTTTATTCCATCCCGGAGCCTGCGCTGTTATGTTATCCCGTGGCCAGGCACACTTAGCGCTGCCCGTCTTCTGGCATCATTTGGTGTCAGGATGGCTGCGCCTGTGCGGCCGCACTGGCAGAGAGCCCGCCTCGCAGTGTCTTCTGATTTAATCCCACTGGGGGCCTGGGATCCATGGACATGCGCAGTGCATATCCTCGCCTCTCACTCCCCTCCCTACGGCTTCTTAAGACTGTGCGGTGTCACGGCCGTGGCATGCTATTAGGGACCAGCTGACACCGAACAGTCTGAAGAAGCCATAGGGAAATGAGTGAGAGGTGGAGGTTCAGATATGCACTGCGCATGTCCATGGATCCCAGGCCCCCAGTGGGATTAAATCAGAAGACACTGCGAGGCGGGCTCTCTGCCAGCACGGCCGCACAGGCGCAGCCATCCTGACACCAAATGATGCCAGAAGACGGGCAGCGCTAAGTGTGCCTGGCCACGGGATAACATAACAGCGCAGGCTCCGGGACGGAATCAAACAACGCTGAGGAGCCGGTGCGCGGCGCCGGGGGGGTAGGAATGACGGCTGTGCTGCGTCACATTACGAAGGAAAGTCCCACCTCCGGGATGGTTTTACGGTATCAGTGGACACATTTTATAAGTGTTAAGTTCTGCGTGTGCAAGGAGCTAAACAAAAATAGCTACCTTTTCCTTGTGCAGCATTACTGCTGCACAAGGTGGCTCTTTCAGTAACAAACGCCTTGGGGGGGGGGGGACAGATTCCCTTACATTTCAGTTGTTGTGTCAGCGTGGCGGTCGCATGACACATTGCCGGCTACACAGCTGGGGATCAGCTGACGTTACTGAAACCCAATAACACTGGGTCGTATGTTTTGACTGTGCAGACGGCACTTCTGAGCCTCAACTGGCGGTGTTGGAGCCCAGGAATTTAAGTTCAGGTGGTAGAAAGATGAACACAACAGGAGACCTGGATAACGTATACAGTGACCTAATTATTTAATCAGGAGGAGGAGTGGCAAATTCCTGCGAGATCCAGGCCTTGTTCATTTTCAGGAAAGTAAGCCGGTCAACGTTATCGGAGGATAGTCGCATGCGACGGTCAGTTAGTACACCACCTGCAGCACTAAAGACACGTTCCGATAATACACTGGCCGCAGGGCAAGACAGCACCTCCAATGCATACTGGCTTAGCTCTGGCCATGTATCCAGCTTTGAGACCCAAAACTTGAAAGGGGAAGAGCCGTCTGGGAGTACAGCAAGAGGGCAAGACATGTAGTCTGTCACCATCTGACGGAACCGTTGCCTCCTGCTGACTGGAGCCGTCTGTGATGGTGTAGACTTTTGTGGGGGGCACAGAAAACTGTGCCACAGTTGGGCCATACTGGTCTTGCCTTGGGCAGAGGCACTGCTTCTGCTCCCTCTTTGTGCAGAGCCTCCTCCACTGCCTGGACGCACTGAGCTGCTTTGTAATGCACTAGCAGCACTTCTCTCAGTTGGAATGGAGAAGATGATGGAATTGACCAGTGTGTCTTGGTACTCCCGCATTTTTCGCTCCCGGTTCAACGGTGTGATGAGGCTTTCTACGTTGTCCCGGTAGCGAGGATCGAAGAGGGTGAACACCCAATAATCAGACATGTTGAGAATGTGGGCGATGCGGCGGTCGTTTCTCAGGCACTGCAGCATGTAATCCACCATGTGCTGCAGACTGCCAACTGCCCAAGAAACGCTGTCCCCTGCTGGAGGCGTGATCTCTGCCTGCTCGTCATCACCCCACCCTCGCTGTACACACTGAGTACTGGACAATTCGGTAACTCCCTCCTCTGGACGGACGTCTTCCTCCTCCATTGACTCCTCCTCATCCTCCTCACAAACTGTCCCCTGCCTACGCGTTTGTGAGGAACCACGTGGCGCTGACTGTCCAGAAGATGATGGAAATGGTGAATCCTCATCCTCCACCTCTTCCACAACATCATCCCTTAGCGCTTGCAGTGATTTTTCAAGCAGGCAGATAAGGGGGACAGTCATGCTGACTAGTGCATCATCTGCACTCGCCATCCGCGTGGAATAATCAAAGGGACGCAAAACCTGGCAGACGTCATTCATAGTGGCCCACTCTGTGGTTGTGAAGTCTGTACGGCGCTGACTGCGACTTTTTTGCGCCTGAAGCAGCTGGTACTCCATTACAGCTTGCTGCTGCTCACACAACCGCTCCAACATATGTAACGTGGAATTCCACCTGGTAGGTAGGTCACATATGATGCGATGTTCCGGCAGGCGGTGTCGGCGCTGCAGAGCCGCAATGCGCGCTTTTGCCGTGCTGGAACGCCGCAAGTGAGCACACTCTAGGCGGACCTTGTGCAGCAGTGCATCAAGATCCGGATAGTCCCTCAAAAAGCTCTGCACGACCAAATTGAGCACATGTGCCAGACATGGGATGTGAGTGAGGTTGCCGAGGCCCAGAGCTGCCACCAGATTTCGGCCATTATCACACACTACCATGCCTGGCTGGAGATTCGCTGGCACAAACCACACATCGCTCTCCTGCTTGATGGCATTCCAGAGCTCCTGCGCTGTGTGGCTACGATTCCCCAAAAAAATTAATTTCAAGACGGCCTGTTGACGTTTGGCCACGGCTGTGCTCATGTCGGTCGTAACAGGTACACGTTCATCACGGGTCCATGTGGAGGTGGACTGTGACGGCTCCTGCAGCGATGATTCTGAGGAACTGGTGTAAGAGGAGGAGTCAATGCGTACAGAATGGATTCCTGCAATCCTTGGAGTGGGCAGGACACGTCCTGCGCCACTCGCACGGTCTGTACCCGGCTCAACAACATTAACCCAATGGGCAGTGAGGGAAAGGTATCGCCCCTGTCCATGTTGACTGGTCCACGCATCGGTGGTGAGGTGGACCTTGCTACTGACGGCGTTCAGTAGCGCGTGTTTTATGTGTCCCTCCACATGCTTGTGCAGGGCAGGGACGGCTTGCCTGCTGAAGTAAAAGCGGCTGGGCACATTGTACTGTGGGACTGCCAATGACATCAAGTCACGGAAGCTGTCAGTCTCCACCAGCCTGAATGACAGCATTTCCAGTGACAGAAGTTTGGCAATGCCTGCAGTCAGAGCCTGTGCTCGTGGGTGGTTTGACGAGAAAGGCCACCTTTTCTCCCATGCCTGTACTACCGATGGCTGTAGACTGGGCTGGGAGTGTGTGGATGACTGGGAAAGTGGCGCTGCGGGTGGAATTACAGCGGGTCTCTGGACAACAGGGCCAGAGGTTCTTCCACGGCGATCCTGGGAGGAAGCCGAACCAGCTGCGTGTGAGCTAGAGGAAGAGGCAACACGAGCTGAAGTGGTGGTAGCTGCCGCTGTTGGTTGGCCTACCTCTTCAGTGTGTTTTTCTAACTCCGCCGGGTGCCTGTTGCGCACATGTTTCCACATGTTGGAGGTATTGAGGTTGCTGACATTTTTCCCTCTTTTGACTTTTTGATGACACACGTTGCATCTTACATAGCAAATGTCATCTGCAACTGTGTCAAAAAAGGACCAGGCACTGCAAGTCTTGGGAGTGCCCTTTTTGGCTTTTGGAAGAGACATGCTCCTAACGGGTGCCAAAGCGGAGGCTGCAGGATCCGCAGTCTTCCCCCTCCCTCTCCCTCTTTGGGCCGTACGGGGAATCTCTTCCTCAGAGCTGCTCCCACCACCTTCCTGTCCCTCACGCCAAGATGGGTCGAGGACCTCATCATCTACACTACCCTCTGCCCCCAACTGCTCCTCCTGGGTAGTCTCAGCAGCAGAGCACGCACCAGTAAGTGGCACCTGAGTGTCATCATCAGCTGATGCGGCCTGCGATGTGGTGACCGGAGCCACTGGCCCACCCGCCTCTTCAGAGGAAGACAGAAAAAGCTGTTGGGCATCACTGCACCCTGCCTCTTCTTCCATTTCTCCAATGCTGCTTGGCTGGCCCCCTGTTTCCAAGCCAAGAGATTCAGAGAACAGAAGTAGAGACGGCTCCTGTCCTGGGCTCTCTGTCTGCCTGGGCAATTTGGCAGGTGGTGAAGAGACAGATGGCTGCTCTCCAGTGCTCTGTGTCTGAGAGGATGTGGCACTAATGGAAGTTGATGCATTAGCTGCCATCCATCCGACAACAGCTTCAATTTGGTCTTGACGCAGCAGCGGTGTACGGCGCTCTGACACAAAGCTGCGCATGAACGACTGTTGCCTGGTGAAAGTGGGTGCTGATGAGTCACCGGTGCCCGCAGCAGGCACAGAATCCCCACGTCCCCTCCCTGCTCCGCGCCCACGCCCACGCCCACGTGCCTTACTCACTGCCTTCTTCATCTTGGTTGACTGATAAAGATAAGCAGAAAAGTACTAACGGATTTGTGTGCTTATTCCTGAGCAACTCCTCCTAACAGGTATAAGAAACACTAATTTTCTAAAGTGTGGACTAGACTTTAATATGAGCTAATGTGGCCTACAGAAATGTAAAGTGGTGTAACTGGTGTGTTTGGTGAACTTTATTATTTATTTCTTTTTTGGGGGCTGAACTGACAACAGATAGAGCTGCAGTCACACGGAGACCGTGCAGACAGACGTAAACGGCGCTGCAAGGCCCAAAAACCCTCCTCTACGTTATCCTATGTAGTGTTTTTCCACAAATTAGCTGGAGACGGGTGGAAAGACACTAATAGGATTTTTTTAAATTAATTAGCAGCAGACTACACTACTTGAAAAAAAATTTAAATTGATTTGGCGGTATGACGCAGTGAACAACCCTGAGCTGGAGACAACCAGGCTACGGCTGCTCACAGACTACAGGGCGAGCTGCAGTCACACGGAGACCGTGCAGACAGCCGTAAACGGCGCTGCAAGGCCCAAAAACCCTCCTCTACTTTATCCTATGTAGTGTTTTTCCACAAATTAGCTGGAGACGGGTGGAAAGACACTAATAGGATTTTTTTAAATTAATTAGCAGCAGACTACACTACTTGAAAAAAAATTAAAATTGATTTGGCGGTATGACGCAGTGAACAACCCTGAGCTGGAGACAACCAGGCTACGGCTGCTCACAGACTACAGGGCGAGCTGCAGTCACACGGAGACCGTGCAGACAGCCGTAAACGGCGCTGCAAGGCCCAAAAACCCTCCTCTACTTTATCCTATGTAGTGTTCTTCCACAAATTAGCTGGAGACGGGTGGAAAGACACTAATAGGATTTTTTTAAATTAATTAGCAGCAGACTACACTACTTGAAAAAAAATTAAAATTGATTTGGCGGTATGACGCAGTGAACAACCCTGAGCTGGAGACAACCAGGCTACGGCTGCTCACAGACTACAGGGCGAGCTGCAGTCACACGGAGACCGTGCAGACAGCCGTAAACGGCGCTGCAAGGCCCAAAAACCCTCCTCTACTTTATCCTATGTAGTGTTTTTCCACAAATTAGCTGGAGACGGGTGGAAAGACACTAATAGGATTTTTTTGAATAAATTAGCAGCAGACTACACTACTTGAAAAAAAAAAAAAAAAAAAAAAAAGAACAGTATGAGGCAATGAACCACCCTCCCTGAACTGAATACAACCAGCTATGGATGGCCTATGTGGCTGCACTCAGACTAGAGAGTGGGCTGCACTCACACACACACACACACACACACACAGACCTTGCAGATCGCTGTGAAAACAGCGCTACAAGGCAAAAGCAAGGTGAATAGTAGGTGAACACAGCGGTTGCTAAATTAGCCTTTGGAAAGCACAAAGAAGCAAATCGCTATCTCTAAACTGTCCCTCAGTCAGCAAACAGCGTCCTGTCACTAACTGAATTCACAGCAGAGTGATCGCAAAATGGCGCCAGCGACTTTTAAACTGCATCATGACATCATTTCAGCAGCCAATCACAGCCTTGCCAGTAGTTTCATGCCCTCCATGCTAAACAGGATGTGCCCACACTTGGAATCATTCTCATTGGCTGAATTTCGGAATTTTGAATCTGGGAACTTCCGATTCCGGTATCCGATACGCGGCAAGTATCGGAATCCCGGTATCGGAATTCCGATACCGCAAGTATCGGCCGATACCCGATACTTGCGGTATCGGAATGCTCAACACTATTCACCACACTAGAAAAATTAGCAATAAAGCGGCGTAAAAAATTAGCAAAGCCCAAAAATTTTTGAAGGCTCTTTACAGATGTGGGTTGAGTCCAATCATGAATGGCCTGGACTTTAACAGGGTCCATTACAATAGCCGAGGGAGAAAAAATGAAACCCAAAAAAGAAACTTTCTGAACTCCAAAGAGGCACTTAGACCCTTTCACAAACAACGCATTAGCACGAAGGACCTGAAATACCATCCTAACCTGCTTCACATGAGACTCCCAATCATTGGAAAAAACCAAAATATCATCCAAATACACAATCATGAATTTATCCAGATAATTCCGGAAGATATCATCCATAAAGGACTGAAATACCGATGGAGCATTAGAGAGCCTGAATGGCATCACAAGATATTCAAAATGGCCTTCGGGCATATTAAATGCTGTTTTCCATTCATCACCTTGTTTAATACGCACAAGATTATACGCCCCTCGAAGGTCGATTTTAGTAAACCAACTGGCACCCTTAATCCGAGCAAACAAATCAGAAAGCAAAGGTAAAGGGTATTGGAATTTGACCGTGATATTATTGAGAAGGCGATAATCTATACAGGGTCTCAAGGAACCATCCTTCTTGACAACAAAAAAAAATCCCGGTCCCAATTGTGACGAAGATGGGCGAATATGCCCCTTCTCCAAGGACTCCTTTACATAACTCCGCATAGTGGCATGCTCTGGCACAGACAGATTGAAAAGTCGGCCCTTAGGGAACTTACAGCCAGGAATCAAATTAATGGCACAATCGCAGTCCCTATGAGGAGGCAGGGAACTGGACTTGGGCTCATCAAATATATCCTGGAAATCCGACAAAAACTCAGGAACATCAGAAGAAGGGGACGAGGAAATAGACATCAAAGGAATATCACTATGTATCCCCTGACAACCCCAACCAGTTACAGACATAGATCTCCAATCCAGCACTGGATTATGTAACTGTAATCATGGAAAACCCAGCACAACAACATCATGCAAATTATGCAACACCAAAAAGCAAATATTTTCCTGATGTGCTGGAGCCATGTACATGGTCAACTGTGTCCAGTACTGGGGTTTATTCTTGGCCAATGGCGTAGCATCAATCCCCCTTAGGGGAATAGGGCTCCGCAAAGGCTCCAAGGAAAAACCACAGCGCTTGGCAAATTCTAAGTCCATTAAGTTCAGGGCAGCGCCAGAATCCACAAATGCCATAACAGGAATGGACGACAATGAGCAAATCAGGGTAACAGACAAAAGAAATTGTCTGTTAGGCTGTACAGTACTAATGGTAACAGACCTAGGGACCCTCTTAGTACGCTTAGGGCAATCAGAAATAGCATGAGCAGAATCACCACAGTAAAAATACAGGCCATTCTGACATCTGAATTTCTGCCTTTCTGCTCTAGTCAAAATCCTATCACATTGCATAGGCTCAGGACTCTGCTCAGAGGACACTGCCATATGGTGCACAACCTTGCGCTCGCGCAGGCGCCGATCAATCTGAATAGCCAAAGACATTGACTCATTCAGACCACCAGGCGTGGGAAACCCCACCATAACATCTTTAAGGGCTTCAGAAAGACCCTTTCTGAAAATCGCTGCCAGGGCATACTCATTCCATTTTGTGAGCACAGACCACTTTCTAAATTTCTGGCAGTATACTTCTGCTGCTTCCTGACCCTGACACAGAGCCAGCAAAGTTTTTTCTGCCTGAGCCACAGAATTAGGTTCGTCATACAGCAATCCGAGCGCTTGAAAAAATACATCAACATTGAGCAATGCAGGATTTCCTGGCTCAAGGGAGAATGCCCAGTCCTGCGGGTCGCCGCGCAGCAAAGAAATAACAATCTTCACCTGCTGAATGGGGTCACCAGAGGAACGGGGTCTCAGAGCAAAAAACAATCTGTAATTATTTTTAAAGTTCAGAAATTTAGATCTATCCCCAGAAAATAAATCAGAAATAGGAATTCTAGGCTCTAATACCGGAGTCTGGACAACATAATCTTGGATACTCTGTACCCTTGCAGCGAGTTGATCCACACGCAAGGACAGACCCTGAACCTCCATATCAGCACCAAAATCCTGAACCACCCAGAGATTAAGGGGAAAAAAAAGACAAAACAAGCTACAAAGGAAAAAAAAAATGACTCAGAACTTTCTTTTCCCTCTTTTGAGATGCATTTAACACATTGTGGGCCAGCTGTACTGTTATGACCTGGTGGTTAAGAGGCCACACTGATATGACCTGGTGGCTAAAACGCAACATGGGACGAGCTCTGAGGAGGTGGTATCTCTACTGACCGCAGTCCCTAATCCTAACAACACTAGTAATAGCCGTGGGATGTTCCTGACTCTCCCTAGACACCTCTTCACAGCCTAAGAATTAACTACCCCTAAAGAAGGAAATAGAAAGCTATCTTGCCTCAGAGAAAACCCCAAAAGGAAAGATAGCCCCCCACAAATATTGACTGTGAGTGGAGAGGGAAATGACATACACAGAAATGAAATCAGTTTTCAGCAAAGGAGGCCAATACTAAACTTGATAGACAGAGAGAAAAGGATACTGTGCGGTCAGTATTAAAAACTACAAAAATCCACGCAGAGTTTACAAAAATGAACTCCACACCGACTCACGGTGTGGAGGAGCAAATCTGCTTCCCAGAGCTTCCAGCTAGCCTGAATATGACATAGTGACAAGCTGGACAAAAAGAGACATATTTGCAAAGCAATAGTGTCCAAAGAAAATGGACAAACAAGAACTAGCAGAAACTTATCTTTTGCTGACAAGGACAGGCCATATGAGAAATCCAAGGAGAGAACCAAATCCAACCTAAGACATTGACAGCTGGCATGAACTAAAGCCCAGAGCAGGTTTAAATAACAAACCCAGGCAAGGCGATCAGTGATGGCAGCTGCTACAGCTACCTAAAGGAGCAGCAGTTCCACTCGAAACCACCAGAGGGAGCCCAAGGGCAGAACTCACAAAAATACCATTAGCAACCACAGGAGGGAGCTCCAGAATGGAATTCACAACAGTACCCCCCCTTGAGGAGGGGTCACCGAACCCTCACCAGAGCTCCCAGGCCGATCAGGACGAGCCAAATGGAAAGCACGAACCAAATCAGCAGCATGAACATCGGAGGCAACAACCCAAGAATTATCCTCCTGGCCATAACCCTTCCACTTGACCAGATACTGAAGCTTCCGTCTCGAAAAACGAGAATCCAAAATCTTCTCCACCTCATATTCCAATTCCCCCTCAACCAACACCGGAGCAGGAGGATCAACAAGGGAACCATAGGTACCACATATCTCCACAACAAGGATCTATGGAACACATTATGAATGGAAAAAGAAGCTGGAAGGGCCAAACGAAAAGACACCGGATTGATAATTTCAGAAATCTTATAAGGCCCAATAAAGCGAGGCTTGAACTTAGGGGAAGAAACCTTCATAGGAACATGACGAGAAGACAACCAGACCAAATCCCCCACACAAAGCCGGGGACCAACACACCGACGACGGTTAGCAAAACGTTGAGCCTTTTTTTGAGACAACGTCAAATTGTCCACCACATGAGTCCAAATTTGCTGCAACCTGTCCACCACAGAATCCACACCAGGACAGTCAGAAGGCTCAAGCTGCCCTGAAGAAAAACAAGGATGAAAACCAAAGTTACAAAAGAAAGGCGAAACCAAGGTAGCAGAACTAGCCCGATTATTAAGGGCAAACTCGGCCAATGGCAAAAAGGTCACCCAATCATCCTGATCAGCAGACACGAAGCATCTCAAATAGGTTTCCAAGGTCTGATTGGTTTGCTCCGTTTGGCCATTTGTCTGAGGATGGAATGCTGAAGAAAAAGACAAATCAATGCCCATTCTAGCACAAAAGGACCGCCAAAACCTAGAAACGAATTGGGAACCTCTATCAGACACAATATTCTCCGGAATACCATGCAAACGAACCACATGCTGAAAAAATAATGGAACCAAATCAGAGGAGGAAGGCAACTTAGGCAACGGTACCAAATGGACCATCTTAGAAAACCGGTCACAAACCACCCAGATGACAGACATCTTCTGAGAAACAGGAAGATCAGAAATAAAATCCATGGAAATATGCGTCCAGGGCCTCTCAGGAATAAGCAAAGGCAAAAGCAACCCACTGGCATGGGAACAGCAAGGCTTAGCCCGAGCACAGGTCCCACAGGACTGCACAAACGAACGCACATCCCGCGACAAGGAAGGCCACCAAAAGAACCTAGCCACCAAATCTCTGGTACCGAAAATCCCAGGGTGACCAGCCAACACCGAACAATGAACCTCAGAAATTACCCTGCTAGTCCATCCATCAGGAACAAGCAGTTTCCCCACTGGACAGTGGTCAGGTTTATCAGCCTGAAACTCCTGAAGTACCCGCCGCAAATCAGGGGAGATGGCAGAAAGAATCACCCCCTCCTTGAGAATCCCAGCCGGCTCAAGAACTCCCGGAGAATCAAAACTCCTAGAAAGGGCATCAGCCTTCACATTCTTAGATCCCGGAATATACAAGACCACAAAATCAAAACGGGAGAAAAACAGAGACCACCGAGCTTGTCTAGGATTCAACCGCTTAGCTGACTCGAGGTAAATCAAATTTTTATGATCAGTCAAGACCACCACGCGATGCTTGGCTCCCTCAAGCCAATGTCGCCACTTCTCAAATGCCCACTTCATAGCCAACAACTCCCGATTGCCGACATCATAATTACGCTCAGCAGGCGAAAACTTTCTGGAGAAGAAAGCACATGGTTTCATCAAAGAGCCATCAGAATTTCTCTGAGACAAAACGGCCCCTGCCCCAATCTCAGAAGCATCAACCTCAACCTGAAAAGGGAGAGAAACATCTGGCTGACGCAACACAGGGGCAGAAGTAAAATGACGTTTAAGCTCCCGAAAGGCCTCAACAGCCGCAGAGGACCAATTCATCACATCAGCGCCTTTCTTCGTCAAATCGGTCAGAGGCTTCACCACACTAGAAAAATTAGCAATAAAGCGGCGTAAAAAATTAGCAAAGCCCAAAAATTTTTGAAGGCTCTTTACAGATGTGGGTTGAGTCCAATCATGAATGGCCTGGACTTTAACAGGGTCCATTACAATAGCCGAGGGAGAAAAAATGAAACCCAAAAAAGAAACTTTCTGAACTCCAAAGAGGCACTTAGACCCTTTCACAAACAACGCATTAGCACGAAGGACCTGAAATACCATCCTAACCTGCTTCACATGAGACTCCCAATCATTGGAAAAAACCAAAATATCATCCAAATACACAATCATGAATTTATCCAGATAATTCCGGAAGATATCATCCATAAAGGACTGAAATACCGATGGAGCATTAGAGAGCCTGAATGGCATCACAAGATATTCAAAATGGCCTTCGGGCATATTAAATGCTGTTTTCCATTCATCACCTTGTTTAATACGCACAAGATTATACGCCCCTCGAAGGTCGATTTTAGTAAACCAACTGGCACCCTTAATCCGAGCAAACAAATCAGAAAGCAAAGGTAAAGGGTATTGGAATTTGACCGTGATATTATTGAGAAGGCGATAATCTATACAGGGTCTCAAGGAACCATCCTTCTTGACAACAAAAAAAAATCCCGGTCCCAATTGTGACGAAGATGGGCGAATATGCCCCTTCTCCAAGGACTCCTTTACATAACTCCGCATAGTGGCATGCTCTGGCACAGACAGATTGAAAAGTCGGCCCTTAGGGAACTTACAGCCAGGAATCAAATTAATGGCACAATCGCAGTCCCTATGAGGAGGCAGGGAACTGGACTTGGGCTCATCAAATATATCCTGGAAATCCGACAAAAACTCAGGAACATCAGAAGAAGGGGACGAGGAAATAGACATCAAAGGAATATCACTATGTATCCCCTGACAACCCCAACCAGTTACAGACATAGATCTCCAATCCAGCACTGGATTATGTAACTGTAATCATGGAAAACCCAGCACAACAACATCATGCAAATTATGCAACACCAAAAAGCGAATATTTTCCTGATGTGCTGGAGCCATGTACATGGTCAACTGTGTCCAGTACTGGGGTTTATTCTTGGCCAATGGCGTAGCATCAATCCCCCTTAGGGGAATAGGGCTCCGCAAAGGCTCCAAGGAAAAACCACAGCGCTTGGCAAATTCTAAGTCCATTAAGTTCAGGGCAGCGCCAGAATCCACAAATGCCATAACAGGAATGGACGACAATGAGCAAATCAGGGTAACAGACAAAAGAAATTGTCTGTTAGGCTGTACAGTACTAATGGTAACAGACCTAGGGACCCTCTTAGTACGCTTAGGGCAATCAGAAATAGCATGAGCAGAATCACCACAGTAAAAATACAGGCCATTCTGACATCTGAATTTCTGCCTTTCTGCTCTAGTCAAAATCCTATCACATTGCATAGGCTCAGGACTCTGCTCAGAGGACACTGCCATATGGTGCACAACCTTGCGCTCGCGCAGGCGCCGATCAATCTGAATAGCCAAAGACATTGACTCATTCAGACCACCAGGCGTGGGAAACCCCACCATAACATCTTTAAGGGCTTCAGAAAGACCCTTTCTGAAAATCGCTGCCAGGGCATACTCATTCCATTTTGTGAGCACAGACCACTTTCTAAATTTCTGGCAGTATACTTCTGCTGCTTCCTGACCCTTACACAGAGCCAGCAAAGTTTTTTCTGCCTGAGCCACAGAATTAGGTTCGTCATACAGCAATCCGAGCGCTTGAAAAAATACATCAACATTGAGCAATGCAGGATTTCCTGGCTCAAGGGAGAATGCCCAGTCCTGCGGGTCGCCGCGCAGCAAAGAAATAACAATCTTCACCTGCTGAATGGGGTCACCAGAGGAACGGGGTCTCAGAGCAAAAAACAATCTGTAATTATTTTTAAAGTTCAGAAATTTAGATCTATCCCCAGAAAATAAATCAGAAATAGGAATTCTAGGCTCTAATACCGGAGTCTGGACAACATAATCTTGGATACTCTGTACCCTTGCAGCGAGTTGATCCACACGCAAGGACAGACCCTGAACCTCCATATCAGCACCAAAATCCTGAACCACCCAGAGATTAAGGGGAAAAAAAAGACAAAACAAGCTACAAAGGAAAAAAAAATGACTCAGAACTTTCTTTTCCCTCTTTTGAGATGCATTTAACACATTGTGGGCCAGCTGTACTGTTATGACCTGGTGGTTAAGAGGCCACACTGATATGACCTGGTGGCTAAAACGCAACATGGGACGAGATCTGAGGAGGTGGTATCTCTACTGACCGCAGTCCCTAATCCTAACAACACTAGTAATAGCCGTGGGATGTTCCTGACTCTCCCTAGACACCTCTTCACAGCCTAAGAATTAACTACCCCTAAAGAAGGAAATAGAAAGCTATCTTGCCTCAGAGAAAACCCCAAAAGGAAAGATAGCCCCCCACAAATATTGACTGTGAGTGGAGAGGGAAATGACATACACAGAAATGAAATCAGTTTTCAGCAAAGGAGGCCAATACTAAACTTGATAGACAGAGAGAAAAGAATACTGTGCGGTCAGTATTAAAAACTACAAAAATCCACGCAGAGTTTACAAAAATGAACTCCACACCGACTCACAGTGTGGAGGAGCAAATCTGCTTCCCAGAGCTTCCAGCTAGCCTGAATATGACATAGTGACAAGCTGGACAAAAAGAGACATATTTGCAAAGCAATAGTGTCCAAAGAAAATGGACAAACAAGAACTAGCAGAAACTTATCTTTTGCTGACAAGGACAGGCCATGTGAGAAATCCAAGGAGAGAGCCAAATCCAACCTAAGACATTGACAGCTGGCATGAACTAAAGCCCAGAGCAGGTTTAAATAACAAACCCAGGCAAGGCGATCAGTGATAGCAGTTGCTACAGCTACCTAAAGGAGCAGCAGTTCCACTCGAAACCACCAGAGGGGGTTCAAGGGCAGAACTCACACAAATACCATTAGCAACCACAGGAGGGAGCTCCAGAACGGAATTCACAACAGGATGGGGGGATTTAATATGTGGGGTGAGATTTGAGGATACAAAATGAGGAGCAAAGGGGGAGATGCAGGACATGTATGAGGAAACAGTACAGGAGAATGGGGGGCATGTAAGAGGAAACAGTATGGCAGAATGGGGTGCATGTATGATAAAATAATATGCATGATGACACAGTATGGTGAGTGGGGATGGGTGCAGACAGTATGGGGAGCGAACGAGGGAATGTATGCGGACACAGCATGAGTAGTGATGTGAAAAATGTATGTGGACAGAGTGAGGGTGATATGATGTGCGCAGACACAGTGGGAGTATGTGTGAGGGGTATGTGTGAGCAGGCAATATAGAAAGTGAGGGGGTAAATATATACGAGGAGACAGTATGGTGAAAAGGGGGAATGTGAGAGAAGACAGTATAAGGAGGGAGGGGAATAGTGTGAGGAGACAGAATTGGGGAGAAAAGTGAGTGGGCACAGAATAGAAACTGAGTAGTGAGGGCTTAGCATGGGGAGACAGTGTAAAGGTAGAGCCAGGAGGGGATAGTATGCCAAGGAGGGGGAGTGTGATGATAGAGTACAGTATAAAGACTGGGCCCTATAGGGAGGACACAGTGTGTAAGGACAGTGTGAAGAAGGGGGCCAGTATGGAAAGAAGAGGTCAGTGTCCGTAGCATGTACCTTAAGAGGGACAATGTGGGAGTCATATTTTGTGTAGACAATAAAGTGAGGGGCAATTTTTAATTCAGGATCATTATAATGACACTCCTATCTTTAAGGGCATCATGTGGAGATTTTCTGCAAAAGAGCGGAGAAGATGGCAGTCTGCAAAGGCGAGCTGTGGAAGAGAAAACTCATCATGAGGTCTGGACAAGATGAAGAAAAGAAGCAGAACGACTCCAGATAAAACGTCATCTATTAGGTACCTGGATGTAAATGTTAATTGTGATACTGACTAATTCTTATCTTTTTATTTATGTTAGGAGCATTAACCCCTTTCTGACATTAGACGTACTATCCCGTCAAGGTGGGGTGGGCCCGTATGACCACCGACGGGATAGTACGTCATATGCGATCAGCCGCGCTCACGGGGGGGGCGCGGCCGATCGCAGCCTGGTGTCAGTTGATTATCACAGCTGATATCTGGCACTATGTGCCAGGAGCAGTCACGGACCGCCCCCGGCACATTAGCCCCCGGCACACTGCGATCAAACATGATCGCAGTGTTCCGGCGTTATAGGGAAGCATCGCGCAGGGAGGGGGCTCCCTGCATGCTTCCCTGAGACCCCCGGAGCAACGCGATGTGATCGCTTTGCTCCGAGGGTCTCTTACCTCCTCCTCCCTGCAGCAGGCCCGGATCCCAGATGGCCGTGGCATCTGGGTCCTGCAGGGAGGTGGCTTCAATGCGCCTGCTCAGAGCAGGCGCCGGGAAGCCTCCAGGACCTGTGCACGTCAGATCGCTGATCTGACACAGTGCACAGCAAAGTGTCAGATCGGCGATCTTACACTATAACATGATGCCCCCCCTGGGGCAATGTTATAGTGTAAAAAAAAATATTCACATGTAAAAAAAAGAAAAAAAAATCCCCCCCTCCCAAAAAAAATATTGTTCCTATAAATACATTTCTTTATCGAAATAAAAAAACAATAAAAGTACACATATTTAGTATCGCCGCATCCGTAACGACCTGACCTATAAAACTGTCCCACTAGTTATCCCTTTCAGTGAACAACGTAAAAAAAAAAAAAAAAACGAGGCAAAAAACGCTGTATTATCATACCGCCAAACAAAAAGTGGAATAACACGCGATCAAAAAGATGGATATAAATAACCATGATACCGCTGAAAATGTCATCTTGTCCCGCAAAAAACGAGCCACCATACAACGTCATCAAAGAAAAAATTAAAAAGTTATAGTCCTCAGAATAAAGCGATGCAAAAATAATTATTTTCTATAAAATAGTTTTTATCGTATAAAAGCGGCAAAACATAAAAAAATTATATAAATGAGGTGTGGCTGTAATCATACTGACCCGAAGAATAAAACTGCTTTATCTATTTTACCAAACACGGAACGGTATAAACGCCTCCCCCAAAAGAAATTCATGAATAGCTGGTTTTTGGTCATTCTGCCTCACAAAAATCAGAATAAAAAGTGATCAAAAAATGTCACGTGCCTGAAAATGTCACCAATAAAAACGTCAACTCGTCCCGCAAAAAACAAGACCTCACATGAATCTGTGGACCAAAATATGGAAAAATTATAGCTCTCAAAATGTGGTGGTAACGCAAAAAAATTTTTTGCAATAAAAAGCGTCTTTCAGTGTGTGACGGCTGACAATCATAAAAATCCACTAAAACAACGCTATAAAAGTAAATCAAACCCCCCTTCATCACCCCCTTAGTTAGCGAAAAATAAAAAAATAAAAAAAATGCATTTATTTCCATTTTCCCATTAGGTTTAGGGTTAGGCTAGGGTTAGGGTTAGAGCAAGGGTTAGGGCTAGGTTTAGGGCTAGGGTTAGGGTTAGGGCTAGCATTAGGGTTAGGGTTAGGGCTAGGGTTAGGGTTAGGGTTGGGGGTAGGGTTAAGGCTACAGTTAGGGTTGGGGCTAAAGTTAGGGTTAGGGTTGGGGCTAAAAGGGTTAGGATTTGGATTACAACTACGGTTGGAAATAGGGTTGGGATTAGGGTTAGGGGTGTGTCAGGGTTAGGGGTGTGGTTAGGGTTACCATTGGGATTAGGGTTAGGGATGTGTTTGGATTAGGGTTTCAGTTATAATTGGGGGGTTTCCACTGTTTAGGCACATCAGGGGCTCTCCAAACGTGACATGGCGTCCGATCTCAATTCCAGCCAATTCTGCGTTGAAAAAGTAAAACAGTGCTCCTTCCCTTCCGAGCTCTCCCGTGCGCCCAAACAGGGGTTTACCCCAACATATGGTGTATCAGCGTATTCAGGACACATTGGACAACAACTTTTGGGGTCCAATTTCTCCTGTTACCCTTGGGAAAATACAAAACTGGGGACTAAAAAATAATTTTTTGTGGAAAAAAAAAGGATTTTTTATTTTCACGGCTCTGCGTTATAAACTGTAGTGAAACACTTGGGGGTTCAAAGTTCTCATAACACATCTAAATAAGTTCCGTGTGGGGTCTAGTTTCCAATATGGGGTCACTTGTGGGGGATTTATACTGTTTAGGTACATTAGGGGCTCTGCAAACGCAATGTGACGCCTGCAGACCAATCCATCTAAGTCTGCATTCCAAATGACGCTCCTTCCGAGCTCTGCCATGTGCTAAAACGGTGGTTCCCCCCCACATATGGGGTATCAGCATACTCAGGACAAATTGGACAACAACTTTTGTGGTCTAATTTCAACTGTTACTCTTGGAAAAACACAAAACTGGGGGCTAAAAACTAATTTTTGTGGAAAAAATAATAGTTTTTATTTTTATGGCTCTGCGTTATAAACAGTGGTTTACCCCCACATATGGGGTATCACCGTACTCAGAACAAATTGTACAACAACTTTTGCAGTCCAATTTCTTCTCTTACCCTTGGGAAAATAAAAAATTGGGGGCAAAAATATCATTTTTGTGAAAAAATATGATTTTTTATTTTTACGGCTATGCATTATAAACTTCTGTGAATCACTTAATCGGTCAAAGTGCTCACCACACATCTAGATAAGTTCCTTAGGGGGTCTACTTTCCAAAATGGTGTCACTTGTGGGGGGTTTCAATGTTTAGGCACATCAGTGGCTCTCCAAACGCAACATGGTGTGCCATCTCAATTCCTGTCAATTTTGCATTGAAAAGTCAAATGGCGCTCCTTCCCTTCTGAGCTCACCCATGCGCCCAAACAGTGGTTTACCCCCACATATGGGGTATCAGCGAACTCAGGACAAATTGTACAACAACTTTTGAGGTCCAATTTCTTCTCTTACCCTTGGGAAAATAAAACATTGGGGGTGAAAATATCATTTTTGTGAAAAAATATGATTTTTTATTTTTACGGCTCTGCATTATAAACTTCTGTGAATCACTTAATGGGTCAAAGTGCTACCCCACATTTTTAGATAAATTCCTTAGGGGGTGTACTTTCCAAAATGGTGTCACTTGTGGGGGGTTTCAATGTTTAGGCACATCAGTGGCTCTCCAAACGCAAGATGGCGTGCCATCTAAATTCCTGTCAATTTTGCATTGAAAAGTCAAATGGCGCTCCTTCGCTTCCGAGCTCTGCCATGCGCCCAAACAGTGGTTTACCCCCACATATGGGGTATCAGCGTACTCAGAACAAATTGTTCAACAACTTTTGGGATCCATTTTCTCCTGTTACCCTTGGTAAAATAAAACAAATTGGAGCTGAAATAAATTTTTTGAGAAAAAAAGTTAAATGTTCATTTTTATTTAAACATTCAAAAAATTCCTGTGAAACACCTGAAGAGTTAATAAACTTCTTGAATGTGGTTTTGAGCACCTTGAGGGGTGCAGTTTTTAGAATGGTGTTACACTTGGTTATTAACCATCATATAGACCCCTCAAAATGACTTCAAATGAGATGTGGTCCCTAAAAAAAAATGGTGTTGTAAAAATGAGAAATTACTGGTCAACTTTTAACCCTTATAACTCCCTAACAAAAAAAAATTTTGGTTCCAAAATTGTGCTGATGTAAAGTAGACATGTGGGAAATGTTACTTATTAAGTATTTTGTGTGACATATCTCTGTGATTTAATTGCATAAAAATTCAAATTTGGAAAATTGCAAAATTTTCAAAATTTTCGCCACATTTCCATTTTTTTCACAAATAAGCGCAGGTAATATCAAAGAAATTTTACCACTATCATGAAGTACGATATGTCATGATGAGAAAACCATGTCAGAATCACCTGGATCCATTGTAGCGTTCCAGAGTTATAACCTCATAAATGGACAGTGGTCAGAATTGTATAAATTGGCCTGGTCATTAACGTGCAAACCACCCTTGGGGGTAAAGGGGTTAAAGGGGTTGCCCAGGTTTGTGATGAGTCTGCAATCATTGTATGTGACTGCAGATTTTTTGAATTCTCACAGTGCGTCCTGCACGCTGTTAGGATTCTCTTGTGCTGGTGATTTACATACATGAGTTTTTGTGCTGACTAGTAGTGATGAGCGAATATACTCATTACTCGAGATTTCCTGAGCTTGCTCGGGTGACCTTTGAGTATTTGTAAGTACTCGGAGATTTAGTTTTAGTTCAGCTGAATGATTTACATCTGTTAGCCAGCATAAGTATATGTGGGGGTTGCTTGGTTGCTAGGGAATCCCCACATGTACTTATGCTGGTTAAGAGATGTAAATCATTCAGCTCAGGTGCTGATAACTAAATCTCCGAGCACTAAAAAATACTCGGAGGACACCCGAGCATGCTCGGAGAATCTCAAGTAACGAATATATTCGCTCATCACTACTGACTAAACATGTATGGCCTCACTCAATGAAAATGAACTGAGCAAAGCCGGGCACGTCTAGTCGGAATGTGGTCAGAAGTATACAAATCACATACTTGTGCTGACATGACTGTCCACCTGCAAGGGACAATCCTAAAAGTGTGCAGTGCATTAGTTGTGAGAATTCAGAAGCCTGCAATGACAGGATTCAGCTCTGCAGGTTCCAGTAGTCATCACATGGACACTTCACTCATATGCGACTTTCATACTTATGGACCTGTGACAATGAGCTTCTCTTCCTGCTTCTCTCAGTTTTTCACTGATCATTGAGAGCATTAGGGAGAGCAGCTCGTCGGTACATGACTTAGTGTACAAATCGCACATGTGCTGGGGGGGGGCGCCAAACTGAATTCTTGCCCCGGGTGCTAGAAAACCTAGATACACCTCTGGTATATGTATGTGGGTGTATGTGTGTTTATGCATGTATGTATGTGTTTGCATATGTGTGTCTATGTATGTGTGTGTGTGTGTGTATGTATGTGTTTATCTATATGTGTGTGTGTGTATCTATGTGTATATGAGTGTATGTATGCGTGTGCATGTATGTATATATATATATATATATATATATATATATATATATATATATAGTAGCGTTTCACCCGCTACTGGTCTTGGGGACACTCGCTCGGCAGCAGAATCATCATAGACAGGCACGGTTCCTCACACAAGTCTGTCCGTGTGGTTTATTTAAACTCCACATAAACCATATAGGGTACAGTCCATTTCAATACAGCCACGAAACATTAATGACATCAGACAGTTCATGTAGCAGATGGGCTTCTCTGCCGTACATTATAATCCCCTTGTCCGGGGTTACCTCTCCAGGTCCTCAACACAGACCACCCAGGTCTACGGTCTCCAGGTGCTTCCAGGACAACTCCACTCCCAGGAGTCTCCAACACTGACCGTCCGGGACCTTGCACAGGATCAAATGGCTCCATACACAGGAACCTCACAAGACCATGTGACCCACCCCCTGGTCACATTATCTACCCTTAACCATTACCCTGGGTGGGAGTGTGAGTGTCTGTGGCTAGTTTGACCCTCCCATCTCTCATAACTAGCCCTGCCAATCTCCCATTAGAAATACACAATTACTTGTGGGACTACAGGTCCCAGAACACAACATAACTTTAGACTGACAGCGCAGTGTCCTCCTCTGCGACACACATACCGGCCATTCACAACACTGCCGGACTTTGTCTCGACACAATTATGCCTCCAAGTGCATCTTGCAGCGCACACACAGCACCCTCTGGCTGTAACATTGGTCACTACACCAGGATATATATATTTATACACTGCTCAAAAAAAGGGGAACACTTAAACAACAGAATATAACTCCAAGTAAATCAAACTTCTGTGAAATCAAACTGTCCACTTGGGAAGCAGCACTGTTTGACAATCAATTTCACATGCTGTTGTGCAAATGGAATAGACAACAGATAGAAATTATTGGCAATTATCAAGACACACTCAATAAAGGAGTGGTTCTGCAAGTGGGGACCACAGACCACACCTCAGTAACAATGCTTTCTGGCTGTTGTTTTGGTCACTTTTGAATGTTGATTGCACTTTCACACTCGTGGTAGCATGAGACGGACTCTACAAACCACACAAGTGGCTCAGGTAGTGCTGCTCATCCAGGATGGCACAGCAATGCGAGCTGTGGCAAGAAGGTTTGCTGTGTCTGTCATCGTAGTGTCCAGAGGCTGGAGGTACTACCAAGAGACAGGCCAGTACACCAGGAGACGTGGAGGGGGTCGTATGTGGGCAACAACCCAGCAGCAGGACTGCTACCTCAGCCTTTGAGCAAGGAGGAACAGGAGGAGCACTGCGAGAGCCCTGCAAAATGACCTCCAGCAGGCCACAAATGTGCATGTGTCTGCACAAATGGTTAGAAACTGACTCCATGAGGATGTTCTGAGTGCCCGACGTCCACAGATGGGGGTTGTGCTCAAAGCCCAACACCGTGCAGGACGTTTGGCATTTGACACAGAACACCAGGATTGGCAACTTCACCACTGGCGGATGGGCAAATTCACCATTGGCGCCTACTCTTCACAGATGAAAGCAGGTTCACACTGAGCACATGTGACAGACGTGACAGAGTCTGGAGAGGCCACAGAGAGCGATCTGCTGCCTGCAACATCCTTCAGCATGACTGTTTTGGCAGTGGGTCAGTAATGGTGTGGAGTGACATTTCTTTGCAGGGGCGCACATCCCTCCATGTGCTCACCAGATTTAGCCTGACTGCCATTAGGTACCGAGATGAGATCCTCAGACCCATATGCTGGTAGGTTGGCCCTGGGTTCCATCTAATGCAGGACAATGCCAGACCTCATGTGGCTGGAGTGTGTCAGCAGGGTTAAAGGGGTTGCCCAGGTTTGTGATGAGTCTGCAATCATTCTATGTGACTGCAGATTTCTGAATTCTCACAGTGCGCCCTGCACGCTGTTAGGATTCTCTTTTGCTGGTGATTTACATACATGAGTTTTTGTGCTGACTAGTAGTGATGAGCGAATATACTCGTTACTCGAGATTTCCTGAGCTTGCTCGGGTGACCTTTGAGTATTTGTAAGTACTCGGAGATTTAGTTTTAGTTCAGCTGAATGATTTACATCTGTTAGCCAGCATAAGTACATGTGGGGGTTGCTAGGGAATCCCCACATGTACTTATGCTGGTTAAGAGATGTAAATCATTCAGCTGAGGTGCTGAAAACTAAATCTCCGAACACTAAAAAATACTCGGAGGACACCCGAGCGTGCTCGGAGAATCTCGAGTAACGAGTATATTCGCTCATCATGCTGTATTATATTCTATGAGGGAGGATTGCATCATACTCTTTGATGGGGCTACATTATATTCTATGGGGAGGTGGGCTGTATTATATTCTATGGGGGTTACATTATATTCTATGGAGGGCTGTATTATATTCTATGGGGGGTTACAGTATAAGAGGTGAGGGATACATCAAGGAATTCCCTGCTGTATAAAGAAAAATGCACGAATTCAACTGCTATGAGTATGTGTGACCAAATTCACGGATTACCTTTTATTACACAATATCATGTGGACCACTCCAAATTCAGGTCCATTATCTGTAAACATTGGTCCATTTTGCAAGGGGATAAAATTATAGGGGACTATTTACCAAATGACCCCAGATTTATATTTAGGAAGGCCCGTTCTTTGGGCAGCTTTATAGCCCCTACCATTAAGTCATATGCTAACCAGGAATTACGTCATGGCATCTGGAACAATTTTAAGCCTGGATTTATGCCCTGCGGCATGTGTTATGGGTGTAGGAATACCTCTTTTAGCAAGATCCACTGCACGTCATTCAAAGACTCGGACTCCGTTAAGGAGTTCAGAATCAAGGAAAGTATCACATGCTCCACTTCAAGAGTGATTTATCTTATTGAGTGTCTGTGCAATAAATTATATGTTGGCCGTACCAAGAGGCCCCTTATGGTACGAATAAAGGAACACCTTATGAATATTCAGAAAGGTTTTATAGGCCACCCCCTCTCGCTGCATTTTTGTGAGAAACACGATAAATCCACCAAAAATGTGCGTTTCCTTGGGATTCAAAAAATCCAACAGAACGTAAGAGGGGGCAATCTAATACAGGTCATGTCAAGAACCGAGTCCAAATGGATTTTTTCCTTGGACTGTCTTGCACCTAAGGGCCTCAATTATGGGCTAGAATTATATGCTTTTTAATTTAATATAGGGCCACATGGTTGTTTCCTATTTTTATTGTCTCATTTTATTGTATCTTATTTCAGTGTCATGTTTTATTAGTACTATTAGTATTTTTAGTATTACGTATATCAGGAGTTGTCGTTTTTATTGTTTAAATTATTAAAATTGTTTTTAGCTAATCATATATTTATATACTCCTATTACAGCAAAAAATTTTCGTCGCATGCTGTATTGTTTATGTATTTGGTGATTTCTTTCTTTCAATCGTATACATTTTTCTATTACGTATAAGAAATCACGCTTCAGCACGTGCTCATTGTATGCAAACCATTTTTGATGATCACTACTCTATATGTTAATAGCCGCACTACAAGTGATTCAGGTTTTCATTCACTTACTGGGCGGATGGGTGGGGCTTCTGTGAGGTGATCGACAGGGGCTTAGCTTATATTCTTTGGAGCTGCTGGGGTATGGTAACCCTGACGAAGAAGGACGCTATTCCTTCAAAACGCGTTGGTTAGAACCTTGTCCCTAGTGCCGCTCCGTAGTCTTCTCAGCGGTGACGTCACACGTTCAGCACCCTGTCGGCCATTCTTCCTGTGCTCGTATCCAGGGACGCTACTGGCCGGGGCTTTCCCTGGCTCTACGCAGCCTCCGCACAGCACGTGCGTGCAGCAGCACTTTCACACTTGCCGACCTATTACCCCAGCTATTGACCTGATGCTGGACTCTTCACCTCATTGCTCCACGCTCAGCCCTGCACCTGACATCCTGGTGCCTGGATCCTGGCTGGTCACACCGTCGCACTTACCGGTATATCCACAGCCTTTCCACATGATTGGTGGTATTCACAGGTATGTTCACCATTAATTTTGGTGGATCTTTGGTGTCATTTTAATTCACATATCAGTGTGTACTACACCCCTGCCCAGTCTGTCTGAGCACTGATATATTCTAATTTGAGCTGTTCTTTCTGTATAGAGTATTGTGTGGTTTTTCAGTAGGGGCTCTTCTTGCCAATATACATTGTGGCATGGTACACTATCAATGTTGTTGTTAATACATTCCCTTATGCGCGGTCTCAACCCCTTTTTTCTCCTGTGAACTGTATTATATTCTAGGGGTGTTACATTATACTCTATGGGGGGGGGCTGTATTATTTTCTATGGGGTGTTACAGTATATTCTCTGGGGGCTGTATTATATTCTGTGAGGATTGCATCATACTCTTTGATGAGTCTACATTATATTCTATGGGGTATTGGGCTGTATTATAGTCTATGGGGGTTAAAATATATTCTATCGGGGCTGTATTATATTCTATGAGGGAGGATTGTGTCATACTCTTTGATAGGGCTACATTATATTCTATAGGGAGGTGGGCTGTATTATATTCTATGAGTGGCTACAATATATTCTATGGGGGCTGTATTATATTCTATAGGGGATTACAGTATATTCTATGGGGGCTGTAATATATTCTATCTGGGTTACAGTATATTCAGTGGGGGGCTTTATTATATTCTATGAGAGAGGATTGCATCATACTCTTTGATGGGGCTACATTCCATTCCATGGGGAGGTGGGCTGTATTATATTCTATTGGGTTACATTATATTCTATGGGGGGCTGTATTATATTCTATGATGGAGGATTGTGTCATACTCTTTGATGGGGCTACATTATATTCTATTGTGAGGTGGGCTGTATTATTTTCTATTGGTGGCTTCATTATATTCTATGGGGGGGCTGTATTATATTCTATGGAGGTTGCAGTATATTCTATGGGGGGCTGTATTATATTCTTTGGGGAGTTACAGTATATTCTCTGGGGGCTATATTGTATTCTATAAGGGAGGATTGCATCATACTCTATGAGAGGGCTACATTATACTATATGAGGGGACTACATTACATTCTGTGGGGGGCTGCATTGTATTCTATGGGGGGGCTAGATTATATTGTAAGGGTGGCTTCATTATACCCTATGAGGGGGCAACATTTTATTCTATGGGGGCTGCATTATACTGTATGAGGAGGGTTACATTGTATTCTATGGAGGGGCTACATTATACTATATAAGGGGGCTGCATTATATTCTATGGAGGTGCTGCATTATATTCTATGGGTGCTTCATTTTAATCTATGAGGGGGCTACCATATATTCTATGGAGGGGCTGCATTATACTATGTGAGGGGGGCTGCATTATATTCTATGGGGTGTTACATTACATTGTATGGTGGGACTGCATTATACTCTTGAGTGGGCTACATTATTTTCTGTGGGGTGACTGCATTATACTCTGTGGGGTGGCTGCTTTATGCTCTGGGGTGGCTGCATTATACTCTGTGGAGTGGCTGCATTATACTCTGTGGGGTGGCTGCATTATGCTGTATGGGGTGGCTGCATTATACTGCATCGATAACTATGGAGAATACATTATACTATATGAAGAACTGTTGGGTGCATTATACTATGGGATGTGAATTGTACTACATGGATGACTATGGAGGTGCATTACACTATATGGAGCACTATAAGGAGTGTATTATACTATATGGAGGACTGAGCAGTGTATTTTAATATATGGAGGACTATGAGGAGTGTATTATACTATATGGAGGACTGAGGAGTGTATTTTAATATATGAAGGACTAGGAGGAGTGTTTTATCCTATGTGGAGGACTATCGGAAATGTGTAATACTATATGGAGGACTGAGGAGAGTATTGTAATATATGGAGTACTATACAGAGTGCATTATACTATATGGAGGACTATGGGGAGTGTATTATACTATATGGAGGACTATCGGGCACATTATAATATATGGAGGACTATGGGGTGTATTATACTAAACAAGCAAAATGCTGCAAATTCATCGAGTGATTGGATTGTTTATGCTGGAACAGAAATTGTTGTTTTCAGCAGCACATCACCGGTGTAAACTATAGATGTGCTGCTGATAACATGATACTGTATGGGAACAGGTTGATCTATTAGTGATTGTTCCATTCCATCATTCTTTCTCAGTTGGTGTAAAGAGGCCAGGAGACAAGCGTCAAACGACTTCCATATTGTCGATCACACTCATTTAGCGGTCTTAACTCAGCGCATGCACATGCTTCTGTGTGATGTGCAATATGTGAGCATTTGGGGCCCCATTTTAAACTTTTGCCTAGGGCCCCACTTTACCTAAAACCGGCCCTGTCATCGAGTTTGGGGACAACTTGATTTATTTGGGGAATAACCCTTTATCAGATACCAGATGGTGTAGATACCAGACATATGATTTAATATACATGGTTAGGCTCAGCAGAACCACATCCTAATAGAGATATATATCTCCATCTCAGTAAAAAAATGTATACTGTATATATTTTTAGAGATGTACGGGGCTCAAATAGAACTTTTGCTCTGGTACCCTGTGAGTTCTATATACGCCCCTGCTTGCACGGCGGTGATAGTGAGGGCAAAGCTCTGGGGGTCCAATGGCCAGATTGTCCTCATCATAAGTGGCATGCCAGGCAGGGAGAGGGGCCCAGACATATTTCTTGCACAGGGGTCCCAAGCTGTCAGTGTCCGCCCCTGAGGTTGAGGTCAACGGGACATTAATAAGGCAGGCTGTATTTATATTAAACAGCTTTAAATGCAGAGTGCTATACATATATCTTCCACTCATTTAGAGGCTTTTCAGTATTGCAATTGTAAGTGAATTTATTTGCTGCAAATTACATTTTTTAAGGGAAATTAAGCAAAACTAGAGAATTCAAGTTTCAACAGATCCTCCCAAATCTAGCCACAATACATAGTGCGTAGTTACATTGCATATAAAATTTAAAGGCTAACTGTCATTTTAATCTTTATTTCATAAATCAATAGTGCATGTGAAAGTAATAAACTTTGCAATATATCTCATCAGAGAAATCTGTTTCTTTCTCATCCTGGACTGAAAAATATTTAGAATTGAGAGTCCTCAGTGGTTGATACCTTTTAATGGCTAACTGAAAAAATGGTAACAATTTGCAAGCTTTCAAGACTATGCAGGTATCAACCACTGAGGACTCTCAATTCTAAATATTTTTCTATCTACTGGCTAACACAGTACCAAGATATATATCATTCCTGTATCATCCTGGACTGATCATTCATTTTAAAAACTATTAATTTTTGGGTAAAATTTGTATTCAGTGAAGACAGATTTTTACAGATATTTTGAAGAAAATGTCAAGGCAAGACAAAAAAAAAAAGAAAGGTCACTTTAAACCATCACAAATGGTGAATTAGTGCCATAGCTGTTTTTCTTTGCAGTTTATCACACAAGAGCTTGATACTGACTTCCTAAAAAAAATATCCACAAGCAACCTTGGATGTGTTTAGGTATGACATTTCTAAAATTTCTAATGAAAGACATCAGCCAATAAAATCAAGCAACAGATGGCTCTAGTTTCAGGTTATATAAGATCTAATGACATGATTGATTTGAGACTTGTTATGATGGGTTTCTTTTGGCAAGGTTATTCCTGAATGGCTCCAAGGATTTGTCTTCAAAGTTTTTCTAAATTGAAATGTTCAGGACTTTTAATCAAGATATATGAAATAAAATTTAAAATGAATACCAAACCATCTTGAAGATTTCTTTCACCTTGACCATGAATAAAGATAACCTTAGTGATTGTTAATGTTCTTTGTTTTGTAAAGATATATTACACAAACCGGACAGAAAAAAAGTGTGCTTTATAATTTTACTGCTCACAAATGTATTATCTTTACAATTTTCTACTAACTCAAGTTTATATAGCGCCAATGTATTCAGCAGCGGTTACAGTTTTTGCACACATTATCATTAGTGATGAGCAAGCATGCTTGCCACTACTCGGTGCTGGCCCGAGCATCACAGTGCTTGCGATGCTCGGAGCTCGCCGAATATTTCCAGTTTTGTTTGGCGGGAGCTCGTGTCTCTGCCCTGCATGTTTGACGCTCTTTTGAGAGCCAATGAACATACAGGAATTGTCTGCCACACACTGTAATGCCGCAGATATGTTGGTTGTGGCATTACTGTGATTGGCTAGCTGCACAGCGTCATCAGGTCTATATCAGACCTGGCGCCGCAATGCTCATCACAGTCATCTCCGGAATCAGGCAGTGTAGGGAGAGTTGCTGCTGAGCTAGCAAGAGATTTGTTTGCTTCATACTTAGTGTGGGTATAACATATATAATACAGATATCCATCTCAACTAACAGTCCTTCTGAGGACTAATAAAGCTGCAGAGATATCAGTGCTAGGCAGGCAGGCAGTGTATGTGGCAGACGGCAGTGTATATAGCAAGAGGGAGCATTCCAGTTCTGTCTGCTGCTGCTGCTGCTAGTGTTGAGCGATACCGTCCGATACTTGAAAGTATCGGTATCGGAAAGTATCGGCCGATACCGGCAAAGTATCGGATCCAATCCGATACCGATACCCGATACCAATACAAGTCAATGGGACTCAAGTATCGGACGGTATTCCTGATGGTTCCCAGGGTCTGAAGGAGAGGAAACTCTCCTTCAGGCCCTGGGAACCATATTAATGTGTAAAATAAAGAATTAAAATAAAAAATATTGCTATACTCACCTGTCCGACGCAGCCGGGACCTCAGCGAGGGAACCGGCAGCGTTGTTTGTTTAAAATTCGCGCTTTTACTTGGTTACGTGAAGTCCCGGCTTGTGATTGGTCAGGGCGGCCATGTTGCCGGGACGCGGACCAATCACAGCAAGCCGTGACGAAATTACGTCACGGCTTGCTGTGATTGGTCCGCATCCCGGCAACATGGCCGCCATTAACCAATCACAAGCCGTGACGTCACGGGAGGCTGGACATGCGCGTATTTTGAAAAGCGCGCGTGTCCAGCCTCCAGTGACGTCCCGGCTTATGATTGGTCACGGCGCCATGTTGCCGGGACGCGGACCAATCACAGCAAGCCGTGACGAAATTACGTCACGGCTTGCTGTGATTGGTCCGCGTCCCGGCAACATGGCCGCCATTAACCAATCACAAGCCGTGACGTCACGGGAGGCTGGACACGCGCGTATTTTAAAAAGCGCGCGTGTCCAGCCTCCAGTGACGTCCCGGCTTGTGATTGGTTAATGGCGGCCATGTTGCCGGGACGTCACTGGAGGCTGGACACGCGCGCTTTTCAAAATACGCGCATGTCCAGCCTCCCGTGACGTCCCGGCTTGTGATTGGTTAATGGCGGCCATGTTGCCGGGACGTCACTGGAGGCTGGACACGCGCGCTTTTCAAAATACGCGCATGTCCAGCCTCCCGTGACGTCCCGGCTTGTGATTGGTTAATGGCGGCCATGTTGCCGGGACGTCACTGGAGGCTGGACACGCGCGCTTTTCAAAATACGCGCATGTCCAGCCTCCCGTGACGTCACGGCTTGTGATTGGTTAATGGCGGCCATGTTGCCGGGACGCGGACCAATCACAGCAAGCCGTGACGTAATTTCGTCACGGCTTGCTGTGATTGGTCCGCGTCCCGGCAACATGGCCGCCCTGACCAATCACAAGCCGGGACTTCACGTAACCAAGTAAAAGCGCGAAATTTAAACAAACAACGCTGCCGGTTCCCTCGCTGAGGTCCCGGCTGCGTCGGACAGGTGAGTATAGCGATATTTTTTATTTTAATTCTCTTTTTTACACATTATTACATTAATGTTGTTGCGATACCCGATACCCGATACCACAAAAGTATCGGATCTCGGTATCGGAAATTCCGATACAGCAAGTATCGGCCGATACCCGATACTTGCAGTATCGGAATGCTCAACACTAGCTGCTGCCTATTACAGATATTTAAAGACATAGCCCCAGGTGTCAGGGGCCAGTAATAATTTTTTGGGATCTTAGTCCTGATTATTTGCTTTAAAAGCAATCTAGAGAACAACGTTTTTGTGCTCCATTTGCTTGTTGGCACTGCAGAATACTGCCAGATCCTTTCCATATTACAGCTCTAAAAATCCAGCTCTTTTAAACTGGGGTTTGTCCATTCCATGAATCACATACCAGTTCGCTCAAAATTGTGCCATTTCAGGCCTCCATTTAAATATTTTTGCAATGTCTTAGTCAATTTATTGACACCAGTTTGCTGAAAAAAATAGTTACCTACAAGCCAGATATTTTCAAACTGTGGTTTTTCCATGCCACGGATCACATATCAGTGCTGTCTAAATTGTGCCAGTTCATGCCTCCATTTCAATTTTGTTTTCAAGTTATTGACAGCAGTTTTCTGAAAAAAAAATAGTTATCTACACACCAGATTTTTCAAACTGTGGTTTTCAGTGCCACGGATCACATATCAGTGCTGTCAAAATGTTGCCACTACATGTAAGGGTATGTGTCCACGTTCAGGATTGCATCAGGATTTGGTCAGGATTTTTCATCAGTATTTGTAAGCCAAAACCAGGAGTGGGTGATAAATGCAAAAGTGGTGCATATGTTTCTGTTATACTTTTCCTCTAATTGTTCCAGTCCTGGTTTTGGCTTACAAATACTGATGAAAAATCCTGACCAAATCCTGATGCAATCCTGAACGTGGACACATACCCTTAGGGTTGGCGGAACGCACCGAGTATATATATATGCATTAATAGGTGTGTTCGCAACCTGGGGTCCACCATGCAGGAGAGGAACATGCTGCTGGCAAATGGCGGCGCTATATGGTGGTATAAGCAAACTCTGTTAACGCTATAGATTCGCTAGAAACAAGATGCTGTGCCCTGTTAACCACACAGAGGTACATAGCTACCAAAAAGAGCATAACTGTGGTCATGCAGTCAGAGAAACAGGCAAACAACTCCTCACCGGAGGTGCCGGTATTCTAGCGGCTTATTTCAGCCAATGCCCTGAATACACTCATACAAACTCCTCACCAGAGGTGCCGGTATTCTAGCAGCTTATTTCAGCCAAGGCCCTGAATGCACACATATAAGCTCCTCACTGGAGGTGCCGGTATTCTAGGGGCTTATTTCAGCCAAACCCTAACCACATCCAGACATGACCACACTGGCGCTGAGCTCATAGACTTTGGTTTGATACTAGTACATAGCCATGTGGCCATGCAAACCTTTTATAGCTGTAGCAGATAAGGACCTTCCAAGTGGTCCAATAGGAGCTGCTACAGGGCCTGAGCGTGTGACCCCGACCTCCAATGAAAGGTCCTCCCGTGGGCATGCTCAGTGTGTGCAAAGCAGGATTTAGTCCCAGAAAAGCCTGCACACCACTGACCAGTGCTGGCTACAAAAGCAGAACCTGGAAAGGCAGCAATAACCCTTTGCACAGTATCAGGCTGAGCGAGATGCTGGGACCGACGTCTCTGCTGAGCAGGCTCCACTGTGGCTGAAGCAGAATGGGAGACTGCAGCAGACATGGCTCGAGATTCTCCCTGTGCAGCGGCGGGAACTTGACTCCTAACATTACCGCCCCTCCTAGGGCCCTGCTACACTCAAAGGCTGCAATGATCAGCGGAGCCCAAATGTGCTCCACAGGCTCCCAGGTTCTGTCCTCTGGGCTTTGACCCTTCCAGTCCACCAGATAATATTTCTTGCCACGTACCGCCTTGCACCCCTCGATAGCATTCACCTCAAACTCATCCATGGATGAACCCGATGTTTTGTCAGTTCACTCGGAAAACTGGGACAAATAGACGGGCTTTAAAAGGGAAACGTGAAAGGTGTCGGTGATACCAAGGCGCGGAGGACTAGCCAAACGGTAGACCACAGGGTTGACCTGTTCCAGAACCTTGAAAGGGCCTATGTAGCGAGGCGCAAACTTACTGGACTCAACTCCCAGCCTGATGTTATGGGTGGAGAGCCACACTAAGTCGCCAGGAGCAAAGGTCGGAGCGGGGCGCCAGTGTGCATCAGCAGAAACCCTCATTCTCTCCTTAGATTCCCGGATGGCATCCTACGTGTGGTCCCAAATGTCACGTGCCTCCCCCTCCCAGTCTGCCACCCTAGAATTGGTGGATGACACGGGCATGGGCACAGGAACATGTGGATGCTAGCCGTAATTAAGGAGAAATGGAGTCTGCCCGGTAGAGTTGGCTATGGCATTGTTCAAAGCAAATTCTGCCCAAGGTAGCAAGGATGCCCAGTCATCCTGCCTAACACAGACAAAAGATCGTAAGTATGTGACCAGAGTCTGGTTGGCCCTCACTACCAACCCATTTGTCTTGGGATGGTATGCAGAAGAGAGATTCATCTCAATGCTGAGTTAACAACAGAGTTCTCTCCAGAACGGAGGCGCAAACTGAGGACCCGGTCACTGACAATTTTGTCAGGCATGCCATGTAAAACGGAAAACATGTTTGGTGAACAACACCGCTAAAGCCCGTGCAGAAGGTAACAGTGGAAGCGGAACCAAGTGCACCATCTTTGAAAAATGGTTGGTGACTACCCAGATAACTGTACAGCTACGAGACTTTGGTAAGCCTACCACGAAGTCCTTCCCGACCATCTCCCAGGGCCTGTCTGCCACCGGCAGGGGGTAAAGTTGCCCAGCAGGCCATTGCCGAGGAGAACGATTCTTGGAGCAGGAGACACACGCCCGAATATAGTCCCCGATGTCATGGGCCATATGCGGCCACCAGTATGTCCTCGCCAAGAGCTCAGATGTCCTCTTGGTCTCAAAATGTCAACCCACCCTGGACGAGTGAGCCCAAGAGAGAGAACCTCCGGTCGCAAATTAGATGGAGCGAAAGTCTTGCCTGGGGGCACAGACTCTAGCAAAACCAGAGCCACAGTTCTCAGGCTCTCTGAAAGGACAAAAAGCTGAGGCTCCTCCTCCTCCTCCGATGACACTACAGAGCGAGTGAGAGCATCGGCACGAATGTTCTTCTCCCCGGAAAGAAAATTAAGGGTGAAATGGAACCGGGAGAAGAACAGGGACCATCTAGCCTGGCGAGAATTTAGCCACTGGGCTGTTTGTAAATACACCAAGTTCTTGTGGTCTGTGAACACCTGGAAGGGAAAGTGAGCCCCTTCCAGGAGGTGTCTCCACTCTGAGAAAGCCAACTTCATAGCTAGCAACTCCCTGTCCCAGATGGAATAATTCTTCTCCACTGGTGAAAAGGTCTTGGAGAAGAAGAAGCTAGGATGCTTCCGACCTTGAGTATCCTTTTGGAAGAGGACTGCTCCAGCACTAACAGATGAGGCATCCACCTCCATAAAAAATGGCTTATCTACATCAGAGCGATGTAGGATGGGAGCGCTAGCGAAGTGTGACTTACGGTAATCAAGAGAAAGGTCTTGGAGACCTCCTCCGACCACAACTTGGGACTTGCTCCCTTCTTGGTGAAGGCAACCAAGGGAGCTACCAAAGTTGAGAAGTGTGGAATTAACTGGCGATAGTAATTAATGAACCCCATAAAGCGCTGCACCGCTTTGAGAGAATGGGGTTCCTGCCAGTCCATTACAGCCTGTAGCTTGGCAGGATCCATAGCCAATCCCTGGGCAGAGATGATGTAGCCAAGGAAAGGCAAGGACTCCTGCTCAAACACACACTTCTCCAACTTGGCATAGAGGGAGTCAGCCCATAGGAGGTCGAAGACCTTGCAAACCTCTCTCCGGTGGGAGTCAATATCTTGAGCGTAGATGAGAATATCATCCAGATAAACTATGACCAACGTGGAAAGCATATTCTGGAAATTGTCATTTACAAAGTCTTGGAAAATAGCTGGGGCATTACAGAGCCCGAAGGGCATTACCAGATATACATAGTGCCCATCCCTGGTGTTAAAAGCTGTCTTCCATTCGTCCCCCTCACGGATGCGAATCAGGTTTTAAGCACCCCGCAGTTCTAATTTAGTAAATACCCTTGCTCCCCGTAGCCTATCAAAAAGCTCAGATATCAGGGGTAGTGGGCACTTATTCTTAATGGTGATGGCGTTAATATCCCTGTAGTCTATGCATGGACACAGTTCTCCGCTCTTCTTCTGTACGAAGAAGAACCCAGCCCCTGCAGGTGACACTGACTTCCTAATGAATCCTTTTGCCAGATTCTCTCAGATATTCTATGGCATTGCCTCTGTCTCTAGGAGAGACAATGGATAGACTTGACCCCGGGGAGGATAAGCACCAGGCAAGAGGTCAATAGGACAGTCATAGGGGCAGTGAGGCGGAAGGGTCACGGCAGCCCTTTTGGAGAACACATCTGCATAGGGCCAATATTGTTTGGGGAGAGAGGATAGATCTGCGGGTACCTCAGTTGTAGCAACCTGAACGCTTTCCCTCTGACATCTACCCCCACAAGATTCACCCCATCTAATATTCTGTCTGTGGACCACTTGTTATGAAGAGAGTGATACCGTAGCCAAGGCATCCCTAACAAGACCTCATCAATTCCCTCAGGAATGTCAAGCAGAGATATAATCTCCTCATGAGATGGCGACAAGGACAGAGTGAAAGGGATGGTCTGGTGTGTTATCTTTTAGGGCAGTATCGACCCATTCACCACTCGTACAGTTACTGGTTCAGCTACTATTACCAGGGGTATTGCGTGATGTTGGGCAAAGACAGAAGACTTAAAATTGCCCTCCGCCCCAGAATCCACGCAGAGCTCTACCGAGTGAGTGAATGAGCCTATTGTATTTGTCCCCTTAAAGGACAATTTGGAGGCAAACGTAGCCTAGTCTAGTGTACCTCCACCTACTGCCACTAGATGCTGACGTTTCCTCGACCGCTGTGAACATCTGGTGGCAAAATGTCCTGACTGCTGGCAAACATGGCAGACCTTGAGTGAATGAGCTGTCCGGGACTTAGATCCCGCTCGTGACACTTCCATGGCCTCATGTGACTCTGGGACCAGGACCGGAGATTCCAAAGGTTTGACGAAGGTGGGAGCCAGCCGAAACCTCTGCCTACACTGGGCCCGATCTAACCTCCGATCGTGAAAACAGAGGTCAATACGGGTAGACACAGCTATTAACTCCTCCTGTGTGGTGGGAATCTCCCTTGAGGCCAGAGGATCCTTCACGTGGTCAGCCAGCCCCCTCCAAAATATAGGGATAAGGGCTTTATCCGACCACTCCAGCTCAGATGCTAGGGTGCGTAAGTGTAATAATTATAGGGGATAACTCAGGAGACTCTTTGCGTGGAACAAGACAACTACAGGACACAGTTTTATAAGTGGTAAAGTCTATATTATCACACGGTGATTCAAACAGGTGCAGAGAGAAACTCAAGTCCACAACACTTGGAGTAAATATTAAACGCAGCATAGCAGTCTATAGGAAACTTCAGAGGAAAATGCAATCACGCAGAAAGTCTATGAAGCACAATTATTCTTGAGGATACTTGACACGAATAAGTCCTTGTTTTAGTCCCAACACAGATAGATATGCTTATAAGGCAGTTCAAATAATATCTTAGCTCAACCAGGGAGGCCTGGGTAATAGTCTCAGGTTATTGCAGAGCAGCAACAGCTTACATGTCTAGCAAAAGCAGATGGAAGTAAACACGAGCAGCAGATGAAAGAGGATTACTGGAAACTGGTGTATGCAGCAGGAACTCAGAACAGAGTAGCAGGATCTCCACACAGGTTCACAGGAGAAGGAATATAGCCAGGGAGTCAACAGAGTCAGGAGCTGGATGCAAGGCAGAATACTCTAGCACAGACTGAAGGCTGGGGAGGAGTTTTATAGCAGGAAAACACAGTGCACATGAGAACAAATACGCTATCTTGAAAAATGGCAGTAATGCACAAAAGGTAAAAAATGTTCAGAGTCCTGACATTACTCCCTCCTTAGAAGCGGCCTCTGGATGATCCTGGACCTGGTTTCTCAGGGAATCTCTGATGAAAACAAGAAATCTTCTGTTGGGCATTGATGTTTTCCACAGGTTCCCAAGAGTCTTCCTCAGGGGGATATCCCTGCCATCTTATCAGATATTGGAGCCGATTCCTGCGAATCCTGGAATCAATAATTTCCTCCACCACAAATTGTTCTTGCCCATCAATCACCACAGGCTGCGGAGGTGGCACAACACGTCCCTGGAAGGTATTAGGAGATACAGGCTTTAGTAAAGATTAGTGTTGAGCGATACTTTCCGATATCGGAAAGTATCGGTATCGGAAAGTATCGGCCGATACCGTCAAAATATCGGATCTAATCCGATACCGATACCCGATCCCAATGCAAGTCAATGGGACGAAAATATCGGAATTAAAATAAACCCTTTATAAACTTGTAGGTTCATTCTACATGAAGGAAAACAACTAAGAATAATGTAGGATGTATTGGGGGACGTGGCGGAGACATTAAAGGCACAGAGGTTTAGCCCAATGTAATAGAATAGCAGGATTTTTTTTTTTTTATGACGTTCGGCGGTAGAAAGATTTTGACTATGTTAATTTTTTTTTTATTTTGTCAGATATTGATGTTTCACTACTTCCACGCCCTTCACCTTCTTTTTTACTTCTCCCACACTTTCTTCTTCATTATCCTCATCATCAGCTTCTTTGACATCAACTTCTTCACCTTATTCATCTTCTTCTTCATCTTCTACCTATTATTTTTTTGGTTACATTGTTCATATTCTTTTTATTTTACTATTATCTTCATCATATTCTACTTCTTCATCATATTCTTATTTGTGACAGGCATTCCCGTAGTTGTTATCTATAAAAGTTTGAAGATTACACCTTCCGTTCTGCCTGTCACAAAAGAGTTACATTTGTCCGCGTTCAGTTTGGCCTGCAGCATCAGGCTTTATCCAGGGGCACCACGAGGAGGAACGGACTCACCCCCATACACTGCTTAGTCTTCTGCTTATAATTTAGATAATATTTTTTGCTCTGATATTTAGTGTTATGCTTAATGTTCTTCTGCTCTTTGTTCTGCAGCCTCTTGTTCTTCTGCTTCTCGGTCTTCCAGGTCGTCGTCGTCTCCAGGGTCGTCGTCTCCGGGGTCGTCGTCATCGGGGTGGTCTTCAGGGTCATCGTCTCCAGGGTCGTCGTCATCACGGTGGTTGTCGTCTCTGGTGTCGTCGTCATCTTAGGGGTGGTCTTCCGGGTCATCGTGTTTAGTCTCTTGAACTTGGAAATGTAGCAGAAGGTACAAGAAGGCTGAGAAAATGCCGAGAACCAGCTGATGGAACTGGAACTCGGATGGCTACCCGAAGGTCCAAGAGCCAATGGAACTACCGAGGACCAGCTGACGTTACTGGAACCCGGTTACTAAGCAGGAGGTACCCGTGCCTGAAAGCACTACCAAGGACCACCTGACGTTGGTGGAACTCGGATACCCAGAGGGAGGCACCTAAGCCAAAGGCTCTGCCCGGAACCAGCTGACGGTACTGGAACCAGGATGGGGAGCAGAAGGTACGAGAGCAAAAGACACTGCCGAGAACCAGCTGACGGTGCTGGAACCCGGATGGGTAGCCGAAGGTCCAAGAGCCAATGGAACTACCGAGGACCAGCTGACGTTACTGGAACCCGGTTACTAAGCAGGAGGTACCCGTGCCTGAAAGCACTACCAAGGACCACCTGACGTTGGTGGAACTCGGATACCCAGAGGGAGGCACCTAAGCCAAAGGCTCTGCCCAGAACCAGCTGACAGTACTGGAACCAGGATGGGGAGCAGAAGGTACAAGAGCAAGTGTCTGCGTGGCTTTTGCAGGACACGATGCCGGCTGCACAGCAGGGGAACAGCTGGCGGTGCTGAACCCCACTGACACATTGGCTGGTGTTTTTCTCTGTGCAGCTAGCAGTACCGGGCCCCAACTGGCGGTGTTAGAGCTCGGGGTCAGCAGGAGGAGGAGCTGGATGAGGAGCAAGGGGGAGGGGAGTGTAGGCCGAAGCCTGCAGTGGCGGCAGCTTTGGGTCTGTTGTGCCTGCGTGGCGGTCGCAGGACACGTTGCCGGCTACACAGCAGGGGAACAGCTGGCGGTGCTGAACCCCACTGACACATTGGCGAGGTGTTTGGCTCTGTGCAGCCAGCACTTCCGGACAGCAACTAGCGTTGTTGGAGCCCGGGCTCTGCCGGTGGAGCCGGTGTAGGCCGAAGCCTAATTGAACCGATTTCAAAGGTAACCTTTAACCCCCCCTCAGGGGTTACAAACTAGAAGAGCCACAGCTTATGCAGCAGTAGTGCCGCACAAGTCAAAGGTTGCTCTTTTAATTTTGCTCCTTGCACACGCCGAATGAAACACGTATAACATTTAGCCCTTTATACAGTCAAACTGTGTTGGAGGCGCGAGTTCCCTTTGTAATTAGACGCAGCACAGATGTCAAGAATCCCACCTTGGTGCTGGGTGCAGCCTCCTGAGCGTTGTTATTTGCTGTACAGGAGTCTGCGCTGTCGTGTTATCCCCCGGCCTAGCGCTGTTAGCGCTGCCCATCTTCTGACCTCATTTAATGTCGGCCGGTGCGGTTCGCGATGACCATGAATCCCAGCCCCGCAGTGTCTTAACATTGTTAAAACACTGCGGGGCTGGGATTCATGGCCTGGCGCAGCACATATGTTCGCCTCTCGCACTCGGGTCCTTACACCCGCTTCAGACTGTGCGGCGTCAGCTGATCCCTTATCGCATGCCACGGCCATGAAGCCGCACAGTCTGAAGAAGGCGGAAGGAGATGAGTGACAACAGGCGAAGATATGCACTGCTCATGCCCATCAATCACACCCTCGCAGTCCCAATAAATAAGACACCGAGGGGCGTTGTGTGGGTCAGGGCGGCCGCAGAGGCGCAGGCAGCCAAAGAATGATGCCAGAAGACGGGCAGCGCTACCAAGGGGGTTGCAGCGTGTCATTACAAAGGAAAGTCACACCACCGGGACGGTTAAATGGTCACACAGAGGACACATTTTAGACGTGTTTTCAGTTCCACATGTGCGAGGAGAATACGTTTATGAGCCACCTTGCACACATGCAGCATTACCGCTGTACGAGGTGGCTGTAAAACGTACAAACGCCTGGGGGAGGGGGGACAGGTTCCCTTCAATTTCAGTTCTTGTGTCTGCGTGGCTTTTGCAGGACACGTTGCCGGCTACACAGCAGGGGAACAGCTGGCGGTGCTGGACCCCACTTACACATTGGCTGGTGTTTTTCTCTGTGCAGCTAGCAGTACCAGGCCCCAACTGGCGGTGTTAGAGCCCGGGGTCAGCAGGAGGAGGAGCAGGAGGAGGAGCAAGGGGGAGGGGAGTGTAGGCCGAAGCCTGCAGTGGCGGCAGCTTTGGGTCTGTTGTGCCTGCGTGGCGTTCGCAGGACACGTTGCCGGCTACACAGCAGGGGAACAGCTGGCGGTGCTGAACCCCACTGACGCATTGGCGAGGTGTTTGGCTCTGTGCAGCCAGCACTTCCAGACAGCAACTAGCGTTGTTGGAGCCCGGGCTCTGCCGGTGGAGCAGAGTGTAGGCCGAAGCCTAATTGAACCGATTTCAAAGGTAACCTTTAACCCCCCCTCAGGGGTTACAAACTAGAAGAGCCACAGCTTATGCAGCAGTAGTGCCGCACAAGTCAAAGGTTGCTCTTTTAATTTTGCTCCTTGCACACGCCGAATGAAACACGTATAACATTTAGCCCTTTATACAGTCAAACTGTGTTGGAGGCGCGAGTTCCCTTTGTAATGAGACGCAGCACAGATGTCAAGAATCCCACCTTGGTGCTGGGTGCAGCCTCCTGAGCGTTGTTATTTGCTGTACAGGAGTCTGCGCTGTCGTGTTATCCCCCGGCCTAGCGCTGTTAGCGCTGCCCATCTTCTGACCTCATTTAATGTCGGCCGGTGCGGTTCGCGATGACCATGAATCCCAGCCCCGCAGTGTCTTAACATTGTTAAAACACTGCGGGGCTGGGATTCATGGCCTGGCGCAGCACATATGTTCGCCTCTCGCACTCGGGTCCTTACACCCGCTTCAGACTGTGCGGCGTCAGCTGATCCCTTATCGCATGCCACGGCCATGAAGCCGCACAGTCTGAAGAAGGCGGAAGGAGATGAGTGACAACAGGCGAAGATATGCACTGCTCATGCCCATCAATCACACCCTCGCAGTCCCAATAAATAAGACACCGAGGGGCGTTGTGTGGGTCAGGGCGGCCGCAGAGGCGCAGGCAGCCAAAGAATGATGCCAGAAGACGGGCAGCGCTACCAAGGGGGTTGCAGCGTGTCATTACAAAGGAAAGTCACACCACCGGGACGGTTAAATGGTCACACAGAGGACACATTTTAGACGTGTTTTCAGTTCCACATGTGCGAGGAGAATACGTTTATGAGCCACCTTGCACACATGCAGCATTACCGCTGTACGAGGTGGCTGTAAAACGTACAAACGCCTGGGGGAGGGGGGACAGGTTCCCTTCAATTTCAGTTCTTGTGTCTGCGTGGCTTTTGCAGGACACGTTGCCGGCTACACAGCAGGGGAACAGCTGGCTGTGCTGGACCCCACTGACACATTGGCTGGTGTTTTTCTCTGTGCAGCTAGCAGTACCGGGCCCCAACTGGCGGTGTTAGAGCCCGGGGTCAGCAGGAGGAGGAGCAGGAGGAGGAGCAAGGGGGAGGGGAGTGTAGGCCGAAGCCTGCAGTGGCGGCAGCTTTGGGTCTGTTGTGCCTGCGTGGCGGTCGCAGGACACGTTGCCGGCTACACAGCAGGGGAACAGCTGGCGGTGCTGGACCCCACTGACACATTGGCTGGTGTTTTTCTCTGTGCAGCTAGCAGTACCGGGCCCCAACTGGCGGTGTTAGAGCCCGGGGTCAGCAGGAGGAGGAGCAAGGGGGAGGGGAGTGTAGGCCGAAGCCTGCAGTGGCGGCAGCTTTGGGTCTGTTGTGCCTGCGTGGCGGTCGCAGGACACGTTGCCGGCTACACAGCAGGGGAACAGCTGGCGGTGCTGAACCCCACTGACACATTGGCTGGTGTTTTTCTCTGTGCAGCTAGCAGTACCGGGCCCCAACTGGCGGTGTTGGAGCCAGGGCTCTGCAGGGGGAGCAGAGTGTAGGCCGAAGCCTAATTGAACTAATTTTAAAGAAAACCTTTAACCCCCACTCAGGTGTTACAAAGTAGAAGAGCCACAGCTTATGCAGCAGTAATGCTGCACAAGTCAAAGGTTGCTCTTTTAATTTTGCTCCTTGCACACGCTGAAAGGAACACGTATAACATTTAGGCCCTTACACAGTCAAACTGATTTTGAGGCGTGAGTTCCCTTCGTAAAGAGACGCAGTACAGCTGGCAAAAATGCCACCTTGGTGCGGCCTCCTGAGCATCGTTATTTGTTGCACAGGAGTCTGCGCTGTCGTGTTATCCCTTGGCCTTGCGCTGTTAGCGCTGCCCATCCTCTGACATCATGTAATGTCGGCCGGTGCGGTTTGCGATGACCATGAATCCCAGCCCCGCAGTGTCTTAACATTGTTAAAACACTGCGGGGCTGGGATTCATGGCCTGGTGCAGTACATATGTTCGCCTCTCGCTTGGTTTCTTACACCCGCTTCAGACTATGCGGCGTCAGCTGATCCCTTATCGCATGCCACGGCCATGAAGCCGCACAGTCCGAAGAAGGCGAAAGGAGATGAGGGACAGGCGAAGAAATGCACCGTTCATGCCCATCAATCACACCCTCGCAGTCCAAATAAATAAGACACCGAGGGGCGTTGTGTGGGGCAAGGCGGCCGCAGAGGCGCAGGCAGCCAAACAATGATGCCAGAAGACGGGCAGCGCTACCAAGGAGCTTGTTGCGTGTCAATACAAAGGAAAATCACACCTGAGGGACGTTTTAATGGTCGCAGAGGACTCATTTTAGACGTGTTCAGTTCCCCATGGGCAAGGAGACTAAGTTTCTGAGCCACCTTGCACACATGCAGCATTACTGTCGTACAAGGTGGCTGTAAAACGTAGAAACACCTGGGGGAGGGGGGACAGGTTTCCTTCAATTTCAGTTCTTGTGTCGGCGTGGCTTTTGCAGGACACGATGCCGGCTACACAGCAGGGGAACAGCTGGCGGTGCTGAACCCCACTGACACATTGGCTGGTGTTTTTCTCTGTGCAGCTAGCAGTACCGGGCCCTAACTGGCGGTGTTGGAGCCCAGGGTCAGCAGGAGGAGGAGAGGGAGCAGAGTGTAGGCCGAAGCCTGCACTGGAGCAAGTTGAAAGGGAAACTTTAACCCCCCCCCCAGGCGTTTGTAGCTGAAAGAGCCATCGTGTACAGCACTAATGCTGGAAAAGGTAAACTTAGCTCTTTTAATTATGGTCCTTGCACATGCTGAACCTAACACTTATGAAAAGTGTCCCCTCCTACCGTGATACCGTCCGGTAGGTGGAACTTTCCTTTGTGATGTGACGCAGCACAGCCGTCATTCTTACCCCCTTGGCGCCGTGCGCCGCCTCCTCAGCGTTGTTTGAATCAGTCCCGGAGCCTGCGCTGTTAGGTTAGCCCTTGGCCATGCACACATTTTGCGCTGCCCGTCTTCTGACATCATTTGGTGTCAGGCTGGCTGCACCTGTGCGGCCGCGCTGGCCGAGATCCCGCCTTGTACTGTCTTCTGATTTCATCCCACTGGGGGCCTGAGATCCGTGGCCATGCGCAGTGCATATCCTCGCCTCTCACTCCCCTCCCTACGGCTTCTTCAGACTGTGCGGTGTCACGGCCGTGGCATGCTATTAGGGACCAGCTGACACCGCACAGTTTGAAGAAGCCGTAGGGAGATGAGTGAGAGGTGGAGGTTCAGATATGCACTGCGCATGTCCATGGATCTCAGGCCCCCAGTGGGATGAAATCAGAAGACAGTACGAGGCGGGATCTCGGCCAGCGCGGCCGCACAGGCGCAGCCAGCCTGACACCAAATGATGTCAGAAGACGGGCAGCGCAAAATGTGTGCATGGCCAAGGGCTAACCTAACAGCGCAGGCTCCGGGAGTGATTCAAACAACGCTGAGGAGGCGGCGCACGGCGCCAAGGGGGTAAGAATGACGGCTGTGCTGCGTCACATCACAAAGGAAAGTTCCACCTACCGGACGGTATCACGGTAGGAGGGGACACTTTTCATAAGTGTTTGGTTCAGCATGTGCAAGGAGCACCACGAAAAGAGGCACTTTTTCCCTTTGCATCATTACTGCTGCACAAGGTGGCTCCTTCAGTAACAAACCCCTGGGGGGGGGGACAGGTTCCCTTAAATTTAACTTGTTGTGCCTGCGTGGCGGTCGCAGTACACGTTGCCGTATACACAGCAGGGGAACAGCTGACGTTACTGAACCCCAATAACAGAGGAGGGACTGTTGACTGTGCGTACAGCACTACCAGGCAACAACTAGCGGTGTTGGAGCCCAGGGACAGGTGGAGGAGGAGGAGGTGGAGGAGGTAGGAGGGATTGCCACACACACAGCAGGGGAACAGCTGACGTTACTGAACCCCAATAACAGAGGAGGGACTGTTGACTGTGCGTACAGCACTACCAGGCAACAACTAGCGGTGTTGGAGCCCAGGGACAGGTGGAGGAGGAGGAGGTGGAGGAGATAGGAGGGATTGCCACACACACAGCAGGGGAACAGCTGACGTTACTGAACCCCAATAACAGAGGAGGGACTGTTGGGACTGTGCGTACAGCACTACCAGGCAACAACTAGCGGTGTTGGAGCCCAAGGACAGGTGGAGGAGGAGGAGGTGGAGGAGGTAGGAGGGATTGCCACACACACAGCAGGGGAACAGCTGACGTTACTGAACCCCAATAACAGAGGAGGGACTGTTGGGACTGTGCGTATAGCACTACCAGGCAACAACTAGCGGTGTTGGAGCCCAGGGACAGGTGGAGGAGGAGGAGGTGGAGGAGGTAGGAGGGATTGCCACACACACAGCAGGGGAACAGCTGACGTTACTGAACCCCAATAACAGAGGAGGGACTGTTGACTGTGCGTACAGCACTACCAGGCAACAACTAGCGGTGTTGGAGCCCAGGGACAGGTGGAGGAGGAGGAGGTGGAGGAGGTAGGAGGGATTGCCACACACACAGCAGGGGAACAGCTGACGTTACTGAACCCCAATAACAGAGGAGGGACTGTTGACTGTGCGTACAGCACTACCAGGCAACAACTAGCGGTGTTGGAGCCCAGGGACAGGTGGAGGAGGAGGAGGTGGAGGAGGTAGGAGGGATTGCCACACACACAGCAGGGGAACAGCTGACGTTACTGAACCCCAATAACAGAGGAGGGACTGTTGACTGTGCGTACAGCACTACCAGGCAACAACTAGCGGTGTTGGAGCCCAGGGACAGGTGGAGGAGGAGGAGGTGGAGGAGGTAGGAGGGATTGCCACACACACAGCAGGGGAACAGCTGACGTTACTGAACCCCAATAACAGAGGAGGGACTGTTGGGACTGTGCGTACAGCACTACCAGGCAACAACTAGCGGTGTTGGAGCCCAGGGACAGGTGGAGGAGGAGGAGGTAGGAGGGATTGCCACACACACAGCAGGGGAACAGCTGACGTTACTGAACCCCAATAACAGAGGAGGGACTGTTGGGACTGTGCGTATAGCACTACCAGGCAACAACTAGCGGTGTTGGAGCCCAGGGACAGGTGGAGGAGGAGGAGGTGGAGGAGGTAGGAGGGATTGCCACACACACAGCAGGGGAACAGCTGACGTTACTGAACCCCAATAACAGAGGAGGGACTGTTGACTGTGCGTACAGTACTACCAGGCAACAACTAGCGGTGTTGGAGCCCAGGGACAGGTGGAGGAGGAGGAGGTGGAGGAGGTAGGAGGGATTGCCACACACACAGCAGGGGAACAGCTGACGTTACTGAACCCCAATAACAGAGGAGGGTGTCATGATCTCTGCAAGCAGAGATCATAGCAAGCCTATAGAGGGACAAGCTCTCGGAAGATGGAACTATACTGACCATGAACTAAGCCTGCCGCGCAACTAGAAATAGCCAGGTAGCATTTCCTATTTATTGCTAGATGCCCAGCTCTGGCCTAAGACCTAAATAGCTAGCAGAGGGAAATATAAGACCTGGCTCACCTCTAGAGAAATATTCCAAAGAAGACAGTAGCCCCCCACATATAATGACGGTGAGTTCAGATGAAACAACAAACGCAGCAGGAAAATAGTCTTAGCAAATTTGAGGTCCGCTTACTAGATAGCAGAAGACAGATAGTATACTTTCATGGTCAGCAGAAAAACACTAACAAAACACCATCCAGAGATTACCTTAAACTCTGGCATTAACTCATAACACCAGAGTAGCAATCCCTGATCAACGAGAGCTTTCCAGACACAGTAACAAAACTTCAGCTGTGAACTGGAACAAATAGGCAAACGAAACATGGACAAACGTCCAACTTATCTAGTAGTTGTCAGAAGCAGGAACAAGCACTGAGAGGCATCAGATAACATTGTTGACCGGCAAGAAACCACCAGAGAAATGAGCTTAAATAGCGACACCCACTACTGATGGAACCAGGTGAAACAGGAAAGAGGATGACAAGTCCAATTCCACAAGCGGCCACCGGGGGAGCCCAGAATCCAAATTCACAACAGTACCCCCCCCTCAAGGAGGGGGCACCGAACCCTCACCAGATCCACCAGGGCGACCAGGATGAGCCCTATGGAAGGCACGAACAAGATCAGAAGCATGAACATCAGATGCATTGACCCAAGAATTATCCTCCTGGCCGTAACCCTTCCAGTTGACCAGATACTGGAGTCTCCGTCTGGAAACACGAGAGTCCAAAATTTTCTCCACAACGTACTCCAACTCACCCTCAACCAACACCGGAGCAGGAGGCTCAACTGAAGGTACAACAGGCACCTCATACCTGCGCAATAACGACCGATGAAAAACGTTATGAATGGAAAAGGACGCAGGGAGGTCCAAACGGAAAGAAACAGGATTAAGAATCTCCAATATTCTATAAGGGCCGATGAACCGAGGTTTAAACTTAGGAGAAGAGACCCTCATAGGGACAAAACGAGAAGACAACCAGACCAAATCTCCAACACAAAGCCGAGAACCAACACGACGATGACGGTTGGCAAAACGCTGAGTCTTCTCCTGGGACAACTTCAAATTGTCCATAACCTGCCCCCAGATGTGATGCAATCTCTCCACCACCGCATCCACTCCAGGACAATCCGAGGATTCCACCTGACCGGAGGAAAATCGAGGGTGAAACCCCGAATTACAGAAAAACGGGGACACCAAGGTGGAAGAGCTGGCCCGATTATTGAGGGCGAACTCTGCCAATGGCAAAAAAGCAACCCAATCATCCTGGTCAGCAGAGACAAAACACCTCAGATATGTCTCCAGGGTCTGATTAGTCCGCTCGGTCTGGCCATTAGTCTGAGGGTGAAAAGCAGATGAAAAAGACAAATCTATGCCCATCCTAGCACAGAATGCCCGCCAAAATCTAGACACAAATTGGGTACCTCTGTCAGAAACAATATTCTCAGGAATACCGTGCAATCGGACAACATTCTGAAAAAACAGAGGAACCAACTCAGAAGAAGAAGGCAACTTGGGCAGAGGAACCAAATGGACCATTTTAGAGAAACGGTCACAGACCACCCAGATGACAGACATCTTCTGGGAAACAGGCAGATCTGAAATAAAATCCATCGAGATGTGTGTCCAAGGCCTCTTAGGAATAGGCAAGGGCAACAGCAGTCCGCTAGCCCGAGAACTACAAGACTTGGCCCGAGCACAAATGTCACATGACTGCACAAAGACTCGCACATCTCGTGACAGGGAAGGCCACCAGAAGGATCTTGCCACCAAATCCCTGGTACCAAAAATTCCGGGATGACCTGCCAATGCAGAAGAATGTACCTCAGAGATGACTCTACTGGTCCAATCATCCGGAACAAACAGTCTATCAGGCGGACAACGATCCGGTCTATCCGCCTGAAACTCTTGCAAGGACCGCCGCAGATCAGGAGAAACGGCCGACAAAATTACTCCCTCCCTAAGGATACCTGTGGGTTCAGTATTACCAGGAGAGTCCGGGTCAAAACTCCTAGAAAGGGCATCTGCCTTAACATTCTTAGAACCCGGTAGGTATGACACCACAAAATTAAAGCGAGAAAAAAATAAAGACCAGCGCGCCTGTCTAGGATTCAGGCGCCTGGCAGTCTCAAGATAAATCAAATTTTTGTGGTCAGTCAATACCACCACCTGATGCTTAGCCCCCTCTAGCCAATGGCGCCACTCCTCAAACGCCCACTTCATGGCCAAAAGCTCCCTATTCCCAACATCATAATTCCGCTCTGCGGGCGAAAATTTGCGAGAAAAGAAGGCACAAGGTCTAATGACGGAGCAGTCGGAACCTTTCTGCGACAACACTGCCCCAGCTCCGATCTCCGAAGCGTCAACCTCAACCTGAAAAGGCAGATTCACATCAGGCTGACGCAACACAGGGGCAGAGGCAAAACGGTGCTTAAGCTCCTGAAAGGCCTCTACAGCATGAGGGGACCAATTAGCAACATCAGCGCCATGTCTGGTCAAATCAGTCAGTGGTTTAACGACATCCGAAAAACCAGCAATAAATCGGCGGTAAAAGTTGGCAAAGCCCAAAAATCTCTGAAGACCCTTAAGAGAGGAGGGCTGAGTCCAGTCACAAATAGCTTGCACCTTGACGGGATCCATCTCAATAGAAGAGGGAGAAAAAATATACCCCAAAAAGGAAATTTTCTGGACCCCAAAAACGCACTTAGACCCCTTCACACATAAAGAATTAGACCGCAGAACCTGAAAAACTCTCCTGACCTGCTGGACATGAGAGTCCCAGTCATCAGAAAAAATCAGAATATCATCCAGATATATTATCATAAATTTATCCAGAAAATCGCGGAAAATATCATGCATAAAAGACTGGAAAACTGAAGGGGCATTAGAAAGACCAAAAGGCATGACCAAATACTCAAAGTGGCCCTCGGGCGTATTAAATGCGGTCTTCCACTCATCCCCCTGCCTGATCCGCACCAAATTATACGCCCCACGAAGATCAATTTTAGAGAACCACTTAGCACCCTCTATACGAGCAAACAAATCAGTAAGCAATGGCAATGGGTATTGGTACTTAACAGTGATCTTATTCAGAAGCCGATAATCAATACATGGTCTCAAAGAGCCGTCCTTTTTTGAGACAAAGAAAAACCCAGCTCCCAAGGGAGAAGAAGATGGACGAATATGTCCCTTTTCCAAAGACTCCTTTATATATTCCCGCATAGCAGCATGTTCCGGCACGGACAAATTAAACAAACGACCCTTTGGATATTTGCAACCCGGTATCAAATCTATGGCACAATCGCACTCACGGTGCGGAGGTAACGACCCAAGCTTGGGTTCGTCAAAGACGTCTTGATAATCTGAGAGGAACTCAGGGACTTCAGAGGGAATGGACGACGAAATAGAAACCAAAGGTAAGTCCCCATGAATACCCTTACATCCCCAGCTCAACACAGACACTGCTCTCCAGTCCAAGACTGGATTGTGAGACTGCAACCATGGCAATCCCAGTACCAAATCGTCATGTAAATTATACAGCACCAGGAAACGAATAATCTCCTGGTGATCCGGATTGATACGCATGGTTACTTGTGTCCAGTATTGTGGTTTATTATTAGCCAATGGGGTGGAGTCAATCCCCTTCAGAGGAATAAGAGTCTCCAAAGGCTCTAAATCAAAACCACAACGATTGGCAAAGGACCAATCCATAAGACTCAGAGCGGCGCCAGAGTCAACATAGGCGTCCGTGGCAATGGATGACAAAGAGCAAATCAGGGTTACAGACAAAATAAACTTAGACTGAATGGTGCCAATGGAAACAGACTTATCAAGCTTCTTTGTACGCCTAGAGCATGCTGATATAACATGAGTAGAATCCCCACAATAGAAGCACAATCCATTCTTCCGTCTAAAATTCTGTCGCTCGCTCCTGGACAGAATTCTATCACACTGCATACTTTCTGGCGTCTTTTCCATAGACACCGCCAGATGGTGCACCGGTTTGCGCTCCCGCAGACGCCTATCAATCTGAATAGCCATTGTCATGGACTCATTCAGACCTGCAGGCACAGGGAACCCCACCATAACATCCTTAACGGCATCAGAGAGACCTTCTCTGAAAGTTGCCGCCAAGGCGCACTCATTCCACTGAGTAAGCACAGACCATTTACGGAATTTTTGGCAGTAAACCTCAGCTTCGTCTTGCCCCTGAGATAGTGCCATCAAAGTTTTTTCTGCCTGAAGTTCCAAATGAGGTTCCTCATAAAGCAAGCCCAAGGCCAGAAAAAACGCATCCACATCGCGCAACGCAGGATCCCCTGCTGGCAATGAGAAGGCCCAATCTTGAGGGTCACCCCTGAGCAAGGAAATCACAATCCTAACCTGCTGAGCAGGGTCTCCAGCTGAACGAGACTTCAGGGACAAATAAAGCTTACAATTATTTCGGAAATTCTGGAAGCTAGCTCTATTCCCTGTGAAGAACTCCGGCAAAGGAATTCTCGGCTCAGATACTGGAGCATGTACCACAAAATCTTGTAAATTTTGTACTTTCGTGATGAGATTATTCAAACCCGCAGTTACACTCTGAAGATCCATTATTGTCAGGTGCACACAGAGCCATACAGAGATGAGGAGGAGAGAGAGAAAAAAGACTGCAGCAAGGCAAACTGGAGGGAAAAAAAAAAAAAAAAAAAAAAAAATTCCAGCAGACTTCTTATAACTCTCCTTTCTCAACCTGGGTCTTTAACACTTTATGGGCCGGTCAAACTGTCATGATCTCTGCAAGCAGAGATCATAGCAAGCCTATAGAGGGACAAGCTCTCGGAAGATGGAACTATACTGACCATGAACTAAGCCTGCCGCGCAACTAGAAATAGCCAGGTAGCATTTCCTATTTATTGCTAGATGCCCAGCTCTGGCCTAAGACCTAAATAGCTAGCAGAGGGAAATATAAGACCTGGCTCACCTCTAGAGAAATATTCCAAAGAAGACAGTAGCCCCCCACATATAATGACGGTGAGTTCAGATGAAACAACAAACGCAGCAGGAAAATAGTCTTAGCAAATTTGAGGTCCGCTTACTAGATAGCAGAAGACAGATAGTATACTTTCATGGTCAGCAGAAAAACACTAACAAAACACCATCCAGAGATTACCTTAAACTCTGGCATTAACTCATAACACCAGAGTAGCAATCCCTGATCAACGAGAGCTTTCCAGACACAGTAACAAAACTTCAGCTGTGAACTGGAACAAATAGGCAAACGAAACATGGACAAACGTCCAACTTATCTAGTAGTTGTCAGAAGCAGGAACAAGCACTGAGAGGCATCAGATAACATTGTTGACCGGCAAGAAACCACCAGAGAAATGAGCTTAAATAGCGACACCCACTACTGATGGAACCAGGTGAAACAGGAAAGAGGATGACAAGTCCAATTCCACAAGCGGCCACCGGGGGAGCCCAGAATCCAAATTCACAACAGGAGGGACTGTTGACTGTGCGTACAGCACTACCAGGCAACAACTAGCGGTGTTGGAGCCCAGGGACAGGTGGAGGAGGAGGAGGTGGAGGAGGTAGGAGGGATTGCCACACACACAGCAGGGGAACAGCTGACGTTACTGAACCCCAATAACAGAGGAGGGACTGTTGACTGTGCGTACAGCACTACCAGGCAACAACTAGCGGTGTTGGAGCCCAGGGACAGGTGGAGGAGGAGGAGGTGGAGGAGGTAGGAGGGATTGCCACACACACAGCAGGGGAACAGCTGACATTACTGAACCCCAATAACAGAGGAGGGACTGTTGGGACTGTGCGTACAGCACTACCAGGCAACAACTAGCGGTGTTGGAGCCCAGGGACAGGTGGAGGAGGAGGAGGTGGAGGAGGTAGGAGGGATTGCCACACACACAGCAGGGGAACAGCTGACGTTACTGAACCCCAATAACAGAGGAGGGACTGTTGGGACTGTGCGTACAGCACTACCAGGCAACAACTAGCGGTGTTGGAGCCCAAGGACAGGTGGAGGAGGAGGAGGTGGAGAAGGTAGGAGGGATTGCCACACACACAGCAGGGGAACAGCTGACGTTACTGAACCCCAATAACAGAGGAGGGACTGTTGGGACTGTGCGTATAGCACTACCAGGCAACAACTAGCGGTGTTGGAGCCCAGGGACAGGTGGAGGAGGAGGAGGTGGAGGAGGTAGGAGGGATTACCACACACACAGCAGGGGAACAGCTGACGTTACTGAACCCCAATAACAGAGGAGGGACTGTTGGGACTGTGCGTACAGCACTACCAGGCAACAACTAGCGGTGTTGGAGCCCAGGGACAGGTGGAGGAGGAGGAGGTGGAGGAGGTAGGAGGGATTGCCACACACACAGCAGGGGAACAGCTGACGTTACTGAACCCCAATAACAGAGGAGGGACTGTTGACTGTGCGTACAGCACTACCAGGCAACAACTAGCGGTGTTGGAGACCAGGGACAGGTGGAAAAGCAGAGGAACACAATGTAGGCCGAAGCCTGAGAAAGTCGAATGGGAACCTTTAACCCCCCCAAGGCGTTTGTAGCTGAAAGAGCCAGCTTGTGCAGCACAAAAGATGCAAAAGGAAAAGGTGGCTCTTTTCATCATGCTCCTTGCAAACACAGAACTAAACACTTATAAAATGTGTCCCCTGAAACCGTGAAACCGTCCCGGAGGTGGGACTTTCCTTCGTAATATGACGCAGCACAGCCGTCATTCCTCCCCCCCCGGGCGCCGCGCCCCGGCTCCTCAGCGTAGTTTGATTCCGTCCCGGAGCCTGCGCTGTTATGTTATCCCTTGGCCAGGCACACTTAGCGCTGCCCATCTTCTGACATCATTTGGTGTCAGGCTGGCTGCGCCTGTGCGGCCGCGCTGGCCGAGAGCCCGCCTCGCAGTGTCTTCTGATTTTATCCCACTGGGGGCCTGGGATCCATGGCCATGCGCAGTGCATATCCTCGCCTCTCACTCCCCTCCCTACGGCTTCTTAAGACTGTGCGGTGTCACGGCCGTGGCATGCTATTAGGGACCAGCTGACACCGAACAGTCTGAAGAAGCCGTAGGGAGATGAGTGAGAGGTGGAGGTTCAGATATGCACTGCGCATGTCCATGGATCCCAGGCCCCCAGTGGGATTAAATTAGAAGACACTGCAAGGCGGGCCCTCGGCCAGCGCGGCCGCACAGGCGCAGCCATCCTGACACCAAATGATGCCAGAAGACGGGCAGCGCTAAGTGTGCCTGGCCACGGGATAACATAACAGCGCAGGCTCCGGTACGGAATCAAACAACGCTGAGGAGCCGGGGCGCGGCGCCGGGGGGGGAGGAATGACGGCTGTGCTGCGTCATATTACGAAGGAAAGTCCCACCTCCGGGACGGTTTTACGGTATCAGTGGACACATTTTATAAGTGTTAAGTTCTGCGTGTGCAAGGAGCTAAACCAAAATAGCTACCTTTTCCTTGTGCAGCATTACTGCTGCACAAGGAGGCTCTTTCAGTAACAAACGCCTTGGGGGGGGGGACAGATTCCCTTACATTTCAGTTGTTGTGTCAGCATGGCGGTCGCATGACACATTGCCAGCTACACAGCTGGGGATCAGCTGACGTTACTGAAACCCAAGAACACTGGGTCGTATGTTTTGACTGTGCAGACGGCACTTCTGAGCCTCAACTGGCGGTGTTGGAGCCCAGGAATTTAAGTTCAGGTGGTAGAAAGATGAACACAACAGGAGACCTGGATAACGTATACAGTGACCTAATTATTTAATCAGGAGGAGGAGTGGCAAATTCCTGCGAGATCCAGGCCTTGTTCATTTTCAGGAAAGTAAGCCGGTCAACGTTATCGGAGGATAGTCGCATGCGACGGTCAGTTAGTACACCACCTGCAGCACTAAAGACACGTTCCGATAATACACTGGCCGCAGGGCAAGACAGCACCTCCAATGCATACTGGCTTAGCTCTGGCCATGTATCCAGCTTTGAGACCCAAAACTTGAAAGGGGAAGAGCCGTCTGGGAGTACAGCAAGAGGGCAAGACATGTAGTCTGTCACCATCTGACGGAACCGTTGCCTCCTGCTGACTGGAGCCGTCTGTGATGGTGTAGACTTTTGTGGGGGGCACAGAAAACTGTGCCACAGTTGGGCCATACTGGTCTTGCCTTGGGCAGAGGCACTGCTTCTGCTCCCTCTTTGTGCAGAGCCTCCACCACTACCTGGACGCACTGAGCTGCTTTGGAATGCACTAGCAGCACTTCTCTCAGTTGGAATGGAGAAGATGATGGAATTGACCAGTGTGTCTTGGTACTCCCGCATTTTTCGCTCCCGGTTCAACGGTGTGATGAGGCTTTCTACGTTGTCCCGGTAGCGAGGATCGAGGAGGGTGAACACCCAATAATCAGACATGTTGAGAATGTGGGCGATGCGGCGGTCGTTTCTCAGGCACTGCAGCATGTAATCCACCATGTGCTGCAGACTGCCAACTGCCCAAGAAACGCTGTCCCCTGCTGGAGGCGTGATATCTGCCCGCTCATCATCACCCCACCCTCGCTGTACACACTGAGTACTGGACAATTCGGTAACTCCCTCCTCTGGACGGATGTCTTCCTCCTCCATTGACTCCTCCTCATCCTCCTCACAAACTGTCCCCTGCCTACGCGTTTGTGAGGAACCACGTGGCGCTGACTGTCCAGAAGATGATGGAAATGGTGAATCCTCATCCTCCACCTCTTCCACAACATCATCCCTTAGCGCTTGCAGTGATTTTTCAAGCAGGCAGATAAGGGGGACAGTCATGCTGACTAGTGCATCATCTGCACTCGCCATCCGCGTGGAATAATCAAAGGGACGCAAAACCTGGCAGACGTCATTCATAGTGGCCCACTCTGTGGTTGTGAAGTCTGTACGGCGCTGAGTGCGACTTCTTTGCGCCTGAAGCAGCTGGTACTCCATTACAGCTTGCTGCTGCTCACACAACCGCTCCAACATATGTAACGTGGAATTCCACCTGGTAGGTAGGTCACATATGATGCGATCTTCCGGCAGGCGGTGTCGGCGCTGCAGAGCCGCAATGCGCGCTTTTGCCGTGCTGGAACGCCGCAAGTGAGCACACTCTAGGCGGACCTTGTGCAGCAGTGCATCAAGATCCGGATAGTCCCTCAAAAAGCTCTGCACGACCAAATTGAGCACATGTGCCAGACATGGGATGTGAGTGAGGTTGCCGAGGCCCAGAGCTGCCACCAGATTTCGGCCATTATCACACACTACCATGCCTGGCCGGAGATTCGCTGGCACAAACCACACATCGCTCTCCTGCTTGATGGCATTCCAGAGCTCCTGCGCTGTGTGGCTACGATTCCCCAAAAAAATTAATTTCAAGACGGCCTGTTGACGTTTGGCCACGGCTGTGCTCATGTCGGTCGTAACAGGTACACGTTCATCATGGGTCCATGTGGAGGTGGACTGTGACGGCTCCTGCAGCGATGATTCTGAGGAACTGGTGTAAGAGGAGGAGTCAATGCGTACAGAATGGATTCCTGCAATCCTTGGAGTGGGCAGGACACGTCCTGCGCCACTCGCACGGTCTGTACCCGGCTCAACGACATTAACCCAATGGGCAGTGAGGGAAAGGTATCGCCCCTGTCCATGTTGACTGGTCCACGCATCAGTGGTGAGGTGGACCTTGCTACTGACGGCGTTCAGTAGCGCGTGTTTTATGTGTCCCTCCACATGCTTGTGCAGGGCAGGGACGGCTTGCCTGCTGAAGTAAAAGCGGCTGGGCACATTGTACTGTGGGACTGCCAATGACATCAAGTCACGGAAGCTGTCAGTCTCCACCAGCCTGAATGACAGCATTTCCAGTGACAGAAGTTTGGCAATGCCTGCAGTCAGAGCCTGTGCTCGTGGGTGGTTTGACGAGAAAGGCCGCCTTTTCTCCCATGCCTGTACTACCGATGGCTGTAGACTGGGCTGGGAGTGTGTGGATGACTGGGAAAGTGGTGCTGCGGGTGGAATTACAGCGGGTCTCTGGACAACAGGGCCAGAGGTTCTTCCACGGCGATCCTGGGAGGAAGCCGAACCAGCTGCGTGTGAGCTAGAGGAAGAGGCAACACGAGCTGAAGTGGTGGTAGCTGCCGCTGTTGGTTGGCCTAGCTCTTCAGTGTGTTTTTCTAACTCCGCCGGGTGCCTGTTGCGCACATGTTTCCACATGTTGGAGGTATTGAGGTTGCTGACATTTCGACCTCTTTTGACTTTTTGATGACACACCTTGCATCTGACATAGCAAATGTCATCTGCAACTGTGTCAAAAAAGGACCAGGCACTGCAAGTCTTGGGAGCGCCCTTTTTGGCTTTTGGAAGAGACATGCTCCTAACGGGTGCCAAAGTGGAGGCTGCAGGATCCGCAGTCTTCCCCCTCCCTCTCCCTCTTTGGGCCGTACGGGGAATCTCTTCCTCAGAGCTGCTCCCACCACCTTCCTGTCCCTCACGCCAAGATGGGTCAAGGACCTCATCATCTACACTACCCTCTGCCCCCAACTGCTCCTCCTGGGTAGTCTCAGCAGCAGAGCACGCACCAGTAAGTGGCACCTGAGTGTCATCATCAGCTGATGCGGCCTGCGATGTGGTGACCGGAGCCACTGGCCCACCCGCCTCTTCAGAGGAAGAGAGAAAAAGCTGTTGGGCATCACTGCACCCTGCCTCTTCCATTTCTCCAATGCTGCTTGGCTGGCCCCCTGTTTCCAAGCCAAGAGATTCAGAGAACAGAAGTAGAGACGGCTCCTGTCCTGGGTTCTCTGTCTGCCTGGGCAATTTGGCAGGTGGTGAAAAGACAGATGGCTGCTCTCCAGTGCTCTGTGTCTGAGAGGATGTGGCACTAATTGAAGTTGATGCATTAGCTGCCATCCATCCGACAACGGCTTCAATTTGGTCTTCACGCAGCAGTGGTGTACGGCGCTCTGACACAAAGCTGCGCATGAATGACTGTTGCCTGGTGAAAGTGGGTGCTGATGAGTCACCGGTGCCCGCAGCAGGCACAGAATCCCCACGTCCCCTCCCTGCTCCGTGCCCACGCCCACGCCCACGTGCCTTACTCACTGCCTTCTTCATCTTGGTTGACTGATAAAGATAAGCAGAAAAGTACTAACGGCTTTGTGTGCTTATTCCTGAGCAACTCCTCCTAACAGGTATAAGAAACACTAATTTTCTAAAGTGTGGACTAGACTTTAATATGAGCTAATGTGGCCTACACAAATGTAAAGTGGTGTAACTGGTGTGTTTGGTGAACTTTATTATTTATTTATTTTTGGGGGGCTGAACTGACAACGGATAGAGCTGCAGTCACACGGAGACCGTGCAGACAGACGTAAACGGCGCTGCAAGGCCCAAAAACCCTCCTCTACGTTATCCTATGTAGTGTTTTTCCACAAGTTAGCTGGAGACGGGTGGAAAGACACTAATAGGATTTTTTGGAAAAAATGTGCAGCAGCCTGCACTACTTAAAACAAAATGAAAATTGATTTGGCGGTATGACGCAGTGAAGAACCCTGAGCTGGAGACAACCAGGCTATGGCTGCTCACAGACTACAGGGCGAGCTGCAGTCACACGGAGACCGTGCAGACAGCCGTAAACGGCGCTGCAAGGCCCAAAAACCCTCCTCTACGTTATCCTATGTAGTGTTTTTCCACAAATTAGCTGGAGACGGGTGGAAAGACACTAATAGGAATTTTTTGAAAAAATGTGCAGCAGCCTGCACTACTTAAAACAAAATGAAAATTGATTTGGCGGTATGACGCAGTGAACAACCCTGAGCTGGAGACAACCAGGCTATGGCTGCTCACAGACTACAGGGCGAGCTGCAGTCACACAGAGACCGTGCAGACAGCCGTAAACAGCGCTGCAAGGCCCAAAAACCCTCCTCTACGTTATCCTATGTAGTGTTTTTCCACAAATTAGCTGGAGACGGGTGGAAAGACACTAATAGGAATTTTTTGAAAAAATGTGCAGCAGCCTGCACTACTTAAAACAAAATGAAAATTGATTTGGCGGTATGACGCAGTGAACAACCCTGAGCTGGAGACAACCAGGCTATGGCTGCTCACAGACTACAGGGCGAGCTGCAATCACACGGAGACCGTGCAGACAGCCGTAAACGGCGCTGCAAGGCCCAAAAACCCTCCTCTACGTTATCCTATGTAGTGTTTTTCCACAAATTAGCTGGAGACGGGTGGAAAGACACTAATAGGATTTTTTTGAATAAATTAGCAGCAAACTACACTACTTGAAAAAAAAAAGAACAGTATGAGGCAATGAACCACCCTCCCTGAACTGAATACAACCAGCTATGGATGGCCTATGTGGCTGCACTCAGACTAGAGAGTGGGCTGCACTCACACACACACACACACACAGACCTTGCAGATCTCTGTGAAAACAGCGCTACAAGGCAAAAGCAAGGTGAATAGTAGGTGAACACAGCGGTTGCTAAATTAGCCTTTGGAAAGCACAAAGAAGCAAATCGCTATCTCTAAACTGTCCCTCAGTCAGCAAACAGCGTCCTGTCACTAACTGAATTCACAGCAGAGTGATCGCAAAATGGCGCTAGCGACTTTTAAACTGCATCATGACATCATTTCAGCAGCCAATCACAGCCTTGCCAGTAGTTTCATGCCCTCCATGCTAAACAGGATGTGCCCACACTTGGAATCATTCTCATTGGCTGAATTTCTGCATTTTGAATCTTGGAACTTCCGATTCCGGTATCCGATACGCGGCAAGTATTCCGGAAGTATACCGGAATTCGGCCGATACCCGATACTTGCGGTATCGGAATGCTCAACACTAGTAAAGATACATGAAAAACTGGATGTACCTTCATAGTCCTAGGCAGCTTCAGCCGGCAGGCCACAGAGCTCACAATACCATTGATCTTGAAAGGGCCATTGAATTTCTGTCCAAGTTTTTGTGAAGGAACGTTTAACTTCAGATTCTTAGTTGCTAACCACACGGAATCTCCTACCTTGAACATGGGTGCGCGTTTACGGAATTTATGAGCCGATTTCTTATAACGTTCTTGAGCTGTGGTCAGGGATTCCTTCAGAACCTCCAGATTTTGTCTCATCGCAGTCAGCCTTTCCTCCACTGCCAGAACCGGAGAATTAATTGGAGACCTAGGTAAAATACATGGATGATAACCCAGATTAGCAAAGAAAGGTGTAAATTTAGTGGAGGCGCTCTGAGAATTATTATATGAAAATTTGGCTAATGGCAGCAACTCCAACCAATCATTCTGGAAATGGCTGACATAGCATCTTAGATATTGTTCCAGCGTCTGGCTGGTACGCTCAGTCTGACCATTTGTCTGGGGATGGTAAGCGGAAGAGAGACAGACATTAATATTGAGTGCAGAGCAAAACCCCTTCCAGAATCTTGAAGTGAACTGTACTCCACGGTCAGAGATGATCTCATCTGCAACCCCATGCAACCGAAAGACATTCTGTATAACCAAGTTCACTGTATCTTTAGCTGAGGGGAGGCCGATGCATGGAACAAAATGAGCAGCTTTAGTCAGGCGATCAAAAACCATGATTGTATTCATGCCCCCCGATGTAGGCAGCTCCACAATAAAGTCCATTGATATAGACCCCCAAGGGCGGGACGGAACAGGTAATGGTTGTAGAAGACCCGTAGGTGCCACGTGAGGAGTCTTGTAATGGGCACATACCTCGCAAGAGAGAACATAGTCCTTGGTATCCTTCAGGCAAGTTGGCCACCAGAAGAATCGGCTCAGGAAATTTTGTGTCTTCTGTACCCCCCTCTGACCAGCCAACTTGGAGTCATGTACCAACTTGAGCATCTGCAGACGGACGACCTCAGGGACGTAGATACGTTGATCTCTGAACCACATGCCATCCTTAAAGACAAGATTAATATCCACAGGTGGGATGGCCAGAAAGACATCACCATCATAGGCCTCCCTGCACTCCTTCCACAAGTCCTGATCGTGGATAACTCCGATGAAATTGGCATCAGATAGAATGGTCTTGGATGGGGCTCCAGGTACGGAATCCGCAGCATGGATTCGGGATAAAGCATCAGCCTTCCCATTACGAGAACCTGGACGGTACGAGATAACAAAGTTAAATTGATTTAAAAATAAGTTCCAACAAGCCTGATGAGGAGAAAGACATCTAGCGGATCTAAGAAACTCTAAATTGTGATGGTCAGTTAGCATTATGATCTGTTGTGCAGCTCCTTGCAGATGATGCCTCCATTCTTTGAAAGCCACAATAATAGCCAGCAATTCCTTATCTCCCACATCATAATTCTTCTCTGCTGAGGTTAGTCTACAGGAAAAGAAGGAACAAGGATATAGCAGACCCTTCTCTCCAGTTCCTTGGGAGAGAATAGCCCCCAAAGCATTATCAGAAGCGTCCACCTCCACAATGAAAGAAAGTGTTGGATCTGGGTGTATCAACAGCGGTGCTGATGTGAAACAGATCTTAAGCAATCAAAAGCTTCTTGAGCCTGTGATGACCACTTAAAGGGCTTTTCCTTCTTTTTTGTCAAGGAAGTAATGGGACGGACAATATCAGAAAAATTTTGAATGAAGCGTCTGTAGAAATTTGCAAAACCAATAAAACGTCGGACCTCCTTAACATTCTTGGGTACCGGCCAGTCAAGGATAGCCTGAATCATACCAGATTCCATGTTCAGTCCCTGGGGGAGATGATATAACCTAAGAACTGCATCTCAGAACGATGGAACTCGCATTTCTCCGGCTTAATATACAGATGGTTCTCTTTGAGACGTCTTAAAACAGTTTTGACATGTTCTTCATGTTCCTGTAAAGAGTCAGAAAAGATTAGTATATCGTCCAAATAGATCACCACAATCTGGTCCAACAAATCTCTGAAAATGTCATTAGCAAGGTGTTGAAACATTGCAGGGGCGTTACAAAGCCCGAAGGGCATCACAAGATATTCAAAGTGTCCATACCGGCATCTGAATGCTGTCTTCCACTCATCCCCTGGACGAATACGCACCAAATTATAAGCCCAACGAAGATCCAGTTTAGAGAACACCTTAGCATGGCGGACTCTTTCCAGTAATTCGGGAATCAGAGGCAAAGGGTAACGGTTTCGTATGGTTACCTTATTGAGTTCCCGATAGACAACACAGGGTCTCAGGGTCCCATCCCTCTTTTTACAAAAAAGATAGGTGCCCCTGCTGGTGAGGAAGAAGGACGTATGAAGCCTTTGGCCAGATTTTCATCAATATACTCCTTTAAGGCTTGAAACTCAGGTGCCGCCAAAGGGTATACGTTACCAAAAGGTATACCTGCCACAGGAAGCAGCTCAATGGGACAGTCATAATGCCTGTGTGGAGGAAGCTGATCTGCATTCTTCTTGTCACAGATGTCAGAGAACTCTTTATATGCTGGAGGTAAAGAAAATACCTGTACATGTGGTTCCGTAGCCGTGGACTCAGGGACAGCTTCTGTTAACGTTGAGTTGCTCCTTGTTGGAAAGATAATCTCCTTGGTCTCCCAGTTAATAATTGGGTTCTGAGAACGCAACCAAGGAATGCCTAAAATTACAGGAAAATGAGGAGAAGAAATTAGCAAGAAAGAAAGTTGCTCCTGATGATTAGGCTCCAACAAAATTTCAAGGGGTACGGTCTCCTGATCCACAGGCCCAGAGATTAAAGGTGACCCATCCACTGTTTCCATGGTAATTGGAGAGGCTCTTTGCTGAATTTCAATACCACGTTCCTTGGCAAATGCGATATCCATGAAATTGCCACCTGCACCAGAGTCAATCATAGCTGCACTGGAAATCCACTGTCCTGAACACAGGATCTTAATATGGAGAAAACAGTGAGAGTTCTTTTCCTTAAGCTCTTTGGGGGGTGAAGTCATAGAAAGTGATTGGAATACAGCATTTAAAGGCAGGCTACATTCAGAGATGTCAGATTCATCATCACAGTTGTCATACTCCCCTACTGCTGCTAGCACCTTGTTAGGCCATCTAGGACACTTAGGACAATTGATCAAGAAGTGGTCAGACTGGCCGCAGTAGAAACATAGACTTTCACGAAAGCGATGCTCCCGGTGCTCATTGATCTCGCGCTTCTGAACAGAATCAATTTGCATGGGCACCGCCTCCTCCTCCCGAGATGTTTTACCTGCAGGCTCTTTGGAAGGAAGGGAAAAGTTAGAAATACGGTTATATGCAGCAAACTTCTCCTGCCTACGCTCAGTAAGGCGAATGTCTATGCGCACACAATGCTGTATAAATGTCTCTAGCTCTTGTGGTGACTCAGAGCTAGCTAGTTCATCTTTTAGAATACTAGACAGACCCCTTTTAAAAATAGGCAATTGTGCATAACTGTCCCAATTGGTATCTACCGCTAATCTCCTGAATTCAGTAGCATACTCAATAACAGAACGTTTAGCCTGGCGTAAAGACAATAAAGCAGATTCAGCAGTTGCACGGCGATTAGGGTCATCAAACATTAATGCCATAGCGGCCAAGAAATCATCCAAGTTATTTAACCGTGGGTCACGAGACTCAATCATGAGATTCGCCCAGGCGAGCGCTCGTGCGGTCAGCAGCATTATTACACACAATACTTTGGATCTATCATTAGGAAAATGGTCAGCATGCACATCAAAATATAGCATACATTGATTCACAAAGCCACAAAATTTGTCGCGATCACCATTAAATCTGAATGGGGGCAACTTAGGTGGGCTAGCTGGTGGCGGTTGCCCAGAGAGTAAAGTCGCTTGTGCAGCTATTTGCGTGCTCATGTCCCGAAAAGCCCATCCATACTGGGATTCTATGCCAGCAAGTTTGTTTTCCTGGGCTGCCATGCGGGTGTTTAAGTCCTGCAAAGTCTGTCCAAACACTTGTTGATTGTGTTCAAAGCTTCCAAACTTGTTTTGCAGACCTTCCACATCTTCCAGCAGTGATCTAATTATGGAAAACACCTGCTCTAATCTGCTCTATGCAGTCATTGTTCCAGCAGTCTCCTTTTTTTGTGGCTAGAGTATCCTGTAATAATTATAGGGGATAACTCAGGAGACTCTTTGCGTGGAACAAGACAACTACAGGACACAGTTTTATAAGTGGTAAAGTCTATATTATCACATGGTGATTCAAACAGGTGCAGAGAGAAACTCAAGTCCACAACACTTTGTGTAAATATTTAGCGCAACTTAGCAACTACAGGAAACTTCAGAGGAAAATGCAATCACGCAGAAAGTCTATGAAGCACAATTATTCTTGAGGATACTTGACACGAATAAGTCCTTGTTTTAGTCCCAACACAGATAAATATGCTTTTAAGGCAGTTCAAATAATATCTTAGCTCAACCAGGGAGACCTTGGTAATAGTCTCAGGTTATTGCAGAGCAACAACAGCTTACATGTCCAGCAAATGCAGATGTAAGTAAACACGAGCAGCAGATGAAAGAGGATTACTGGAAACTGGAGTATGCAGCAGGAACTCAGAACAGAGTAGCAGGATCTCCACACAGGTTCACAGGAGCAGGAATATAGCCAGGGAGTCAACAGAGTCAGGAGCTGGATGCAAGGCAGAACACTCTAGCACAGACTGAAGGCTGGGGTGGAGTTTTATAGCAGGAAGACACAGTGCACATGAGACCAAAGACGCCAACTTGGAAATGGGCAGTAATGCACAAAAGGTAAAAAATGTTCAAAGTCCTGACAGTAAGTGGACGGCAAAATGGCTGACCAAGGACGAGCCCTGAGTCAATGCCAACAGTTGGAGCGCTGTATCATGAGTGACTCGAGGCCCTAAAAAGACCTGTTTCAGAGTGCTCAGGAACAGCGGTGCACTCTGCACCACATGTTCTCCACGCTCCCGCAGCAGCGTAGCCCACTCCAACGCCCTGTCCGACAGGAGAGACACAATAAATCCCACCTTTGCACGCTCTGTGGTGAAACGTGCGGCCAGGAGCTTGAGGTGTATAGAGCACTGGCCTACGAAACCCCTACAAGATTTACTATCACCAGAAAATTTCTCTGGCAGCGGGAAGCGAGATAAAATCGGAACAGGGGTGGCCATGGACAAGGTTACTGCAGCCACACTAGCAGCCTGAACAGCAACTGCGGTGACATACACAGCTGAGGTTGTGCGCTCGAGAGCCGCCAACCTACCCTCCAGCTGCTGGATGTACCGCAAGGATTGCTCTTTGTCCGCCATTTACTAGCCAGACCCTGGCACTTGTATTATGTTAGGGTTGGCGGAACGCACCGAGTATATATATATATATATTAATAGGTGCGTTTGCAACCTGGGGTCCACCGTGCAGGAGAGGAACCTGCTGCTGGCAAATGGCGGCACTATATGGCGATATAAGCGAACTCTGTTAACTCTACAGATTCACTAGAAACATGATGCTGTGCCCTGTTAACTTCACAGAGGTACACAGCTACCAAACAGAGCAAAACTGTGGTCATGCAGTCAGAGAAACAGGCAAACAACTCCTCACCGGAGGCGCCCGTATTCTAGCGGCTTATTACAGCCAAGGCCCTGAATACACACATACAAACTCCTCACCGGAGGTGCCGGTATTCTAGGGGCTTATTTCAGCCAAACCCTAACAACATCCAGACATGACCACACTGGCGCTGAGCTCATAGACTTTGGTTTGATACTAGCGCATGGCCGTGCGGCCATGCGAACCTTTTCTAGCTGTAGCAGACAAGGACCTTCCAAGTGGTCCAATAGGAGAGGCTACGGGCCTGAGCGTGTGACCCCCGTCCTCCAATGAGAGGTCCTCCTGTGGGCATGCTCAGTGTGTGCAAAGCAGGACTTAGCCCCAGAAAAGCCTGCACACCGCTGACCAGTGCTGGCTACAAAAGCAGAACCTGGAAAGGCAGCAGAAACTCTTTACACAGTATCAGGCTGAGCAAGACGCTGGGACCGACATCTCCGCTGAGCAGGCTCCACTGTGGCTGAAGCAGAATGGGAAACCACAGCAGACATTGCTCGAGATTCTCCCTGTTCAGGGGCGGGAACTCAACTCCTAACACTACAGGACTCCATTTCAATTTTGTTTTCAGTGTCTTAGCCAAGTTATTGACAGCAGTTTGCTGAAAAAATATAGCTACCTACATGCCAGATATTTTAAACTGTGATTTGTCTGTGCCATGGATCACATATCAGTGCTCTCAAAATTGGCAGGAAGAAGCAGTGTGGTGGCTGCAGACAGAAGGCGGGCAACCATTTCCCGCAACACCAACATGACAGAAGTTGCCAGTTAAACTGTTAGTTCTTCCTGATTTGGTTGTTTTTTTAGACTCTGCTGATAACCCCAAAAAGGTCATTTGCACCACCAGCTAGGCCAGCATCAGCAAGGATAGCAAAACTACCAGCCTGACCACCACATGCACATGGCAGCAAAGTACCCGACTTTGTGGGCTGAACCCCAGGGTCCAGGAACAGTGTCTGCGGGTGACACACTGCTTCTTCAGCTGTTGTGCATGCAAGCAAATCCCCTGTCCATGGTGCATGCGATGATGCCTCCTGCCCTGCACCTGTCGTTGCACACACTCAAATAGCACCATCATCAAGCATGTCTGCGTCCTTGTCCCAGCACAGCGTTCACTTGCCCATACCCCAGTAATTGGAATGCAAGTGCAAATACGCAGAAAACGCCCCACAGGCCACACTCCTAAATTCCCACGTTTTGCGACTGCTTGCACTTGAAATATTGCCTTTTAGGCTCATGGAGACAGAAGCTTTCCGCAACCTGATGGCGGCTGCCGTCCCTTGGTATTCGGTCCCCAGATGCCACTATTTCTCCTGGTGTGCCGTCCCTTCATTACACAAGCACGTGTCCCACAACATTAGCAGTGCCCTCAATAGTGCAGTTACTGGGAAAGTCCACAAGACCATGGACACATGGACAAGTGCTTGTGGGCAGGGATGTTACATCTCGGTGACGGCACACTAGGTAAAAATAGTGGAAGCTGGGACCAAGTCAGACCTTGGGATGGAACACATCATCCTGACGCCAAGGATTGCGAGCCCTATGTCAATCAGAGTTGCCCCACAGTCTACAGCTCCTGCACTTCATCCTCCTCCTCTTCACCCTCCATCTCCGAACTAGCCACATCAGTCACAAGTTGGACGCATTGCAGCATTGCCTCAGCCAAGTGGCAACAGGCTGTGCTGAAGATAATATGCTTAGGTGACAAGCCGCACAATGCTGAAGAGTTGTGGACAGCTCTGAAAGAGCAGGCAGATCTGTGGCTGACACCACTGAACTTACAGCCAGGCAAGTGTTATGATCTTTAGTGGCTGAGGATCACAGAACTGACGAGCTAAGTAACTGAACATAGAACGAGCTCTAGGGAGGTGGTAACTGGACTGACCGCAATCCTGATTCTAACCAAACACACTAAAGGTAGCCGGTGAACGTGCCTGAATTCCTAGACGTCACGACGCAGCCTAAGAAACTAGCTACCCCTAGAGATAGAAAGTAAGACCTCACTTGCCTCAGAGAAATAACCCCAAAGATATAGAAATCCCCCAACAAATAATAACGGTGAGGTAAGGGGAAAATACAAACGTAGAAATGAAAACAGATTCAGCAAATGAGGCCCGCTAATACTAGATAGCAGAAGACAGATAGGAAACTGTGCGGTCAGTAGAAAACCCTATACAAAATATACACGCTGAGAATTCAAGAACCCCCACACCAACTAACGGTGTGAGGGGAGAAACTCAGCCCTCTAGAGCTACCAGCAAGCAAGGAAATCACATATTACCAAGCTGGACAAGGACAGATAATAAACCAAGAAACATATTGAACACTGATGATCAAAAAATGAACAAACAGAAACTTAGCTTCTCTTGAAAAGACTGATAACGAAGGTAGTCAGGAGAGATCAAAATAGCACTGAACACATCGACAGCAGGCAACCACTGAAAGTCCAGGTGAGCTAAATAGGAAACCAACTAGCAGATAACGAGACAGCCGATCCTAGCCACAGACCTGCAGAATGACAAAAAGAGCCACCAGAGGGAGCCCTAAGATAGCACTCACACAGTACCACCTGTGACCACAAGAGGGAGCCCAAAAACAGAGTTCACAACAGTACCCCCCCTTGAGGAGGGGTCACCGAACCCTCATCAAAACCCCCAGGGCGATCAGGATGAGCAACATGGAAGGCATGAACCAAATCGGCCGCATGAACATCAGAGGCGACAACCCAGGAATTATCCTCCTGACCATAGCCCTTCCACTTAACCAAATACTGAAGCCTCCGTCTAGAAATACGAGAATCCAAGATCTTCTCCACTACGTACTCCAATTCTCCCTCAACCAGCACCGGAGCAGGGGGCTCAACAGAAGGAACCACAGGCACCACATACCTCCGCAACAAAGACCTATGGAACACATTATGAATGGCAAACGACGCTGGGAGGTCCAAACGAAATGACACAGGGTTAAGGATTTCCAAAATCTTATAAGGACCGATGAAGCGAGGCTTGAACTTAGGAGAGGAGACCTTCATAGGAACATACCGAGAAGACAGCCATACCAAATCCCCAACACGAAGTCGGGGACCCACACCGCGACGGCGGTTGGCAAAGCGCTGAGCCTTCTCCTGTGACAACTTCAAATTGTCCACCACATGGTTCCAAATCTGCTGCAACCTATCCACCACAGAATCCACCCCAGGACAGTCAGACGGCTCCACCTGACCCGAGGAAAAACGAGGATGTAAGCCAGAATTACAAAAAAAAGGCGAAACCAAAGTAGCAGAACTAGCCCGATTATTAAGGGAAAACTCGGCCAATGGCAAAAAAGTAACCCAATCATCCTGATCAGCAGAAACAAAACATCTTAAATAAGTTTCCAAGGTCTGATTAGTTCGCTCGGTTTGGCCATTCGTCTGAGGATGGAAGGCAGACGAAAAAGACAAATCAATGCCCATCTTAGCACAAAAGATCCGCCAAAATCTGGACACAAACTGGGATCCTCTGTCAGAAACAATATTTTCAGGGATGCTGTGCAAGCGAACCACATTCTGAAAAAATAGAAGAACCAAATCGGAGGAGGAAGGCAACTTAGGCAAGGGCACCAAATGGACCATTTTAGAAAAACGATCACACACCACCCAGATGACAGACATTCTCTGAGAGACTGGAAGATCCGAAATAAAATCCATGGAAATGTGCGTCCAAGGCCTCTTCGGGACAGGCAAAGGCAAAAGCAAACCGCTGGCACGAGAACAGCAAGGCTTAGCCCGAGCACAAATCCCACAGGACTGCACAAAGGAACGCACATCCCGCGACAAGGAAGGCCACCAGAAGGATCTAGCCACCAAATCTCTGGTACCAAAAATCCCAAGATGACCTGCCAACACCGAAGAATGAACCTTGGAAATAACTCTGCTGGTCCATCTATCTGGGACAAACAGTCTCTCTGGTGGACAATGGTCAGGTCTATCCGCCTGAAATTCCTGCAGCACTCGTCGCAAATCTGGGGAAATGGCAGACAAAATCACTCCCTCTCTGAGGATACCAGCCGGCTCTGAAACTCCCGGAGAGTCAGGCACAAAACTCCTAGAAAGAGCATCAGCCTTCATATTCTTCGAACCAGGCAGGTACAAGACCACGAAATCGAAACGGGAGAAAAACAACGACCAACGAGCCTGTCTAGGATTCAGCCGCTTGGCAGACTCGAGATAGATCAGATTTTTGTGATCAGTCAAGACCACCACACGATGCTTAGCTCCCTCGAGCCAATGTTGCCACTCCTCAAATGCCCACTTCATAGCCAACAACTCCCGATTACCAACATCATAATTCCGCTCGGCAGGCGAAAACTTTCTTGAAAAGAAAGCACAAGGCTTCATCACAGAGCAATCAGAGCTTCTCTGCGACAAAACAGCCCCTGCTCCAATCTCAGAAGCATCAACCTCGACCTGAAAAGGAAGAGAGATATCAGGCTGACATAAAACTGGAGCCGAAGAAAACCGGTGCTTCAGCTCCTGAAAGGCTTCCACGGCCGCAGAAGACCAATTAGTCACATCAGAACCCTTCTTGGTCAAATCCGTCAAGGGTTTAACCACGCCAGAAAAATTAGCAATGAAGCGACGATAAAAGTTAGCAAAACCCAAGAACTTCTGAAGACTCTTAACAGATGTAGGCCGAGTAAAGTCATGAATAGCCTGGACCTTGACTGGGTCCATCTCAATAGTAGAAGGAGAAAAAATAAAACCCAAAAAGGAAACCTTCTGTACTCCGAAGAGACATTTTGAGCCCTTCACAAATAAGGCATTAGCACGCAGGACCTGAAAT